>NC_134710.1:363095238-363418122 GCF_043290135.1 Rhipicephalus microplus
TACCCTCGTTCGCATTTCACAAAGCGTTTCATAGGCTTTGCGCAAATCCTGTGTGCTTATCGAGACGGCTAAAAGAAGAAATTTTAGAACAAACAAGTGCTTTCCCTAAAAGAGCCAAAATACCATTTTGTTATTGGAGAACCTCGCTGTTTTCAACATGTCTAGTAATCGTGTTAAGAGACAACAAGTTAATCACTTGCGCAGGGGTTCATGGAGGCATAACTGGTAAGTGACATCACCATTCTCTTCGTTAGATTAAGGCCGTTCGAGCAGTCTTTACACGCGTTAACTACACCTCTGGGTGGCTCTCTTTTTTCAACGGTTACTGCCTCGGTGCACTTACGTCGTAGCTTGTGCGCAGAAGTGGTTCTCGAGGTGAAAAGTGTTTTGCCTTTGTACTTTTAGGGACCTCAGTATCTTTCCTATTAACATTTGCTAATTTGTTGACACTCTACTGTTCCACTTCTGTGCGCAGTTTGCTTAATCTGTGCACGTCACTCAAAGCTCGAACTGCATTGTTTACCATGCTTCGAGAATGTTCACCCGTTCCTGTGGACCACAGCTCCGGAAGCGGGGAAAAATAGTATTCTGACGCATAGTGTCGAAGTTTGATGAAAACAATGACAACTTGAAGTGTGTGTTCTACATGGGCCTCAGTGTGCTTTTTCTTGTCCAACTTTACCGCGTCGCGGGTGTCAACCTGAAATAATGACATCTTTTTTGTTTCTTTTTTACATAAAATTACATAAAACAACAACAATAGACCATTATCATTATTTGAAAAAGTAATTTTTTTCAAATGTTTGACTTTGGTCTCTGAATGCAGCACATAGCGTCATTGACATTGTCACTGGCGCTGTAATAAATGCTTCCCTATGTCTTGTGGTGCTCATGCTAGGTATGATGTCATTGCTTATTAAATATAAATTGGAGTGCAGCACGTGTTTATTCTCCATCGTGAACCTATTTACAGCGCAACACCAGAAAAACACAGGACAGGGAAGTAGCAAAAGAGAAAGAAAAGACGACACTGACTCAAAATTGTTGTTTGTGGGAAAAAAACGGGGCTATATGTGTATATATAGGTACTGGCAGCGCACGTCACGACATGCGCAGAACAAGAGGTGCACCGAGGTAGCGTTGCACACTCATGGCAATAATTAACATTGCCCTAAATCACTTAAGTCTTTTTCATGGAGTGAAACGAATGGTTAACTAAATAAGTTCACGATGGATCCTAATTAACTGGCCAAACTTACCGTCTTACTGCGTGTTTAATCTGGCAGCGGTCACCTCGGACGGCCGCTGTAGCCATCACAAGAACGAAACAAGCCTGCAGAAAGCTTTAGCGTGTACGGTTTTCAAATACACAGTCGCACCCAACTATACTAAACTCGGTTCAATCAACTGATGTTTTACGTTGAAGACTTGACAAACATGGTCATACGTTGAAGAGCTCATTTTGAAAAAAAAAAAAAAAACTCTGGTGTTGCTGCTCGTATCGGTATCGACGTTGTTCGTAGACGAAACATTGACGTTGTTCGTAGGCGTGAATTCAACACGCATGCGAATAAATAAATAAATAAATAAATAAATTAATAAATAAATAAATAGACTTCAATCCGAGTGGGAATCCAAACAAGAAGTTCACAGGCAGGCACTCTACCACAAATCCACCCCGATGAATGAAACTGCTTTGAAAAACAAACCCCATAATAACATTTTATGTAGTGCGAGTAGTTTCCTTAAAGCATGTAATATTGTGTAGCAAAAGCATACAATTCCACTAGATGCAAGAACATGCGAACTGCATAACGCGTGTTTGGCTTGAAGACGCATCAATTACAATGTGAGTGATCATACATGGGAAGGGCAACATTTTGGCTTCAAGTACTGTACGGGGAAGTTTCGAGAAAGCACTGCAGCAGATACGACAAAATGCTTCAGCGACATGAGTAGCTTCGGGCCTTATGAAGCAAATGATGATCCTCTAGCAGCTTTTAGCATAATCTGACTACCGCAACTGATTACTAGTGAGTGCAATCGGTGCGTACGAAGAAAGGCCACAAGAATACCCAGCCGGAAATATGTTTGCTTAGGTGTGCTCCGCGTGCTTTGAGTGATGTTGGTGAAGCGGAGACGTTCTGACTTTAAAGTAAAACACCCGTGAAAGAACGTCTGTGTGGCCTCCTGTGTATGACACATCACCACTGTTCAATACGATCCCGACTAATATACGAACACGATTCGGAGGCATTTGTGGCGCTTGCTTCTCAGTGAGAATAAGTTTCCCTGCCTGCACCTTTTAAAATTGAAATTTGCTTCTTTCACATTGCGACACATTCTGAAGCACGTCTACACTACACAATGTCCTCAAATATATGCGCAACGGACCATTCCCACAATTACAGCGCAGCGCGAGAAGCGGCACTTGCAATGCACGATATAGACCTGTGACTGGAAAAGTATGGGGACGAAGAGGTGATGAAGAAGTAGGGGTTGTGGGGCGCTGAAAACCTGACGCCGTAAATAAACGAATGACGACGGATATGTCGGCATGAAACGGATTCTCTTTATGCCACGCCATCCGCTGAGTCAGTGACGACACTGATTCTGCACGGCACAGCGGTGGACAGGCTTCCTTCTTCAGCCATTTTAATGGGCATAATACGAGGGCGTATAAGTTAGGGCAAGAAAAAAAGAAATAGATACAGGAATTCAGATGAAGAAAAATAGCAGGCATTGCAATCAAAGTTGCGGAGGAGAATAAAGAAGTGAGTTTCTATTTCAGTGTTTTGTGCTGAGTGAGGGGGAGGGAACGAGTGGTCTTTGAGATATAAAAAGAAAATGAGAGTCGTAAACAGTTGTACGAAAAAAAAGTGGAAGGAATCATGCTTCCTCATATGAAACCACATCCGCTGAAGCATATCAGCAGTTTTTTTGTTCTTATTTCCTCTATCTTATATGCATTTTATTTTCTTGCGCAGTATGAACGTTCGTGCCGGTCAATATTGCTAATTTCATCGCTTAGACATTCAAACTCCAGTGGCCAAAATCAGATGATTACCCTGAATTTGTTCCTAAAGGGGTAGCCAAAAACCTTTTCCGTGAGACATAGTTCTCAAGGAAAATGGCTAGAGAAAAAAAAAAAGCTTTTCGTTTGATGTCTGCGTCTACTGTGATTTATGTAGCTAGCATCCATTGGATCAAAAAGCGAAACAGAGTACAACGCTTACGGCACACAATTTATGTAAGTGAATTTTGTGGTGTTATCTTGTTACCGCGAGGCTTTCCTATAGACAATACAGTTATATACCTATATTAGTGACGCGTGCAGTTACGAATTAATCCGCATAACATACGATGATTAAAATAGCCTGTTTGTTACCACCTGCTACCTCTTATTATCGTTAGAAAGTATTCTGTGCACAAATAAAAAAAGGAAATGACACTGCTACTAATTATTTACATATCAAAGTAATTCACTTCACTTCGGTGTAGCATAACTACCATAGCACGAGCTCCTTGCCTGTAGTTTTTAGTGTATATATTAAATCTTCGCTTTATTGCAATGAACTTTTTCATATAAGTAAGGGCACATAAAAATAGGAGCTAACTGCTTTGCGGCTACCCTTGGCAAGCTATCAGCTCCATGCTGTAATTAAAGAGGGAACTGCAGTAGGAAAAAAGGAAAAAATATTGTCACGTTACAAAACTGAGGCAGTAGTAGTGCTAAGCCTGGAGTATGTTCGGACCTAGGTGACCCTTCTTGTTTCTTTTTATTTTTGTGCTTCTTTCTCTCTTTTTTGTCCTTCTCTCTGTTTTCGCTGTCGCACATTCTTGACCTGCTTATTTCTAGTTCATCCTTTCTCTTTCTCTGCCTATTTCTTTCTTGTTCTTGCTCCCTTCTTTATTCTCTCTCTGTTTATCTCTTCATCTTTCTTCTCTCTCTCCATAATTTTTTCTCTCTTTCTCTTTATTTTTTGTCTGCTGTTTCACTACATCTTTTTTGTGTGTCTTCCTCTATATATAATTTTCCAGTCTTTTTCAGCATGTCATTCCTTTATACGTTTCTCTATTTGTGTCTGTCTTTCTTGCTCTTTTTCTCTATAGGTTGACAGCTAAATGAACGGTGGTCATCTTAAGTCCCATTCTAATTCTCACGTAGCCAAAAAATAGACAGCTCCGAGAAGACCTCGTCGTAGATAAATACGATGAAGGCTACTTTACTGTCCAAAAAAGATGGCGATTCAGTGAATAGCTCAGATAGATCAGATCTCGCTGGATTTGTCCTTCGTACACAAACAGACGCTCCTCCAGATGCTCAATGTGAGTCACGTTTTTCTTTTGTAAATTTCAACACGAAATAAGAGAGAAAATAAAACAGTTGCGTTTGTTTATTTTAACCTTCTCTTCTCGACGCGAGCTGGCGCCTTGTTCCATAGAAGTCGTCCAGACGTGTTCTGTTTCTCGGACAGCATGGGCACGATGCTGTCTTCCAAGCTGTCTGCGCAGATTGGCTACGTGCTCTCTAAGAATTGGAACACAGCCCCACTTTTTCTCTCGCCCATTGAAGTTAACGCTTACCACGCTGGACAAATCGGAGCACGTATTCTAGAAACGAACTGGAAGAGAAAGATGAAAATGAAGACAGCGCGTGCTGGTTCACGATGGTGATATTTTTGCTCGCAACTAACCGAGTTTGTCCTGGGTTAAACAGCCAGGCTGTTGAAAAAAACCCCTAAATATACACTTCAGCTTCAATACTGCGAAGCAGGGGGATGTATGTAGCACTCGGTAGCGCAGTGTTTCTCGTTCGTAAAGCTCTCACTGCTTCGTTAACAAAACTGTCGATGACGTTAGTGTTTGGCGTAAGCATGTAGAGCTTCTACAGACCGACTAGGATATTATTATGGAGAATCGGAAGCTCTGTGTGCAACAATCGGACTACGCTTTTATCCACTCTATCAATTTCCTCCTTGTTATAACGCTTGAGATATGCTTCATCTGCGACGAGTTCAGCCAGGTTGTTTGCCCCCTGCAGATGCAGCGACCAATCGCTGGCGAAATATAGGTGAGAAAGGCAAAGCAACCATGTGCTCAGTGAGCTTTTGGCGCCCTCTCCCTCATGGCACAGTACTCAACTGCATATCTCTGAAGCACTTCACTGTTGATTTTAAGGTAATAATTCATTTTTGTCTTATATATATATATATATATATATATATATATATATATATATATATATATATATATATATATATATATATATATATATATTCAATTTTTACTCCGTCATGCCACGCGATGACAGCATACGTCCGCATACGCAGTCCGAGCCACGAACTGAGGTGCTTTGAAGTAAATATCATCATAGAAACGCTCGAAGAACAAGACGTAGGTGGCTTTTCCTTGGCTCGAGGGCGCGCTAAAGACGGCTATGCTATATGTCGTTTTGCCTAGGTACCACAAAGCAATGACGACAGCATATGACAGCCAGGACGCCTAAGGTGCTCTGCCATTAAACGAAAAGCAGTGAGGTTAAGCTGGTATTATTAATCGCTCTGCTACCCTCCACGTAGATGGAGAAACAGTCGCTGTAAAGAAAGCCTGCGCGTGACTAGGCAGAGGAATAAATAATGCTGCTTGTTTCCTCGCGCACCTCAAGCACTAATGTGAATCTCGTCGAACTTTTTAAGATTGCATTTAAATTGCAATTTCTACCTTAATTCTACTATCAAGTAGGTGATCAGTGGAATACTTTTTCGCTTATTCCAACAAGGCGACACCCCTCTTGTAATAAAAAACGGCCGTTTACTTTATCAAACATAAAACACAACGACGGAGTCATCAGATGCCTAACGGAAAATGCATAAAAGTGAAAAAGACACAGCTATCGAGGCGAGGTTAATAAGGTTCCTTGTGGTTTGTATATCTCACTAGCAGCAAACATACGGCCCATTATGTAAGAAGCCCAATGTCACAGTGATATACGGCTCTCTCCCAGCTCGGCGTTGGCAGAAACAAAGCTGAGTTAGCTAAATAAATTTGAGTGCGTATTGTTTTTTTTGTAAATAGTTGTATATTATCCCGCACAATGCCAAGCATTGGCCAATCGTGGCTAAGAAGGGGACCAGGATACGTACGAGCAAGTTACGACAGGCACACAGAAGGCAAACAGAAAATAATCGTCAATCAATATAGCCACACGGGGGCTATGCGTGTGCTCTTGTGGTCCCGGTACTTTTAATGTTCCGGATAATATTTTAGGATTGCTACCTTCAGTGCCTCCATGGCCCTTTTACAAAAATCCAGTTCATTAAACTTCTCTGACATTGCGGAAAACACCAGACCAACACTCACTGAGTGGGAAGCGAGAGTTAGCCGCTACGCCTAAGGTTGATTTCCTAGTTACTCATTTAAGTACCATGGTTTCTAGATATGCATTGTATTGAGCTTTTATGACAGAAAATTTACACACTTGTACGATTCTCCAAAAAGGCTTCCCGAGGCAGCAAAACGAAAGCCTCAACTTTCTACAATTGTGTCCGCAGTGTTTTCACAGGGCTGACATTTTTTCAACTTTAGCACAGAGTGAATGTAGTTGTTTTGTTGTAAGTTTACCAGATCTGATAGGGTCGAGAGTGCTGCCACTGCGAATGCCACAGCGGCAGCATTCTCTGCTCAGACTAGAAGAATTCAAAGGATGCATGTACTCACCCTATGACTGGTCCGGGTGCCGTTGACCGTAATATTTGTCTTCCCCGCTCGGATGGTGTACTCTACGGGGACCGCTGGTGCGCCTCCTCCTCCTCCTGCAGTCGGTGGTGGTCTGCTTCCCACCACCGCGGGCGACCACGGCTCAGAGTTGAAACTTGGTTGCGCCGTCGCTGTCACCTCGGCCACCGAAGTCATCGGGACCCCATCCTGGCCAGCATACGACGTCGACGCTGTTCCTCCGTCTTCCGAAGAAGGTGCCTCCATCTCAGCCGAGGGGACACCAATATCACGACCGGAGTCGAAGAAGACGTCTCCGCAGTCAGGGCCACCTGGGCATGGAGAGGGTTCCGTTGGCAGCCCAGCAAAGACTGAGTAGTCTAGTGAAATGTCATCCTCTTGCGCATTGGCAGGTTGCACCAAGCTCGATAGGATCAGGCTTGCCAGTGTCGCTGCAACCAGAAATCTTGCGCAGCCTCCATATTGAGAACGTGGCACGGGCCGAACACTAGCCAATTCGTTCGAGTTCATGGTGCGGCACTGAAGCGGTGTTGGCTATGGCGGGTGTCGCACGATGAGCACGCTTTACTGGCTGCCTGCAAGACACAGTGAGCAAGATGCATGTTTGGGCTTGTCAATTACTTCACGCGACATACGTGTATTGGCAGCTAAAAATACGTAATAAAGAAGGAGAGGAATGCACACTGCGCAATAATGACGACATGTGGGCCCCTTGAAATTTTCTTTGGGAAAGCATGTACGCCTACCTCACGCGTATGTGTGTTTTCCTCGCACACCATATGTCCAAATCAAGCCAAATAACTAGATTATTAGAGTTAGTTATATACCCATAGACGTTCGGAGGCCAACGCGTATGTTGACCAAATGGCGATTGTACCAGCACAAGTTACCATGTTGCTTTACCTAATATTTGTACAAGTATTGTTCAGCGAAAATAAATTTGTCTCAAAAATAGGAAAAGAAAACGTTTGAAGCTGGGGCACGAGCCATACTTGATTGCCTCTGCTTAGATGTAGTTCATCAAACGTTTGTTCCACAATATACCGAACCTAAAAAATCATGCTATTTTATAGCTGAAAAATAGCTGAAAAAATGTACCACTGGTTATAAAAATATTTTATGTAAATTTAAATATGATGGCCAGCCCTACTTCAATTTAGTAAAGAATAAAAACTTTACAGAAAATAATAGGTTCAGCATATATTTAGGGAAGGAAGTGACAGCTGCATTCTGGTTTAGTAAACACCTAATTGTCTTACCAGCTCAATTCCACTCCTTACGAAGCTCTCCAGCGTTTAAACTGTGCTGTTAGTAAGGTTACATGAGCTCATTTCAAAAAGCTGCTCATGCGAATAACATCACTTGGACAAAGATAGGCAGGCCGGGTTTTTCGTAAGCTGTAATATATTTATGGGTGTTACAGTGAAATGAAGCATATTTTACATAGTCCTGAGTTGATACGCATGTAGATGGCTTTCGCCATTGTGACACGTAGTTGATGTAAATCAACACGGTGGAATACTATGCATAGGCTCGCATTCACAAAAGTGGCTTATGGCAAGAAGTATTGGTAAGAAATAATTTTAGTCAATACTGATGGAGCCATGCCCCATAATAATTGCTCGGTATTATCAGGAATCCGGAATGACGTGGCATGGCCGCTGGAAAATGCATTTTGTTGCGGCAAGAAAGAAGAGAGCTATGATCAAACCATTTCTTTTTATGGCAGAATAGAATATGTTTACAAGTGTTTTCCAGAAAAGCGCAAGAAATGTCTCCGGGGCTCTACATTTAGCTTCCTTGGGGTCGTCGGCTTTGCTCCCCGGATGAAGAAAGAAAAAAACTAGTAGACTGAAAGCACGCAAAACTAGAAGAGGGGAGCCTCGCTTAAAGGGCTTCGCTTTTCTTTTGCAATTTAGTTCCTGGTGGCACACGAAGGTGTTAGATCGTCAGGAAAAAAATGCCGCCATATCCACGAAGTGAATGATGATGAGTGGGCGAAGCTCCGGAGGTAAACCAAGTAAACCATGAATCCTCCGTACATTTTGCCCTCTCGATTTTATTGCAACGCTCCCCCTAGCGTACGTCGCCGCACTATATCGAACGATGACACGCGCCATATGTGGCATCATTCCTATTTTATAACACCTCGCATCTTTCATAATCAACTACACGTACCGCCGTCTAGTTTATAACATCTTGCATCTTTTGGACGGATGGACGGATGGACGGATGGACGGATGGATGGACGGACGGACGGACGGATGGACGGACGGACGAACGGATGGATGGACGGATGGATGGACGGACGGACGGACGGATGGATGGATGGACGGATGGACGGATGGATGGATGGATGGACGGACGGACGGACGGATGGACGGACGGATGGATGGATGGAGGGATGGATGGATGGATGGATGGACAAACGGATGGACGGATGGACGGATGGATATGGCTGTACCCTTTAGATCGGGCGGTGGCTAGCGTAACACTTAGAACTGAACGAGAGGTGGCTACATACAGGGGACGCACAGCCCACGCCTTAAGGAGCTTCGCTCCTAAAAAGTAAATTGTCTTTGTGTTCTCACGAAGTGCACAACAGAAGCGTGTCTTATGAATTCTGTCGCAATATTAAGATCAGTATCTGTGACCGCAATGTATCT
Source organism: Rhipicephalus microplus (assembly GCF_043290135.1). Classification (NCBI taxonomy): domain Eukaryota; kingdom Metazoa; phylum Arthropoda; class Arachnida; order Ixodida; family Ixodidae; genus Rhipicephalus; species Rhipicephalus microplus. The sequence goes on from NC_134710.1 coordinate 363,104,643, forward strand.
GTGCAACATAGGCTGGAAGTTCAAGCATCGTTGGATTTTTCCAAAGTACAGAGCACTCGAATGCATCTTGGCGTTTTCTCGATGCACTGTTTTCAGCTCGAAATAAGCCTTCATCGCAATCACGAAGTGCGTGAACACTTCTTCTATGTTTTTTATACCTCCCAGCCTTCTAACAGAAAGAACAACTTCCCCGATCTAGCAACGGTATAGTTGCGACTTCAACACGACTCTGAGTACGTGTCTGAAAGTTCATTATTTTGATAACAACTTCGATAATGACCATGTCTATTAGAGTAACGCATTGGAACAATCTTACGAATGCGCAGGGCTCCTCTTCAGAAGGAGGGAGGGATAGCTTGTCGTAGTGCTCCGCTCCCTATTAAGTCATTGTATGAAGTGATTGGTGGCGATGGTGTTGTAGTGCAAGAGGTGCAAGAGGTACGTGGTTCGAATCCCGGTGCCGTGCAGTTCCCTGCCGTATAAAAAAACCCGCGTGGTGATGAAACTGCTTTAAGGGGACAGGGGTGTGGCCTCACCGGTGACCACCGCCGGTAACGCACTCCCTCACCAGACAAGGATTGCCCACCCTGGTGCCGTATCTGTCCTCTATCTCCCGCGTGCATACGTAAATAAACTCACGGCCCTGACTCCCCAGCGGCTGCGAAGCAAGTGACCACGGCGGCCGTGAGATCTGCCACGTAGCAGAAGGTGCTAATAATCTCTGCGGGTCTGGACAGGCCACCATTGGAACATGAACTTGGCAACATTTAACGCTAGTACCTTATCTAGTGAAGCACGTCTAGCTGTACAATTACAGGAGCTAGAGGGAGTTAAATGGGATGTAGTAAGGCTCATTGAGGTTTGGAAGAGAGATGGGGCATTTACAGTGCTACAGAATGGGCATGTCTTTTGCTATCGTGGGCTGGCTTACAGAAGAGAACTGGGCGTGAAGTTCCTTATTCACAGAATTATAGCTGGCAACATACAGAAAAACAATAGAAATAATGGAAGGGTGATAGGTATCATAATTAAGGTCAATAACAGGTAAAAGATGAAGGGGGTACAGGCTTACGCGCCTACATCCAGCCATGAGGAGGCGTCAGTTGAAAGCTTCTATGAAGACGTGGAATGGGCAATGAATAAGATAAAATACAGTATACTATACTGATGGACGACTTCAATGTCAAGGTAGGGAAGAAGCAAGCTGGAGAACAGGCAGTAGGAGTTTATGGCATTGCTATTAGAAATGCCAGAGGGGAGCTATTAGTGGAATCCACATAACGTAATAATATGTGGATCTTGAATACTTTTTACCGAAAACTAGAGAACTAAAAGTGGACATCAAGGAGCCCTAATGGCAAAAGTAACAACGAAATAGACTTTATACTGAGTGCACAACCAGGCATTGTTTAGGAGTTGGAAGTGCTTGGCAAAGTAAGATGCAGTGATCATACAATTGTACGGTCTTGAATTCGGCTAGACGTAAAAGAACGACATAAACTGATACGCAAGAAGCCAATCAATGAGCTAGCACTGAAAGGTAAAGTACAAGAATTCACAGTCTCGCTTCAGAACAGGTACTTGGCTCTTATTGAGGAAACCAGCCTTAGCGCTGACGCAATTATTGATAATCTGACGAGTGCCATTACGGAGTGTGCAGTGGAAGTTGGAGGTACAGTACTTAGACAGCACACAGGTAAGCTGCTCTAGGAGACGAAGAACCTCATTAAGAAGCGTGAAAGCATGAAAGCCTCAAATACAATAGACAAAACAGAACTGGCAGAGCTTAAGAACTTGAATAAGGGGCGTAAGGTATCCGATGTAAGAAGGTATAATACAGAAAAAATTGAACACACTCTGAAGAATGGAGGCAGCGTAAAAGCAGTGAAAACGAAACTTAGGATAGGCAACAACCAGATGTATGCGCTAAGGGACAAGGAAGGCAAAGTTACTACCAATATGAATAGGATACCTAAATTGGAGGAGGCATTTAACAAAGCTCTCTACAGTAGCCGGCACAACCACGACCTTAATATAAGAACTAGCAGTATACGAGATGGCTTCCCACCAGTAATGATAGAAGAAGTCAGAAAGGCCTTAGAGGGAATGCAAAGAGGCAAAACTGCTGATGGGGACCAGATAACATCAGCTCAGCTGAGAGACAGATTGTGCAAGAAAAGCTAGCCACCCTGTTTACGCAGTGTCTCCTGATGGGAAGAGTACCACAAGCTAATATTATCCAAATACACAAGGAAGGAGATGAAAAGGACTTGAAGAATTACTTGCCGATCAGCTTGCTCTCCGTCGTGTACAAGCTATATACAAAGGTAATTGCTAATAGAAATAAGACAACACGAGAATTTAATCAACCGAAGGAAAAAACAGGATTCCTAACAGGCTACTCAACAGTCGACCACATTCAAACTATCAATCAGGTAATAGAAAAATGCTCAGAATAGAACCAACCACTATACGTAGCCTTCATAGATTACAAGAAGGCGTTTGATTCAGCAGAAATATCAGAAGTCATGCCGACAATAAGGATTCAGGGCATCGATGGAGCACATATAAACATCCTGGAAGAAATACACACAGTATCAACTGCCACCATAGCGCTCCCAAAGCAAAGCAACAAATTACCAATGAAGAAGGGTGTATGGCAGGGGGATACACTTTTGCCAATGCTATTTACCGCGTGCTTACAAGAGGTTGTCAGAGGCGTATAGTGGGAAGAGCTATTAATAAGAATTCATGGAGAGTACCTTAGCATCCTGCGCTTCGCCGATGGCATTGCATTGTTGAGTAACTCAGGGGACGAAATGCAACTCATGATTAGGGAGTTAAGACATGGAAAGCAGAAAGGTGGGTCTTAAAATTAATATTCTGAAAACGAATGTAATGTACAACAACCTCCTTAGAGAGCAGCGCTTCGAGGTAGTTAATAGTGCACTTCAAGTTGTAAAAGACTATGTCTACCTAGGGCAGGTAATAACCGTGGAGCCGAACCCCGAGATTGAAGTAACTAGAAGAATAAGAATGGGATGGAGCACATTTGGCAAGCACTCTCAAATTATGACAGGTAGATTGCCACTATCCCTCAAAAGGAAGGTATATAACAGCTGTATCTTGCCGGTATTTAGCTACGGAGCAGAAACCTGGAGATTTACAAATTGGGTTCAGCTTAAATTGATGACGACGCAGGGAGTAATGGAAAGAAAAATGGTAGGTGTAACCTTAAGAGACAAGAAGACAGCAGAGTGAATTAGGGAACAAACGGGAGTTAAGGATATTATAGTTGAAATCAAGCAGAGAAAATGGACAGGGGCCAGGCATGTAGCGCGTAGGCTTGATGACCGCTGGTCATTAAGGGTAACTTACTGGGTTCCCGGAGAAGGAAAGTGAGTTAGGTGGAGACATAAAGTTAGGTGGGCAGATGAGATTATGAAGTTTGCGGATATAAAGTGGCAGCAGCAAAGACAGGACTGAGTTGACTGGCGAATCTTGGCAGATCCTTTTGTCATGCTGTGGACCTAGTTAGGCTGATGATAATGATGATGATGAAGCCGACTCAGCGCCCCCACCCCCCTTTTGGGATGGCTAGAGGTGGCGCCGGCTCCCTGCCTCCCTGCGCCCCCCCCCCTTTCTACCGGTGGACATGCCTCTGGCAAGCAATGCCACTTTTTAGCCCAAGCAAACTGCTTACCGCCACTTCTCAAGGAATGTGGCTTGTTCGCGGTTCATCGTGGGAAGGGCGGCCGAGTGGTGTATGTTTTTGTATATATATATATATATATATATATATATATATATGTATATATATATATATATATATATATATATATATATATATATATATATATATATTACAGACAATAATGCCAAGGAATATATAGGAGAAGTTATTAAAACCACTGTAATGTAAATAGGAAGAATGAAAAGTGGGTCAAAAGTAACTTACCGTGAGCACGAATCGAACCTACGACCTTCGGAAGACGCGTTAGATGGTCTATCACTGAGCTATCACGGCTGCTATCCCCCATCTACTTTATTGGGTTTGTATGTGAATATAAACATGGGAGTGTCAGTCAGCACCATCTCTAGCCATGGCGGCGAGTGTGGAACACTCTTTTTATGAGCCTTTGTGGCGTCACGTAGCACGTGAACTTATTACGAGCTGGCAGCTGACCAATGGTCCCTCGTATACAACCTAATGGCACCAAGTCTGCCATTAAGAGACCCTAGTTAATGAATAAGGGAAACAAGTGTATACCTAAGGGCTCGTTTTTCCGTGTTTTGACACAGTAATAATGAGATCTAACAGACAGCAATGCCAAGCAATGTATAGGGAAAGGTATTAGAACCAATGTAATGTAAATAACTTTTCTGTCTTCTTATTTGCATTACATTGGTCCTAATAACTTCCCCTATACATTTCAGCAAGCATTGCAATGTGGGCGTCTTTGCGATGCCCTTATAAACATTTTATGTAGCACGGAGCGAAATACGGAAACAAGAAGGCTGTGTCCTGTTCATATGTCCTCTCCATCTGTGCCTTCCTTTTTTTCGTATTTGATTTGCGCTGCATAGAATGCTTTAGAAACGTAATATTCGAAAAACAGACTCTTGACGAAAGAACGTACCGGTCGCTTGCTCATGCACGATTCATTGCGAGCATCACAAGGCTGAGCCCTTTTAAACAAGTAACCACGTATTTACGCCTTAATTCCTACAATTATCAAATATTGGATGGCACTCAAGCCTCCCAATGTTTGAAAACAAATTTCCGCCTTGCATCAGCGTCTGTTACAATCTTTGTTTTTATTTTAATAAGGATGTTTTGTTTGAATACACTGCTGTTACATCTCATGGTACTAATTGACTTTGGAACGGTGGCGGCTCTGTCAGCTCAAACGGGGAATTAAGGTTGCGTGGGTGCTGAAACGGACGCAGGCGCTTGCTGCGGAGCGTGGAGCTAGATGTCGCTTACAATTGTGCTTCGGTTCGTTTTTTCGTACGCTGTCAAAATCTACCTGAAATATACAAAAACTGGTGATTACATTATCTGTTAAAAATATTAGGTTCGCCGAGGCATCAAAACAAACAAAATGGAAGTGGGCAACAAGTAGTAGACAGAAACAAGTTGCATCGGCGAAAGATCGAGTAAAAATTAAACATATTGGTCCAATACACTACCTAAAGTGAATGCTTAGCATAAAATGTGATTATATATTTCCTCATAACACGAAACATATGGCACATAGGTACCTAAATGACCAGTTAGCAGATTATCTAGGTCACCAAGAGATAAGCAATATCATAGCGACTGATGCATCTACGTCAAAAGAAAAAGCAGGGGTTGGCATCTTCTGCCCTTGTTTTGACTAGTCTTTTTGAATTACACTGCCAGATAATACCCCTGTATTCATTGCAGAATTATTGGCTATTATTTTTGCCCTACACAAATTGTCCTCAAGTGAATCATCAGCAGATATCATTACAGATTTGTTATCAGTATGTAATGCACTTTCTGCGGCAGCAAATGCAGAGCTAATGATTGATTTGTGGGGTTTAACGTCCCAAAACCACCATATGATTATGAGAGACGCCGTAGTGGAGGGCTCCGGAAATTTTGACCACCTGGGGTTCTTTAACGTGCACCCAAATCTGAGCACACGGGCCTCGACATTTCCGCCTCCATCGGAAATGCAGCCGCCGCAGCCGGGATTTGAACCCGCGACCTGCGGGTCAGCAGCCGAGTACCTTAGCCACTAGACCACCACGGCGGGGCAGCAGAGCTAATGAGTACGTTTTGGCTATTAGTACTGAAAAACGTAAAAAAAACTGCATTTGCTATGGGTACCAGGCCACTGCGGATTATATTTGAAAGAAATGGCGGACTTTTTAGCAGCATTATCCCTGAGTGGGTCCACCATCCCAGTTTTGCCACATACGGCTTACGTGACAACATTAAGGTTCTAAAATGCTTGTTTGCAATAGGGGATAAGTGATTTGGATAAATATAAGAGCATTTAAGGTATTGCTGGAATAAACAGTCGTGTGTATGTCGCCAGTTAGAGGTCACTTATACCAGATTGCACTGTACAGTTCCACAACTGAATTATTACCTTAACAAAGCTCGACTCATGGCGTCACCGCTGTGCATTTTTGCAATGAAATTGAAACAATTGAACATTTATTTTTATTCTGTTGTCGTTACTCTTATCAGGGAAAAAGATTTTAGTAGGCCCATTACGAAAGCTAGGAATACAAGTAAATGTACAAGTACTTTTATCACTTGGCGGCACTACAATTGGTTACTGCCACAGAGATATATGCTCCACTGTGTTTGACTACATCAACGCAAATAAGAGATTTACGTGCAAAAGAACGCTAACCTTTTCAGATCTTTAGTTAATAACTCGTAGTGATGTCTGTCAGAAACAAGCGATGATTTGACCACTTGCTCAGCAAACATTTCTGTTTATTGGCTGTATTATCTCAAAACTAATTTTTCAGATTGGCTTTAACTTCATTTTAGTTTAATTTAAGTATCCTGCCACCCGGTTCTTGGCCCATCCCCCTTTGTGGGTGAGCGCCATTCATCTGAGGTGATCAGCATCAGCAATGTTCCTTCGTGACTAGAAATGCCGACGTCCAAACATGATAATCATGTCATGCGTGTAATGTAAAGCATGACTGTATGCTACACTTACAGTGTGCTCGCGGCCGTTTCGCAAGCTCCAGGAACACCTAATTTGGTGTTACGTGACGTGGATAAACTACGAAGGTAAATGACACGTCCAAACATAATAATCATGATATGCGTTTTATGTAAATCATGAACACATGCTACGCTCATAGCGTGATCGCAACCGTTCTGCTAGTTCCACAAATACAAAATTTCAACTTACGTGACGTGAATCGACGACGAAAGTTAATGGCATGTTCAAACATGATAATTTTGATATGCGTATTGTGTAAAACATGATTACATGCAATGCTCATTGCATGCTCGCAGCCGTTTTGCTAGCTCCTCATATACCAAGTTTGGTATTACGTGACGTGAACAGACAACGATGGTAACGAACTCGTTCAAACTGAATAATCATGACATACGTGCTATGTAAAACATGACTATATGCTACGCTAATAGCGTGCTCGTGGCCGTTCCGCTTCGCTGACTCCACTTATACAAAATTTGGTATCGTGTGACGTCAGTAGACGACGAAGGAATATGACACGTTCAAACATGAATATTTTGACATGTAATTCAAGTACGGCAAAAATTACGTCTGCCTCGTAACGTTGTGCTGAATTTAGAGTGATATATTCACCTTCCTCATTCATGCTTCGCATAACATCGATTCCCACTGTATGTGACCTCCGCCAATTTTTTTTATTGTGGTTGTTCCTGAACCATAAGCGGTGAGAGACGACACGTCCGAAGCTAATGTGCCGCTGGAGAAACTCCCTCCGAAAGCGGCCGTTCGCAGCGCCGATCACGATCGCAATCATCACACTGACGCTGCAGCGTCGCGTTCTTTCAAGCGTTTCACATCGCGAGCTAACTCGGTGGCGTAGTTTGCCAGAGCCGCGGCCACCGGCACTTGCATTCGCGTTCACGATTTAGCTGCTAGGAAGGCTGTCAGATCATCATTGCACAGTTGCAGCCGGCTTTCGGCCTCCCGGTGTTGTTTTTGATGCGGAGCATTCCTTAACAAACTTCAGCTGCTCTGACGATATATATATATATATATATATATATATATATATATATATATATATATATATATATATATATATATATATATAATCAGCCGCTATAACATTTAGCTTTCGTGGCCAGGTTCTATATTAAACTTGGTATGGCAAAACATGACAATCATGACGTCTAAGTCATGACTGTCATGATTTGCATGGCATGGTCTTGCTGCTCTTGCGGTGGTTTCGTTCACATGATATATTGCAAGACTGATATGGTATGACACGACTACAAGGCGAACATATGTGACAGGCCCTAATGTGGAAATTATCACATGCATGCTATGTAAGAACATGACTACCTTACTCGCTCATTGTGAGCTCACAGTCGTTTCGCTAGCTTCACGTATACCAAATTTGGTGTTAAGGGACGTGAATGGATCGCGAAGGTATATGACTGATGGAAACAAGATAGTCATGACAGGCGTTTCAGTAAGACCATACCTACATGCCACACTCTTGATGCGCTCACGGCCGTTTCAATAGCTTTACTTATACCAAATGTAGCGTTACGTGATGTCAACTAATGACAAAGGCAAATGGCAAGCCCAAGCATGATAATCATGACGTGGAAGTCATATACGTCATAATTTACATCCGCCTGATAATAAAGTGACATTTCAACCTTCCTTATTTGTGCTTCACATGTCATTCATTCCCACTCAATGTGGGATCTGCCGTACTTTAGGGCCCCGAGTGTACCGTTGGTCCAGCGAATGCGAGCTCTCTCAGGTTTCTATTTTCGGCGTTTTTCTTGAGTTGTCCATAGCATATCCATGCGGAAAATTTCAATACAAACTGACTTCTGATTGATATGTAGGATTTAACTTCCCAAAACCACCTAATCAATATGAGAGGCACCGTAGTGAAGGGTTCCTGAACTTTCAACCCCATGGGGTTCATTGCCGTGCTCCCAAATCTGAGATCTTCAATAGAAACTGAGGTGCACGTGCTCAGCGCCATGGTGCGGTGGGATATGCGATGTCACTCACATCACAGCCAATGGCACGTGACCTTGGGTGCGACACTGCGAATGATGCAGCTGATAACACAGTTAATGGAGGCCACCTGTGACACCACTGCTGGTTGGTTTTTTGTTTCTCCTTGTCTTAAACAGCTTTCGCTGTAAAAATTCACATTATTCGTGTCCTACCTATTCTTCCCAGAATAATCGCAGATAATCGTTCAAATTATCAAACACTGCATGCAGCGTGGTCTGTGGCAAGCATTAATAACAGTTTTTTGTGGTTTAAAGGGGACTACCAATAAATGAGTGAATAAACATGCGTTCCAATATTAAATAACCAGCCGTGAGCAGGAATTCCTGCTCACGGCTGGTTATTTTTTCATCCACTTTTCTTTCTTCCTAATTACATTCCATTATTTCTAATAACTTCCCCTGTACATTCCTTGGCATTACTGTCTGTTTGATCTCATTAAAATTGTGTTAAAACACGGAAAAACGAGCTCTTAGTTATACACTTCTTTCCCTTATTTCATTGAACGAGGGTCTCGTACTGACAGACTTGGTTTGTTTAGGTTGTATAAGAGGGACAATCAATCAGCTGCCCGCTCATAATAAGTTCACGTGCTACGTGACGCCAAACATGCGCATAAGAGTGTTTTCACACTCGTCGTTTGGCTTATAGATGGCGCTGACTGTCACTCCTACTTCTATATTCACATATAAACCCCAAAAAAGTGGATGGAGGGAAGGCCGCTGTGGTAGCTCAGTGGTTAGAGCATCGAACGCGTTATTCGAAGGTCGTAGATTCGTTTCCTGCTCACGGCTGGTTATTTTTTCATTCACTTTTCTTTCTTCTTATTTACATTCCATTATTTCTAATAACTTTCTCTGTACAGTCCTTGGCATTACTGTCTGTTTGATCTCATTAATATTGTGTTAAAACACGAAAAAACGAGCCCTTAGGTATACACTTCTTTCCCATGTATATATATATATATATATATATATATATATATATATATATATATATATATATATATATATATATATATATACGAAGAAAAACTGTTATGTAAAGGACTAAGCTTCTGCCCGACCACAAAATTTTTCGATGAATTCCACTTGCTTTGAGACCTCGACAACTTCGCTAGAACCTTAAGGTTGCACGAATATTTTTTGGACAGGCCTTCTAACCACGAAGCAATTCGCCGTCGTAAAACAAATGATTGCACACCGAACAGTAATCAAGACAAGTGGCCCCAACATGGTTGTCTAGTGCCTAAGGTACTCGGCTGCTGACCCGCAGGTCGCGGGATCAAATCCCGGCTGCGCCGGGTGCATTTCCGATTTCCGATGGAGGCGAAAATGTTGTAGGCCCGTGTGTTCAGATTTGGGTGCACGTTAAAGAACCCTATGTGGTCAAAAGTTTCGGAGCCCTCTACTACATAATCATATGGTGGTTTTGGGACGTTAAACCTCACATATCAATCAATCAATAGACCTAAGTGCCTGGACCTTTATATCACCACAGTACAGAAAGATATAGTACACGAATACCACAGACAGAAAGGAAAACGAGAAAACTTGTCAAATTCTGGAAAAATGAGTATAAGAAACCTGGCATCTAGGACAGACATAACAATGAAAACCGCTGAGAAAGGAGGAGAAATTGTAGTCCTTGCAACCAACTACTTGTAAGAAGCATACCGCCAACTAGATTACTCAAAATTTTGCGAACGCCTCCAAGTGATCTGACAGATGAATCCGAACGTATCGTATCAACCGAACTAATGAAACTGTTCGATGCAGTAAAGATAACCAACATTGACCACAAACTAATGCGAGCAGCATACCATCGTCCAGGTCGCTTCTTTATTCTCCCAAATTTTCATAAACCCGGTAACTCAGGTCGACCAATCATATCAAGCAACGGTACAATAACTGAACCCATATCAGGGTATGTGGACAAACTAATAAGCCACATTCCATGCACCCTCGCATTGCAAAAAAAAAAAAAAGACACCACACATTTTCTTCAAGACCTTCCAGGACTGTGTGTGCCGAACAACTCGTACTTGGTTACTCTTGGTGTATCTTTATTGTATACAAAGATTCCTCACGATGACGGCATAGCTGCATTACAAAACATGTACACATACCATAGACAATCTAACGCCCCAAATTTCTCTGCCATCGCAACTTTGACGAGGATGGTCCTCGAATTAAATTCATTCGAATTTAACCAAGAGTATTTTCGACACATCAGCGGGACCACTATAGGCACCAAAATGGCACCCAATTATGTTAACATATTTATGGGAAAGCTAGAATCGGAATTTCCAACACAAAGTTCCTTGAAAGCACTGTTATACAGAAGGTACAAAGATGCATTTTTCTTATTTGAACCCACAGCAAGGATGAACTTCGCAGCTTTATCGACACTTACAACGCTGTACATCCGAACATACACTTCACATACACCTACTCGCACGCAACCGTAAATATTCTTGATGTTACCATAACGATAGAAGAAGGCAAGCTTTCTACAACCCTATATCGGAAACCAACTGATCGACAACAATAACTTCCTTACCAAAGTGATCACCCGCGCCACTGCAAAAACAGTATTTCATACAGCCAGGTTCACCGAATTAGGCGAATCTCCTCAAGAGACGCCGATTTTGACAAGAGCTCCCACAGGCTAAAACTCATGCTCAATAAACAAAAATACCCCCCACATGTAATTGATGATGCCGTTCAAAAAGCGAGAAAACTGGAGCGTGAAGACTTAGTTATGAAGCGACCACCGCAAGAGGACCCGCAGCGAACAAACCCCTGCTTACTTTACAGTGCAAACATCCCCAATGTAAACAAAATCATTAAACGACATTACAACAATTTGGAACAAAGCGAACGTTTGCAATGCGCATTCCCATTCGCTCCTGGCGTCGTTTACCGACGACCACGCAACCTCAAAGACACACTTGTCAGCTCTCAAATCAATACCTCACCCCTAATAATTTATGCCGACCTTGTTTAAAGTCACGATGTCTTGTATGTAAAGCAATGCGAGAAACACACAAGGCAACCAGCAGACAATCCAAGTTTTCGATTAACATTCGAGGAAACCTAACATACGATTCCTCTAATGTGGTATACCTACTCGAATTCAACGTGTGCAGTATGCAGTACATCGTACAAACAGAAACACCATTTAAGATTTATTTCAATAATCACAGAGCTCATGCAAATTCAGCCCCAAGTCTACCTCTATCAAAACATCTCAATCTTCCCGACCATTCATTCGAAAATCTATCAGCAACACTCCTAGAGACAGGATTTAAATCAAACCGAGAACGTGAACAACGATAGTCATACCTTATCCAATAATTTTGCGCCCTCTATTGCGGAATAATTGAGAATCCGGATAGAGTTGCAGCAATTAAAGCATTAGAAAACAATAACGGCAATAATAGAAATAATAACTGAGTTCACGGCACTGCAGTTGTGAAGGGCACTGGAAAACTCAAAATATTTTCAAGTGTACCTACTCTTCCTAACTGCAGCTGTCGTCTGCTTCTCTTTTTACCTTAATATCCAATCAATTGTGCCAAGCATAACATGCCCAACAGCAAACCTGTGCACAATCGGGAGGCCCCTACTGCCCGTGTAACCCAGAAGCGGGCAAGAATCAACATTGCACCCGCTTGCCAGCCTCTGCGGCAATACGTGGCGCCCCTCTTTTAACGACGAGATTTCGACAAAACGCTGAGTATTTAAAAGCTTAAACTTCTTAAAAAAGCTCTTTTCCCCAATACCGAACCACCAGAGCTATGAAAGGATACATAGACCGCAGGCATCCTAAAGGTGAGAAAAAGAAAAGAGAGAGAAAGGAAGGGGGAAGGAGAAAAAAGATTGAAAAGTTGTGCCCGGGGGAGTCCACTTGATATTGGCTATTTTGCTTTCTTCCTCTTTTTTTCTCTCCCCCTCTTATTTAAGATTGTGTAATGCTGAGCACCAACAAGCTGTACCCTCAATCCTAATGAAGGCCAGAGTTTGGCTGAAACGTCGAAACAAACCACGTTGTGACTGCTCACGAAGGATCTACTTAACTAAATAACTATAAATATATATATATATATATATATATATATATATAATGCAAGCATACTTATATTCGTATATATAAAGGAAAGAAGTGTATACTTAAGGGCTAGTTTTTTCTTGTTTTGACATATTATTGAGATCAAATAGACAATAATGCCAATGACGGTATAGGGGCAGGTATTAGACCAATTATAATGTAAATGTGACGAAAGAAATGTGCGTGAAACGATAACCAGCCGTGAGCCCGAACCGAACCTGCGACCATGAAATAATGCGTTCGATTTTCTACAACTGAGCTACCCCCACGGCGGCTATCCCCCCAGCCAATTTATCAGGTATATATATATATATATATATATATATATATATATATATATATATATATATATATATATATATATATATATATATATATATATATATATATATAGGTCACCAGAAGAAGCGAACGAGAAAAGGAAAAACGATGATTTATTGCCAACGTTACGGCCGGGGACCGGCCTTCGTCAGGGCATACGTGCATATTACACAAACACGTTGTGACTGCTCACGAAGGATCTACTTAACTCTCTCTCTCTCTCTCTCTCTCTCTCTATATATATATATATATATATATATATATATATATATATATATATATATATATATATATATATATGAGTGTAATATGCACGTATGCCCTGACGAAGGCTGGTCCCCAGCTGTAACGTTGGCAATAAAGCATCGTTTTTTGTTTGCTCGTTCGCTTCTTCTGGTCACTTATAACTCGACCCGAATCCAGGAAGATTTTCAAGAAATATATATATATATATACAGGCATGTATGGTGGTTGAGTGGCCGTAGCGTTGCATATAGTCAAGTAGATCCTCCATGAGCGGTCACAACATGGTTTGTTTCGACGTTTTGGCCTAGAGTCTGGCCTTCATCCTCATGAAGGCCAGACTTCGTGTTTGCGCGCCACAGCTCGTTGTTGAAGTTGTGTGGCTATACCACATTTATTTTTCTTTATTTATTTACATTTCACCTAGATCGCTGTAAGTCATTAAGTAGGGGAGGTACACATAATAATTTGACAACATAGTTTTCAATCGAAACAATAGATACAACAAATACAACAGCACTCAATATATTTTAAGAGAAGAAAAAAACACTCGAATATTGGTGAGCGAAAACAACGTCACAGTCATGCATTTGTAAACACCCACACGCTTCAAGACAACAAACCATTCTTAGTGGCAGTGATATTGCAGGCGTTGTTAAAAGAACAAAAAAAGGATTCATTATCAGTTTCATTGACGAGATCATGCGGTAGATGGTTCCATTCCTGTATCGTTTTTAGGAAAAAAAGAACTATACCGAATTACTGGGTTTTGTAGTGGTATTCTAATATTTTTCGTGAATGGTCTTGACGATTCACGAAAACATGCACCAACGATGTTTCGCTGCCAATTACTTCGAGTGTGACAACACTGGCCTAATTAATAAAACTGCTACAGTAAGCACTGCAGCAAGGCAACGATGTCAGCGTGTGAATGTCGTGCCTTGGTGTCGTGAAACTGAGGCAAGCAAGACGTGACAAGCGGGCGCGCGTTCGCGACTCAAGCTACGAACATCTTGCTCCCGTGCAGCTGAAGCGCTGTGTGTGTCAGCGCTGGTGTATATTTTATAAGTGTACACCGTGCTGTTCCTCTACATTATGACGATCTTTGAAGACGCCCACATTGGGTAGCAATGTTAAGTGTGTGCTTGTTGATGTCATCTTTGTGCGCGATTAACGATATGCTGTGTCCAGCTATATGTTCAATACTTCAGCTACCACACCAGATAATTCATGTTCATGTGTGATAGTAATCGCCACGGAGACGTGCCGCTAGGCGTCAACGTGGCTCTTCCCAGGTCTAATGGTGCTTTAGCTGCGAAACGCCAATAAACATAGCATATTCTCTCATAAATGAGTACACAAAACGCCCTACTTCTATGAACACACGCTTTACTTTTGTTTTATATTAATTCTTTAGACAGAGGGATCTGCCATAGGGCACTTCGTAGTTACACGTTTACCAGTTGCAACCTGTCATACACGCGCAGACAATAGAAAATGAGCAGCGTCTGGTACGTTGGCTAACTACCAAAAAGGAAACATGAAGCATGGTTTTAAGGAGTCAGCGTTCATTCTGTGAAGTTAATGAATGCACATGCCTGTCAAACTACTTGAAATAATTATTCTTAACGCTCGGTATGACGTGACAGAAAGGGAAAAGTAGTTTACACTTACCAAAGAAGCGATGACTACAGGCGAATAGTAAGTGTTGTTTACCTGCAGTTCATTGAACACCTCGTCTTTCACGTTTTTTTTAAGGCACGGCTGTTTGCCGCAGGCTGGATAAAACTCTAACACGTAAAAGAAGCGTTAGTTCTAGTCACACGTACCCCTTCAAAGCAGCACACTCATTAATCTTTGTCGAGCTCCGATTTTGTCTTCCGGTGCCACACGTTCACGTAGGAAAGCAACAAACTTGAACCTCAACGGTCAACTTTCGTGCGAAATTTACTCAAGTAACGTGACACGCGAGGTGCATGTTATGTTAAACGAGTGCCTTCCTGAAGCAATTAAATCTTTTACCCTTTCGCCAGCAGTGGGAGACATTGTAACCTGCTTAGGAAACCCTTCAAAAGCAATTAATTCGCTCCTCGAGCACCGAAAGTTCTCCATTTAAACGAAGCCTTTCCTGAATACCCTCTAAACACGCCCATCCAAAGTATAAGGGTCAAGCTTTGAACTTTTTCCTGCATACGAGTAAAAACAACAAAAAGGAAAAGGAGCAACTGATGGCTAGTACCTATCTAGCGACAATTTTACTATCCCCTTTGAGACGCAGGAGTAAGACCTAAAACAAATTAAGCGCAAGGAAGAATGACTGTACCCGAGAGACTCACAATATTTTCCTTCTCTTTTTATTCCGCAGTGACTTGGAGAAGTAACTTTTGTAATTTTAGACGCACCAAAACAAAACGCTGTTATTCAATGCTGTTTCTTTGTTCTCTTCGCCGCGTCGTCGAGATGCGTGCGAAAAGCTGATGAAGCCAGAGGAAACTAGCAGGCAATGAAGTCAGGTGAAGCATATAAAAACAATTTCGGCTTTTTGAATTTTAGGTCAGCGTTTTGTTTTCACAACTGTTTTGATAAGAAATACAGAAAAATAGAAAGAAAAAGATTCGGCAGATCCCACGTACCTGAGCATGGACGTTATTCGAAGTATGCGGAGGGAAGGTGAGCGCGCTGCAATTTTTTATTGCGCAACAAATCCTGAAATGAGGCTAGTTATATGTACAAATGTTGCACGCGCAGACATATAATGAAAAGTTGCAGATGTTTATATAACCAGTTGTTTGCACTTGCGCCACGATGCCAACTAGAATGTGCGTATTGGCAACACCAGAAGCTGATATGAAGCGCTGATGCTCGCGAGGATGCTGGCCCTGGATACTGCTACATATATGAACTTTAGCGCATGGCAACTAACCACAATTAACGTTAACCCGACGGAACCACTGTATCAAAGGAGTACATATGTCATGTTTATAAAATTGGGCAGGCAGGACTGCAACCACAATCGACATTTCACGAAGATTGGCGTCTATTTGAAAAGTAGTTCCAAGACGGGGCGTAGCTTTAGGGTAAAATGCTTCATAGCAACGCAGAATGCCTGGGTTCAATTTCAGCTGCGGCACTGATTTATTCTTTGCAGTCGTCGTGTCGACGTTGCCGATGTGTGCTATTACTCAACTGTCACGCTTTAAAATTGCCCATGTGTGTTCTCGTCGTTCCTGGGTAGATACTATGTGTCATTCACCTGCGGCACATACCCGCATACCAGCGGCACATACCCGACAGTGGCTATGTGCCACTGTCTGGCGGGAGTTTTCGACGAAGTACGTGACGGGATCATGCCAAACATGTCTTGACCAGCGCGTCATATTCGTCAAACCCTCTGACCCTCCCATGCTAACTTTGGTTCACGCCAAGTTAAGGGGGTGACCACGAGAGCACCCAAACGTGAGCGGATAGATAGATAGATACGCTAAAAGTCACCGAAGTTCGCTAGAATGCTTCGCATTTATTAACATTGAAAGAGAATATATAATCTCTACATGATAGGGGTGCAATATATTCGCAATATTTATATAATGTCACGCCGCCAAGTGGAATTTGAGGCGGCCCACTCCAGGATGGTCGGTACGCTGACGCTCCCTTGTTGGGCTGTACTAGCGTCAGTGTTAAACGTTTGGAAAAAAACGAACACCGACCACTTTCCATGTTTCGTGAATCTGTGAATGAATCTGACCATCCGTGACACAATAAGTTCGATTCGCTCTTGCTTTCAGAAGTGAAAAATGTAGCAACTTGCGCTTCCAATCATAGCTGCAAAGTACACATATCAGCTTTGTGAGCTTTTCTGTACCCTTGTCGTTCCTTAATTGTTATCGTCGACCTTTCCAGTTGAAACTTGTTAAAGAACCCCAGGTGGTCAAAATTTCCGGAGCCCTCCACTACGGCGTCTCTCATAATCATATAGTGGTTTTGGGACGTTAAACCCCACAAATCAATCAATCAATCCAGTTGAAACTTACCTTGTTTTTTGTGCGTATAGTAGTCGTCAGTGCTTTTGTAGTGCACGAATCCCATAACATTCATTGCACGCGGGAAGTCTGCACGCGGGAAGTCATTGCACGCGGGAAGTGTGTATGTCGCCAGTTAGAGGTCACTTATACCAGATTGCACTGTACAGTTCCACAACTGAATTATTACCTTAACAAAGCTCGACTCATGGCGTCACCGCTGTGCATTTTTGCAATGAAATTGAAACAATTGAACATTTATTTTTATTCTGTTGTCGTTACTCTTATCAGGGAAAAAGATTTTAGTAGGCCCATTACGAAAGCTAGGAATACAAGTAAATGTACAAGTACTTTTATCACTTGGCGGCACTACAATTGGTTACTGCCACAGAGATATATGCTCCACTGTGTTTGACTACATCAACGCAAATAAGAGATTTACGTGCAAAAGAACGCTAACCTTTTCAGATCTTTAGTTAATAACTCGTAGTGATGTCTGTCAGAAACAAGCGATGATTTGACCACTTGCTCAGCAAACATTTCTGTTTATTGGCTGTATTATCTCAAAACTAATTTTTCAGATTGGCTTTAACTTCATTTTAGTTTAATTTAAGTATCCTGCCACCCGGTTCTTGGCCCATCCCCCTTTGTGGGTGAGCGCCATTCATCTGAGGTGATCAGCATCAGCAATGTTCCTTCGTGACTAGAAATGCCGACGTCCAAACATGATAATCATGTCATGCGTGTAATGTAAAGCATGACTGTATGCTACACTTACAGTGTGCTCGCGGCCGTTTCGCAAGCTCCAGGAACACCTAATTTGGTGTTACGTGACGTGGATAAACTACGAAGGTAAATGACACGTCCAAACATAATAATCATGATATGCGTTTTATGTAAATCATGAACACATGCTACGCTCATAGCGTGATCGCAACCGTTCTGCTAGTTCCACAAATACAAAATTTCAACTTACGTGACGTGAATCGACGACGAAAGTTAATGGCATGTTCAAACATGATAATTTTGATATGCGTATTGTGTAAAACATGATTACATGCAATGCTCATTGCATGCTCGCAGCCGTTTTGCTAGCTCCTCATATACCAAGTTTGGTATTACGTGACGTGAACAGACAACGATGGTAACGAACTCGTTCAAACTGAATAATCATGACATACGTGCTATGTAAAACATGACTATATGCTACGCTAATAGCGTGCTCGTGGCCGTTCCGCTTCGCTGACTCCACTTATACAAAATTTGGTATCGTGTGACGTCAGTAGACGACGAAGGAATATGACACGTTCAAACATGAATATTTTGACATGTAATTCAAGTACGGCAAAAATTACGTCTGCCTCGTAACGTTGTGCTGAATTTAGAGTGATATATTCACCTTCCTCATTCATGCTTCGCATAACATCGATTCCCACTGTATGTGACCTCCGCCAATTTTTTTTATTGTGGTTGTTCCTGAACCATAAGCGGTGAGAGACGACACGTCCGAAGCTAATGTGCCGCTGGAGAAACTCCCTCCGAAAGCGGCCGTTCGCAGCGCCGATCACGATCGCAATCATCACACTGACGCTGCAGCGTCGCGTTCTTTCAAGCGTTTCACATCGCGAGCTAACTCGGTGGCGTAGTTTGCCAGAGCCGCGGCCACCGGCACTTGCATTCGCGTTCACGATTTAGCTGCTAGGAAGGCTGTCAGATCATCATTGCACAGTTGCAGCCGGCTTTCGGCCTCCCGGTGTTGTTTTTGATGCGGAGCATTCCTTAACAAACTTCAGCTGCTCTGACGATATATATATATATATATATATATATATATATATATATATATATATATATATATATATATATATATATATATAATCAGCCGCTATAACATTTAGCTTTCGTGGCCAGGTTCTATATTAAACTTGGTATGGCAAAACATGACAATCATGACGTCTAAGTCATGACTGTCATGATTTGCATGGCATGGTCTTGCTGCTCTTGCGGTGGTTTCGTTCACATGATATATTGCAAGACTGATATGGTATGACACGACTACAAGGCGAACATATGTGACAGGCCCTAATGTGGAAATTATCACATGCATGCTATGTAAGAACATGACTACCTTACTCGCTCATTGTGAGCTCACAGTCGTTTCGCTAGCTTCACGTATACCAAATTTGGTGTTAAGGGACGTGAATGGATCGCGAAGGTATATGACTGATGGAAACAAGATAGTCATGACAGGCGTTTCAGTAAGACCATACCTACATGCCACACTCTTGATGCGCTCACGGCCGTTTCAATAGCTTTACTTATACCAAATGTAGCGTTACGTGATGTCAACTAATGACAAAGGCAAATGGCAAGCCCAAGCATGATAATCATGACGTGGAAGTCATATACGTCATAATTTACATCCGCCTGATAATAAAGTGACATTTCAACCTTCCTTATTTGTGCTTCACATGTCATTCATTCCCACTCAATGTGGGATCTGCCGTACTTTAGGGCCCCGAGTGTACCGTTGGTCCAGCGAATGCGAGCTCTCTCAGGTTTCTATTTTCGGCGTTTTTCTTGAGTTGTCCATAGCATATCCATGCGGAAAATTTCAATACAAACTGACTTCTGATTGATATGTAGGATTTAACTTCCCAAAACCAC
Source organism: Rhipicephalus microplus (assembly GCF_043290135.1). Lineage (NCBI taxonomy): Eukaryota > Metazoa > Arthropoda > Arachnida > Ixodida > Ixodidae > Rhipicephalus > Rhipicephalus microplus. The sequence goes on from NC_134710.1 coordinate 363,124,765, forward strand.
CTAATCAATATGAGAGGCACCGTAGTGAAGGGTTCCTGAACTTTCAACCCCATGGGGTTCATTGCCGTGCTCCCAAATCTGAGATCTTCAATAGAAACTGAGGTGCACGTGCTCAGCGCCATGGTGCGGTGGGATATGCGATGTCACTCACATCACAGCCAATGGCACGTGACCTTGGGTGCGACACTGCGAATGATGCAGCTGATAACACAGTTAATGGAGGCCACCTGTGACACCACTGCTGGTTGGTTTTTTGTTTCTCCTTGTCTTAAACAGCTTTCGCTGTAAAAATTCACATTATTCGTGTCCTACCTATTCTTCCCAGAATAATCGCAGATAATCGTTCAAATTATCAAACACTGCATGCAGCGTGGTCTGTGGCAAGCATTAATAACAGTTTTTTGTGGTTTAAAGGGGACTACCAATAAATGAGTGAATAAACATGCGTTCCAATATTAAATAACCAGCCGTGAGCAGGAATTCCTGCTCACGGCTGGTTATTTTTTCATCCACTTTTCTTTCTTCCTAATTACATTCCATTATTTCTAATAACTTCCCCTGTACATTCCTTGGCATTACTGTCTGTTTGATCTCATTAAAATTGTGTTAAAACACGGAAAAACGAGCTCTTAGTTATACACTTCTTTCCCTTATTTCATTGAACGAGGGTCTCGTACTGACAGACTTGGTTTGTTTAGGTTGTATAAGAGGGACAATCAATCAGCTGCCCGCTCATAATAAGTTCACGTGCTACGTGACGCCAAACATGCGCATAAGAGTGTTTTCACACTCGTCGTTTGGCTTATAGATGGCGCTGACTGTCACTCCTACTTCTATATTCACATATAAACCCCAAAAAAGTGGATGGAGGGAAGGCCGCTGTGGTAGCTCAGTGGTTAGAGCATCGAACGCGTTATTCGAAGGTCGTAGATTCGTTTCCTGCTCACGGCTGGTTATTTTTTCATTCACTTTTCTTTCTTCTTATTTACATTCCATTATTTCTAATAACTTTCTCTGTACAGTCCTTGGCATTACTGTCTGTTTGATCTCATTAATATTGTGTTAAAACACGAAAAAACGAGCCCTTAGGTATACACTTCTTTCCCATGTATATATATATATATATATATATATATATATATATATATATATATATATATATATATATATATATATATATATACGAAGAAAAACTGTTATGTAAAGGACTAAGCTTCTGCCCGACCACAAAATTTTTCGATGAATTCCACTTGCTTTGAGACCTCGACAACTTCGCTAGAACCTTAAGGTTGCACGAATATTTTTTGGACAGGCCTTCTAACCACGAAGCAATTCGCCGTCGTAAAACAAATGATTGCACACCGAACAGTAATCAAGACAAGTGGCCCCAACATGGTTGTCTAGTGCCTAAGGTACTCGGCTGCTGACCCGCAGGTCGCGGGATCAAATCCCGGCTGCGCCGGGTGCATTTCCGATTTCCGATGGAGGCGAAAATGTTGTAGGCCCGTGTGTTCAGATTTGGGTGCACGTTAAAGAACCCTATGTGGTCAAAAGTTTCGGAGCCCTCTACTACATAATCATATGGTGGTTTTGGGACGTTAAACCTCACATATCAATCAATCAATAGACCTAAGTGCCTGGACCTTTATATCACCACAGTACAGAAAGATATAGTACACGAATACCACAGACAGAAAGGAAAACGAGAAAACTTGTCAAATTCTGGAAAAATGAGTATAAGAAACCTGGCATCTAGGACAGACATAACAATGAAAACCGCTGAGAAAGGAGGAGAAATTGTAGTCCTTGCAACCAACTACTTGTAAGAAGCATACCGCCAACTAGATTACTCAAAATTTTGCGAACGCCTCCAAGTGATCTGACAGATGAATCCGAACGTATCGTATCAACCGAACTAATGAAACTGTTCGATGCAGTAAAGATAACCAACATTGACCACAAACTAATGCGAGCAGCATACCATCGTCCAGGTCGCTTCTTTATTCTCCCAAATTTTCATAAACCCGGTAACTCAGGTCGACCAATCATATCAAGCAACGGTACAATAACTGAACCCATATCAGGGTATGTGGACAAACTAATAAGCCACATTCCATGCACCCTCGCATTGCAAAAAAAAAAAAAAGACACCACACATTTTCTTCAAGACCTTCCAGGACTGTGTGTGCCGAACAACTCGTACTTGGTTACTCTTGGTGTATCTTTATTGTATACAAAGATTCCTCACGATGACGGCATAGCTGCATTACAAAACATGTACACATACCATAGACAATCTAACGCCCCAAATTTCTCTGCCATCGCAACTTTGACGAGGATGGTCCTCGAATTAAATTCATTCGAATTTAACCAAGAGTATTTTCGACACATCAGCGGGACCACTATAGGCACCAAAATGGCACCCAATTATGTTAACATATTTATGGGAAAGCTAGAATCGGAATTTCCAACACAAAGTTCCTTGAAAGCACTGTTATACAGAAGGTACAAAGATGCATTTTTCTTATTTGAACCCACAGCAAGGATGAACTTCGCAGCTTTATCGACACTTACAACGCTGTACATCCGAACATACACTTCACATACACCTACTCGCACGCAACCGTAAATATTCTTGATGTTACCATAACGATAGAAGAAGGCAAGCTTTCTACAACCCTATATCGGAAACCAACTGATCGACAACAATAACTTCCTTACCAAAGTGATCACCCGCGCCACTGCAAAAACAGTATTTCATACAGCCAGGTTCACCGAATTAGGCGAATCTCCTCAAGAGACGCCGATTTTGACAAGAGCTCCCACAGGCTAAAACTCATGCTCAATAAACAAAAATACCCCCCACATGTAATTGATGATGCCGTTCAAAAAGCGAGAAAACTGGAGCGTGAAGACTTAGTTATGAAGCGACCACCGCAAGAGGACCCGCAGCGAACAAACCCCTGCTTACTTTACAGTGCAAACATCCCCAATGTAAACAAAATCATTAAACGACATTACAACAATTTGGAACAAAGCGAACGTTTGCAATGCGCATTCCCATTCGCTCCTGGCGTCGTTTACCGACGACCACGCAACCTCAAAGACACACTTGTCAGCTCTCAAATCAATACCTCACCCCTAATAATTTATGCCGACCTTGTTTAAAGTCACGATGTCTTGTATGTAAAGCAATGCGAGAAACACACAAGGCAACCAGCAGACAATCCAAGTTTTCGATTAACATTCGAGGAAACCTAACATACGATTCCTCTAATGTGGTATACCTACTCGAATTCAACGTGTGCAGTATGCAGTACATCGTACAAACAGAAACACCATTTAAGATTTATTTCAATAATCACAGAGCTCATGCAAATTCAGCCCCAAGTCTACCTCTATCAAAACATCTCAATCTTCCCGACCATTCATTCGAAAATCTATCAGCAACACTCCTAGAGACAGGATTTAAATCAAACCGAGAACGTGAACAACGATAGTCATACCTTATCCAATAATTTTGCGCCCTCTATTGCGGAATAATTGAGAATCCGGATAGAGTTGCAGCAATTAAAGCATTAGAAAACAATAACGGCAATAATAGAAATAATAACTGAGTTCACGGCACTGCAGTTGTGAAGGGCACTGGAAAACTCAAAATATTTTCAAGTGTACCTACTCTTCCTAACTGCAGCTGTCGTCTGCTTCTCTTTTTACCTTAATATCCAATCAATTGTGCCAAGCATAACATGCCCAACAGCAAACCTGTGCACAATCGGGAGGCCCCTACTGCCCGTGTAACCCAGAAGCGGGCAAGAATCAACATTGCACCCGCTTGCCAGCCTCTGCGGCAATACGTGGCGCCCCTCTTTTAACGACGAGATTTCGACAAAACGCTGAGTATTTAAAAGCTTAAACTTCTTAAAAAAGCTCTTTTCCCCAATACCGAACCACCAGAGCTATGAAAGGATACATAGACCGCAGGCATCCTAAAGGTGAGAAAAAGAAAAGAGAGAGAAAGGAAGGGGGAAGGAGAAAAAAGATTGAAAAGTTGTGCCCGGGGGAGTCCACTTGATATTGGCTATTTTGCTTTCTTCCTCTTTTTTTCTCTCCCCCTCTTATTTAAGATTGTGTAATGCTGAGCACCAACAAGCTGTACCCTCAATCCTAATGAAGGCCAGAGTTTGGCTGAAACGTCGAAACAAACCACGTTGTGACTGCTCACGAAGGATCTACTTAACTAAATAACTATAAATATATATATATATATATATATATATATATATAATGCAAGCATACTTATATTCGTATATATAAAGGAAAGAAGTGTATACTTAAGGGCTAGTTTTTTCTTGTTTTGACATATTATTGAGATCAAATAGACAATAATGCCAATGACGGTATAGGGGCAGGTATTAGACCAATTATAATGTAAATGTGACGAAAGAAATGTGCGTGAAACGATAACCAGCCGTGAGCCCGAACCGAACCTGCGACCATGAAATAATGCGTTCGATTTTCTACAACTGAGCTACCCCCACGGCGGCTATCCCCCCAGCCAATTTATCAGGTATATATATATATATATATATATATATATATATATATATATATATATATATATATATATATATATATATATATATATATATATATATATATATATAGGTCACCAGAAGAAGCGAACGAGAAAAGGAAAAACGATGATTTATTGCCAACGTTACGGCCGGGGACCGGCCTTCGTCAGGGCATACGTGCATATTACACAAACACGTTGTGACTGCTCACGAAGGATCTACTTAACTCTCTCTCTCTCTCTCTCTCTCTCTATATATATATATATATATATATATATATATATATATATATGAGTGTAATATGCACGTATGCCCTGACGAAGGCTGGTCCCCAGCTGTAACGTTGGCAATAAAGCATCGTTTTTTGTTTGCTCGTTCGCTTCTTCTGGTCACTTATAACTCGACCCGAATCCAGGAAGATTTTCAAGAAATATATATATATATATACAGGCATGTATGGTGGTTGAGTGGCCGTAGCGTTGCATATAGTCAAGTAGATCCTCCATGAGCGGTCACAACATGGTTTGTTTCGACGTTTTGGCCTAGAGTCTGGCCTTCATCCTCATGAAGGCCAGACTTCGTGTTTGCGCGCCACAGCTCGTTGTTGAAGTTGTGTGGCTATACCACATTTATTTTTCTTTATTTATTTACATTTCACCTAGATCGCTGTAAGTCATTAAGTAGGGGAGGTACACATAATAATTTGACAACATAGTTTTCAATCGAAACAATAGATACAACAAATACAACAGCACTCAATATATTTTAAGAGAAGAAAAAAACACTCGAATATTGGTGAGCGAAAACAACGTCACAGTCATGCATTTGTAAACACCCACACGCTTCAAGACAACAAACCATTCTTAGTGGCAGTGATATTGCAGGCGTTGTTAAAAGAACAAAAAAAGGATTCATTATCAGTTTCATTGACGAGATCATGCGGTAGATGGTTCCATTCCTGTATCGTTTTTAGGAAAAAAAGAACTATACCGAATTACTGGGTTTTGTAGTGGTATTCTAATATTTTTCGTGAATGGTCTTGACGATTCACGAAAACATGCACCAACGATGTTTCGCTGCCAATTACTTCGAGTGTGACAACACTGGCCTAATTAATAAAACTGCTACAGTAAGCACTGCAGCAAGGCAACGATGTCAGCGTGTGAATGTCGTGCCTTGGTGTCGTGAAACTGAGGCAAGCAAGACGTGACAAGCGGGCGCGCGTTCGCGACTCAAGCTACGAACATCTTGCTCCCGTGCAGCTGAAGCGCTGTGTGTGTCAGCGCTGGTGTATATTTTATAAGTGTACACCGTGCTGTTCCTCTACATTATGACGATCTTTGAAGACGCCCACATTGGGTAGCAATGTTAAGTGTGTGCTTGTTGATGTCATCTTTGTGCGCGATTAACGATATGCTGTGTCCAGCTATATGTTCAATACTTCAGCTACCACACCAGATAATTCATGTTCATGTGTGATAGTAATCGCCACGGAGACGTGCCGCTAGGCGTCAACGTGGCTCTTCCCAGGTCTAATGGTGCTTTAGCTGCGAAACGCCAATAAACATAGCATATTCTCTCATAAATGAGTACACAAAACGCCCTACTTCTATGAACACACGCTTTACTTTTGTTTTATATTAATTCTTTAGACAGAGGGATCTGCCATAGGGCACTTCGTAGTTACACGTTTACCAGTTGCAACCTGTCATACACGCGCAGACAATAGAAAATGAGCAGCGTCTGGTACGTTGGCTAACTACCAAAAAGGAAACATGAAGCATGGTTTTAAGGAGTCAGCGTTCATTCTGTGAAGTTAATGAATGCACATGCCTGTCAAACTACTTGAAATAATTATTCTTAACGCTCGGTATGACGTGACAGAAAGGGAAAAGTAGTTTACACTTACCAAAGAAGCGATGACTACAGGCGAATAGTAAGTGTTGTTTACCTGCAGTTCATTGAACACCTCGTCTTTCACGTTTTTTTTAAGGCACGGCTGTTTGCCGCAGGCTGGATAAAACTCTAACACGTAAAAGAAGCGTTAGTTCTAGTCACACGTACCCCTTCAAAGCAGCACACTCATTAATCTTTGTCGAGCTCCGATTTTGTCTTCCGGTGCCACACGTTCACGTAGGAAAGCAACAAACTTGAACCTCAACGGTCAACTTTCGTGCGAAATTTACTCAAGTAACGTGACACGCGAGGTGCATGTTATGTTAAACGAGTGCCTTCCTGAAGCAATTAAATCTTTTACCCTTTCGCCAGCAGTGGGAGACATTGTAACCTGCTTAGGAAACCCTTCAAAAGCAATTAATTCGCTCCTCGAGCACCGAAAGTTCTCCATTTAAACGAAGCCTTTCCTGAATACCCTCTAAACACGCCCATCCAAAGTATAAGGGTCAAGCTTTGAACTTTTTCCTGCATACGAGTAAAAACAACAAAAAGGAAAAGGAGCAACTGATGGCTAGTACCTATCTAGCGACAATTTTACTATCCCCTTTGAGACGCAGGAGTAAGACCTAAAACAAATTAAGCGCAAGGAAGAATGACTGTACCCGAGAGACTCACAATATTTTCCTTCTCTTTTTATTCCGCAGTGACTTGGAGAAGTAACTTTTGTAATTTTAGACGCACCAAAACAAAACGCTGTTATTCAATGCTGTTTCTTTGTTCTCTTCGCCGCGTCGTCGAGATGCGTGCGAAAAGCTGATGAAGCCAGAGGAAACTAGCAGGCAATGAAGTCAGGTGAAGCATATAAAAACAATTTCGGCTTTTTGAATTTTAGGTCAGCGTTTTGTTTTCACAACTGTTTTGATAAGAAATACAGAAAAATAGAAAGAAAAAGATTCGGCAGATCCCACGTACCTGAGCATGGACGTTATTCGAAGTATGCGGAGGGAAGGTGAGCGCGCTGCAATTTTTTATTGCGCAACAAATCCTGAAATGAGGCTAGTTATATGTACAAATGTTGCACGCGCAGACATATAATGAAAAGTTGCAGATGTTTATATAACCAGTTGTTTGCACTTGCGCCACGATGCCAACTAGAATGTGCGTATTGGCAACACCAGAAGCTGATATGAAGCGCTGATGCTCGCGAGGATGCTGGCCCTGGATACTGCTACATATATGAACTTTAGCGCATGGCAACTAACCACAATTAACGTTAACCCGACGGAACCACTGTATCAAAGGAGTACATATGTCATGTTTATAAAATTGGGCAGGCAGGACTGCAACCACAATCGACATTTCACGAAGATTGGCGTCTATTTGAAAAGTAGTTCCAAGACGGGGCGTAGCTTTAGGGTAAAATGCTTCATAGCAACGCAGAATGCCTGGGTTCAATTTCAGCTGCGGCACTGATTTATTCTTTGCAGTCGTCGTGTCGACGTTGCCGATGTGTGCTATTACTCAACTGTCACGCTTTAAAATTGCCCATGTGTGTTCTCGTCGTTCCTGGGTAGATACTATGTGTCATTCACCTGCGGCACATACCCGCATACCAGCGGCACATACCCGACAGTGGCTATGTGCCACTGTCTGGCGGGAGTTTTCGACGAAGTACGTGACGGGATCATGCCAAACATGTCTTGACCAGCGCGTCATATTCGTCAAACCCTCTGACCCTCCCATGCTAACTTTGGTTCACGCCAAGTTAAGGGGGTGACCACGAGAGCACCCAAACGTGAGCGGATAGATAGATAGATACGCTAAAAGTCACCGAAGTTCGCTAGAATGCTTCGCATTTATTAACATTGAAAGAGAATATATAATCTCTACATGATAGGGGTGCAATATATTCGCAATATTTATATAATGTCACGCCGCCAAGTGGAATTTGAGGCGGCCCACTCCAGGATGGTCGGTACGCTGACGCTCCCTTGTTGGGCTGTACTAGCGTCAGTGTTAAACGTTTGGAAAAAAACGAACACCGACCACTTTCCATGTTTCGTGAATCTGTGAATGAATCTGACCATCCGTGACACAATAAGTTCGATTCGCTCTTGCTTTCAGAAGTGAAAAATGTAGCAACTTGCGCTTCCAATCATAGCTGCAAAGTACACATATCAGCTTTGTGAGCTTTTCTGTACCCTTGTCGTTCCTTAATTGTTATCGTCGACCTTTCCAGTTGAAACTTGTTAAAGAACCCCAGGTGGTCAAAATTTCCGGAGCCCTCCACTACGGCGTCTCTCATAATCATATAGTGGTTTTGGGACGTTAAACCCCACAAATCAATCAATCAATCCAGTTGAAACTTACCTTGTTTTTTGTGCGTATAGTAGTCGTCAGTGCTTTTGTAGTGCACGAATCCCATAACATTCATTGCACGCGGGAAGTCGCATGGGCTCGCGATTTTTTTTCGAAAAGATGGCCAACGCTGTGCTACTTGTTTTTGCGCGTTCGTTGATAGATGGCAGCACACTGAAAGCAACATGATTGTGAATGGGTTTCAGAGCAAAATGTCCTCTGCACCTATATAAACATGGTGAGCCACTGATGACACGGTGCTAGGGTGGTCGCAGTCGTTCAGCGGAGGGAATTCCTCAGATTGTTTTCAGCAGTGATGTGGCAAGAAACCATTTGGATGACCATGATCTTTTACTGGGCGTAGAAGGTTGTCAATGCACTTAGAGTAACAGGGGGGATGAACAACACACTGATCACTCACGACGAGCGAGTTGCACTTCCAGCCCTTCGTGCGGTAATATTTTTCGTGCTCGTAGGTCCTTTTGATTATATTTTATATGTATATCTTTCAGTGAGGTCAAATTACAAACATATTTTTGTGCACTGATTGATTGATTTGTGGGGTTTAACGTCCGAAAACCACCATATGATTATGAGAGACGCCGTAGTGGAGGGCTCCGGAAATTTTGACCACCTGGGGTTCTTTAACGTGCACCCAAATCTGAGCACACGGGCCTCGACATTTCCGCCTCCATCGGAAATGCAGCCGCCGCAGCCGGGATTTGAACCCGCGACCTGCGGGTCAGCAGCCGAGTACCTTAGCCACTAGACCACCGCGGCGGGGCATATTTTTGTGCACTGCTTGTAGCTAAATTGCAATCGATATTACGGAGTGCCGCATGCCGCCAATGTGCTCGAGCTTGGCCAGCGAAGCGAAATGGTTAGACAAATGAAACACTTTGTTACGGCTGCCATCCCCGCCTCTCTGCTCCTGAATTCCACCAGTACCTACCTAACAACGTTGTTCGACAAAGTTCTGCAGTTTCAGCGTTTCGAAAATCATACGTGTGTATTCTTTTCAATACTCTTGTTTCAATCGCACTGATGATGCCTGAAAAATCCAAGTGCAATGCATTGCGCATGGTTACAGTCTGAGCATAATTATGATATAGGCGCTACCTAATGGGAAGGTAAATATTTGAGTTCTGTTGAAGAAGCAACTGCTGTTGCTGACAGCGCAAGTATAATGACAACAGCGTAATTTGCTTGCAAACGATCACTAGCTTCCTACTACTGTGGCAAATCTATCAGGCAGGCTCGGTACCGATTGCCTAAGAGTTCCTGCAAATTCATACGTTCATTTCAGTTCACGCAGTTATCCCTAACACGCACAGGATTACTTAAGGCATCGTTGATGCATGGTCGGTCAGCTGACACAGCCACCCTTCGCACTGCGTCAAAAAATAAGGTAGCGAACATTTTGCACTTCCTATCATTTCGGAAAGTACTTTGGTCCTATATACATTCTTTTAACGATCAAAAGTTCGTCCGGTTAAAGCGCCACGAGGCATACGCTTACGCATCCTACCTTTCTATGGGAGTTTGCGGTTTGACTCTCCTCTCGCAACCATCTTCGATTGCACGGCCCGCCACCTCAAGCCCATGGGCATTGCGAATACAGTTGAACTATGACTCTCGTCACTCTCCTCAATTTATTTCCAACTGTGAAATTGTGAAGTAATTGTACACTGCAAAGTAGAACATTTTTTTAAAATTTATTCTACGTCAACATGTCTTCTATCACGATTATGGCTATGATGGGGATCATGATTCTGATGATGAAGCGTGTTTCTATTACCATTTTCTTCGGAGACAAAATGTCGCTTAGCCGGACTGTGTTAATAGCATCGTGTTGTATGCATTAGTAGCTTAGTTGGTTTTTGCCTCTGTCTTTTTTATCTTTATGGTTGCAAACATTCACTCCGTTATTATCGGGGGCTGTTTTCTTTCACAAATCAGTGCACTCTTTACCGACATAAAACATTTCCGTCACATAACAACTTGTTTCTCCGCAGAACGAGGTACTGTGCCGAAAACGAACTGCAGAATTAATCGCTTTTTTGAGTCACGGTCTCCTATGAACCATTTGCGGCTTTGCTACAAGAATTTCTCAAACTCACTGCACAAGCTATGGAAAGGAACCAGCATGCCAGGGGCCAACGACATCACATTGTCACGTCCCGGCCACCAACGGCCTGGCCCATGTGAGAGAGCGACAGCGAAATGCTGTTCTGACACTTTTACACATTTCCGGCTTTGCGACGTCATCAAAAGGAATCATCGCTTGGTCAAAGTTGGTTCGCTGATTTCACACGTGGAAGCAGTGTGAAATCAGGTGAGGCACAGAAACATTTAGGAGGTGGTAGGGCGGCTGAGTTGAGGATTAGTTCATCGGCTAAGAGCAAATATAAAAATATACGTTCATTTACGAGGCATCTAAGGCGAATGCGTACGAGACGTTTTGTTTCAGTCACAGGGCCAAGTATGCTCTGGGAGCCACTCGTGGAATCGCCGGACCTATTGCTTTTTTCTGGGGCCCATTTACGACGATGTCGCTGGTATTACAGACCTATCTTCTCCTTGTGGAGACATGACGATATTGTGCAGCTACATCTGGCCGCATAGAACTCTGCTCTGTTGATCCCTCTTTCTTAGGCAATAGTTTAAATGTAATTCCTTTGTCCACTCACTTATCTCTTGCTTCAGAGGGGCCCTGCGAAACTTTTTGAGCATGGTCAGAAAACGCAGCCGATTGATAGTAGAGACTTTTAACAACACGTGAGCCAAATATAATAGCTCAGCACGTGGTCAGAAATTCTAAATAAATTATCAAAGTCAGCCGAAAATTGTTTTGTCTTCTTTCGACGAATGACGAAAAACAGCATAAAATCGCTCGTAGAAAGGCCATCTATGAGCCATTAGCTGATTTGAACATGGCGTACTCGTTGCTTACAGAGATCGCCGCGGTAAGTCTCGACTTGTCTACGTGTGCGTGCGATCACACTAACAAAGCAGCGCATTCAAAGAAAAAGAAAGAAAAAATATCCGGCAAATCCCGCGTACCTGGGCATCGACGATATGGGAAGCATACGGAGGGAAGGTGACCATGTGCAATTTTTTTTATTGCACGAAAAGTCCTGAAATGAGGCAAATTGTATGAACAAATATTGCACGTTCCGACATATGTTGAAGAGTTGCAGGTGTTTGCACCAGTTGTTTGCACTTGCGCAACGATGCCAACTGGAATATGCGTATTGTCAACACCAGAAGCTGATATGATGCGCTTAGGTTTGCCAGGATGCTGGCTCTGGACACTGCTACATATATCAACTTCAGCGCATGGCAACTATCCAGAATTGACGTTAACCTGACGGGACGGCTGTTTCAAAGGAGTACATATGTAATGTTTATAAAACTGGGTAGGCAGCAATGCAATCAGAATTGGCGTTTCACGGACATTAGCATCCATTCGAAAAGTAGTTCCGAGACGTGGCGTAGCTCTGTGGTAAAATTCTACATTGCGACGCAGAATGCCTGCGTTCAATTCCCGCTGGGGCACTGAATTTATTCTTTGCATTCGTCGGGTTGACGCTGCCGATGGGGATTATTTCTAAACGCTCACGTGTTCAAATTGCCTCTGTGTGTTCTCGTCGTTCTTGTGTAGATACTAAGCGTCAATCACCTGTGCCACATACCCGCATACCCATGGAACATACCCACCCGTGGATATGTGCCATTGCCTAGCGAGAAGTGTTTGACTACGTACGCGACGGGATTGTTACATTATTTATGACTTGGCCAGCGTGTCACATTCGTCAAACCATCTTACCCTCCTATGCTTATTTTGGTTCACGCCAAGTTAAGGGAGTGACCACGAGAGAACTCAAACGTAAGCGGCTAGATAGATAGCTAGATACATAGATAGATACGCTTAAAGTCACCGAAGTTCGCTAAGAAATACTTCGGATTTAAAAAGTGCTCAAGGTCGCGCGGCGCAAGTCACGTTTTTCTGTGGCGCTGTCATCACTCCACGCTTTTCTTCCAGCGCTTTGGTTGGGACGAGAGAAGAGAGAATGCGTTTGCAGTGTGTGATAAATTTTTTTAACTCCACTCGTACTAGACAGATCCTTAAAGTTTTTGCAGCGTTGAATTTTTGAGGCAATGAGCTTTTTCAGTAAGCCCATTTTTTGGTTACTTGAAATAGTGTTTCGGGGCCCCTTTAAAAGTTCGTCATAAGACTGGCTTGATTCCCATTCCACGTGGAATAAGGACGTCCCCTACGGCTTTTGGTGGGTGAACACCTTGGATTTCAATTATAACGTACGAAGCTGTCGGAGGACTCTAACTTCAGTGGGCTCGTGGCTGACACAGCCACGTATATTTTCTCCATTATAGTTCTTTCTGAACAAGTAAATTTCTACTAAACCAGCCGTCTTTTCACACAAAGCATACCGCAGTTCATAACACAATCGCCCTGTAACTTAGCGGCATCTGGAATGCAGGCCCTTTAATCACTTTTGTATGCACTCCGCCTGACTACACCGAATATTTCTTGAGCCGACTGGTAGACTGGGCTTAAAGCAGCACTTGCTAAAATTTGCACTTTTTTGTTCTTTGCAATATGTACCTAATGAACCACTGAACACTGCTAAAGACCTCGCTTCCCTATTGAAAATCCTGGGTTGGCGGATGCTGGAGTCATTGGTGGATATGGTGGTAATAATAGTGGATATGATGGAAATATTAGTGGATATGGTGGAAACTGTAGTGGGCATAATGGCTCATTACGGCGAGAGTGGAAAAAATTATGGCAGGTGGTAGTGGTGGTGGCAAGCCAATGGTGGTGACAGTGAAAAACTCCTGCTGATGACGGCCAGAGGAGAAAAAATGGTGTGGAAGATGGCGGTGGTGGTGGCGAACCAATGGTGGTGACGGTGGAAAATTACGGCTGATGGTGGCGAGGCAAAACGTGTTTGGTGGAAGGCTTGGTGAGCAAGGTGGATGATTGTGGCGTGATGGCAGCTTGGTAGATGATGGTGGCATGATGAAAAAGCACATGACAGCACATGACGAAAAAAGGTAATGTCATTGTGATTGCACGTGATATCAATGTCAACAATTCAGAAAGAAATGACCGGAAAAGTGGGAGAAGGGAAACTTAGAGTGATAAAAGTGGATATATTCAGAAATAAATAGTCCCGCGCCAAAATGACGACCCCACAAACGAAGAAAACACGTAGACAGGACGGGCGCTCACTAGCAACTGTTTGTTCCTTGAGTTATTCCTTTAAAAACATGCGAAAAGTCACTTTGCTAAATAAATACACATTTTATATCGCAGAATGTATGGCCACCTTGAACCAACATGACCCGCTTTTCCAGTAAACACACAGCCGATAGAATAACCACAAGCAACACGGCATGTGCGGCGTGACAAAAAAAAAATACGGCAAAATGAACGTCTAGCGTCTATTCAGGTTTTCTAGGACACGAATTAACGAAACCTGGTATCTTGTGGTGCATTCACACACGTAACAAAAACCCTGAGCATTTCGCATTTGTTTGCTTTAAAACACGGTCTCGAACGTGCTCATGTTGGCGAACAGCTTGCAAGGGAACTGCCGTAGCTGTATCTCTGCCTGTGTTCAATGCGCTCGTGCAGCTGATGGCAAAACTGCAGATGCACGCATACACGTGCCCAGATGTGTCTGCTAGTTTACATCATGGCCGACAGTGCCGGAAGCCAAGAGTCACTGAGGTGGAGAGTAAAGGTATTTGTGACAGCATTCTTGTTAAATTGATCAATGCCCTAAAAATAAAGCTGCATTATTACCGTGTTTGCATGCATGCAGATCAAATTGATAATGCGGAATGTCGCCTTTAAGTCTTTGGGGTAGAAGGTATACATTTGGTTGAACTATGTTGATGGCAATGTTTCTCGGACTCATTCGATTGCCTAATTTATTCGATTTTATTGGGAATATAGATCGATGTGTAGCAGTCACATATTCTCATTAGATGCAAATGTCGTTTCATTCGAAAGACATTGAAATGTCCAGTGTGACAGTAGTATTACACAAAGTGTTTGGAAATGAACAGATTTCATAAGGCGCATGCGATAAATGGCCTTTAGTGCACGGAAAGCACATAAAAATACAGTCACAGGCTTCACCTAAGAGGTGTAACAGGTTTCAGCTTTTACCTAAAACGCGAGATTCACCTAAGAAAACAGTGTGCAAAGTTTGCCTCATATTTTCACTTTGTAGAGGAAAGGGAGTGGCGACGAACCTTAATATTAACCCCCGCCTTGTTGGAAAACTGTGGGCATACCAAGAAATCCAGAATATTTATTTTGTTATTTCTCAATACTGCAGCTTTATAGGGTTATGATACTTGGGGTGATGTATAGATTACAAGAAACACAGGCTTGAGTAAACAGGGGTGGTGTATAGATTACAAGAAACACAGGCTTGAGTGAACAAACAGGGAATGGTATCACAGGAAAAACAGCGTTGCATATACGAAAGTATAAAAGCATAAACTTTTTAGCACAAAAGAGTAACTTATAAGCGTGAATACTTATAACTATATAGGCGTAAGTACTTACAACAAAAGTGTACTTTATGGTACTTTCACTGATTTTACGGTACTTTTACGGTACTTGCACTGATAAGTATTTATGTGGCTCACACCCACACTTTACTCACATCTATGCATACACTGAAGATTATTCCCTCTACTTACCCCCTTCAATACTCACCCGATCGCCGCCTCATGCCTATTCACATCAATGAGTGTTCACTCACATTAATGCTCGAGTCTACTCACATCACTCGTCACTAACTCATATTCACACTCTCTCACCGAATGTCATGGGTAGTCCCTCATATTCAAACTCACACTGACTCACACTCATTGACCCTCACTCACATCCATGCTACGTGTGAACACGCACTCATAGAAGTAATCACTCATGTTTTTACAAAGGTTCCGTAATGCCGCTTGTCACTCACTCATATTCATACTGATGCCTTTCAAATGATTGAGCTGCCTAGACAATGTAATTGAGTATGCCAAGCTACTTTCAAAATTTTCTCCAGCGGTATGTTGATGGCTGCACATGATTCCATTCAAGATAAGTTAGTTTTGTATACAAACAAATATTTGCCTTTGTACAGAGATCGGTTAGCCTTTGTACAAAAATCGGTGGTGTGTGGGGGGCATGTCAGGGAGTGGATTATGTTTCTAAGCTCTGATTGAGGACGTACATAAAAAACTAGTTGACCTCTGGTAGCAGCACAACAACATAGGCTACAGAGACTCTTTTTTGTAAAATGACTTCATGAAAGGTGTTTTTCTTTCTGTGTAGTTGTGTTATTGAACTTGTGGTATTCTCAGTATTAAACGCGAACATTAACTTGACTGAAAGCAGGCCCAGTAGCCTGTAGGCTTTATTAACTGCGAAAAATTGCATTGAACTAGCACTTTTTCTTAAGCAGTATTAGTCAGTATTTTCCTCATTAGTATATGTATGTTATGAGACCATACTCAGTCACCCTAATATGTCACGTGGAAATACTAAAATTCTGCCTAAAGTACCTCATAAAATGTAGCTCACAGATAATTTTAGTTTAAAAAGTGTGAGTGTTGATATTATAGTGGTACTGTACATGCATGGCCTTCACATATATCAGATTTATTTCATTCTGAGGCACTGGTCTTGATAACATACGCTTTATATGTTCATAAGCACCATGTCGTACACAAAAACTTCAAGAAACAAATGTATGCAGGATGACTTGTTCTTGAGCGAGTTGGTGCTTGCTAATAATCATAATGTAGTGTGAAAAGACACAATGTACACATATAACCACACATCACAAATGTTTGTAGCGTGTGATTCTTTGTCCGTTGTGCCATATCACACTAAATTTTAATAATTAGCAAACACAAATAGTTCTTGTAGAAGAAGCTTCACTCTCTCTATTGAATTGAAAAAAAAGGTTTAAGAGCACTTGTACATGTGTTTACACAATCCAGCCACAAAGGAAGTGCTAATTTACTCAAATCTGTCCAAGAGAAAGCTCCATGCTCTAAGTAGGAGTGACATAACATCAGGTTAAACAGCTGAATAAATGCCTTATTCTTTCACAAGTTGTGGCATGAGTCTGTGGTGATAAATGTTAAATGCATACTGTCACACAGAAGTTCACTGTTGAAAATCCCAAATCACATGTTGAGCTGCTTGGTTATTTGTGTTCATGCAAGTTATGAAGTAGCCAGTTTTAAGATATATACATATGAAGCAATTTCGCCCCTCCTCCTTTACTTTTTTAATCAATAAGAAGCTTGATGCACATGAATAATACCCATAAATAGGCTTCAGAGGTATATAAGGGAAAAAGAAAAAAAAGAAAGCTATATGTAAGACAGGCAGATTAAGCACATTGAACTGATTCGTGGAGGTGCTCAGAAAAGGAATCACTCATCAATGCAACCTGCTGTTTACGCACACATAACAGTGTTATTTATTGATGGCAGTCATAAGCACTCATAACTTCTCCCACGTATCTATACACTCACATTCATACTGATACCAACTGACTCTTACATGTACTCACTCACTTTCATACTCAACTTTACTCACGCCCCTCATTATACTTGCACCTTTCAAATGAGTGTACTTACTCCTAATGTATGAGTGAGTGCACGCCAAGCTGTGACTGTCCCATCTTCTATAAGTAGGAGACCTATATATACAAGAATAGTTCCAAATGATCCAGTTAAACGATGTGAGGTTTTTATTGAAAAAAAAATATTTGTCTGTGTTCATGGACCTGTCTTACTGAAACGAAATTATTTACCTATGGTTAAGCACAGTGCAAATTGCTGGTGTAACTGTAGTAGCACTGGAAACAAGGGCACATTCTCTTTGCCATAAAGAGAACAATGCGAAAACTGTTTTCTTTTCGTCATAGGTGTGTGTTATTGAACTTCTGGTATTCTCTGTACTACCAAAAAAACAAAGTTTTCAACCAAAAAAGCCCCGTGGCCCCTGGGCTCTGCAAATTGGAAAGATTCACACTGGAGGAACACTTTTTCTTAAATAATATTTGGCACTACTTCCTCCATTATATGTGCATCATAAGAGCTTACTCAGTCACCTTAGTAGGTCACTCGCATGCACTACACTTCTGCCTGAAGAACCTGATGAAATTCTCAGAAATGAAAATTTGAAGTAGAAAGCGCACATGCTTTATAAACTAGTAGTGTTACCTGTGTGTTCTGTATACGATGCCCTTTTAACATTTCTGAGACTAGTTTTGGTGAAAAACGTTTTCTCCCATTATGTGCCATGCATGTGCACAGTGCCATGCATGTCAAAAGTTGGAGAAAAACATTTTCACTTTTGGGTAAAGGGCTTCATTCTCTCTCATTTAGTTGGGCAAAATTTGTCTAAGTGCACATATGTTTTACAGAGTTCAGTCGTAGAGGTAATATTTGTGTATTTACATCTGTTCATGAGAAAACTATCACCCAGAGTGACCATGTTCAACTTCTGATCCCACTGCCATTATACCTCCACCACCACATTATATGGTTCAATGTGTGCCTCACTCATTTAGGTGTACTTGCATGTGCTGAGCTTTGCTCAAATGATAGGTGATCAACAACACATGTGCACCACCAACAGAAGCTCCCTGTTGAATACCCTAGGGCACACGTCGAGCTGCTTGGTTAGTAGCTTTCATGCAAGTTATTAAGTACGCAAATTCAAAATACAGATGCATGAAGCAAAGTTGCCTCTCTGCTCTACTCTATGATAAGCAATGAGTCTTCATGCACTTGAATAATGCCTGCGTGAGGTACACGAGAAAATGAAATGTAAAAAAAGATAGCGAAAAGACAAAAGAAAGGCAGGTAGGTCAACCAGGTTGATGATTTGCTGCGCTACAGCGCGAGGGTAGGAGGGAGTGGTCGGAAAAATATTTAAGCATGAGAGCACAACTGATATGTAGGGACACATAATGGTGCGTATCATTGATGCACGGATGGTCGTGTATACAGCTGTGTTGTTTTGAGATTTTCAAAAGCATTGTTTCAGCCCACCGTGTAGATTACGCTTCAATTGTATGCTATATAAGACAGATCTTTTGGGCTTGTTTTAATGATTGAGAATATTATAGTTGAAAGAAACGCTTTAGAACATATCATGGCTGCATGGACACACACAATCCATGTAAAGTGCAATAAAGTGAGGACGCATGAGCTCCTCTTGTCCCTTGAGCTCTCAGTGGATGCTTCAACAGTGCTGCAAAGAAATTTAACTAATGTGTGTGCCTGTAACATTGGCCATTTTCAACTATGTATATGCAATCCTAGAATGCCTACTGCAAGTGAAGTTACATAGTGTAACTTAACTCTTCCTTTCATTAAGGGTAATTTTTCAAACATTGAAAATTGTTCACTTTCTGTCTGTTGACTTCATGCCCCCGATTCTTGGCTTGGCTCGGTCAAATTTGTTGTACCCTTATTTTGGAGAAATGAAAAACTTCAACCAAAAATTGACTTCAGAACTGCTTCATGTTGACTTTGCCTTCCCTCCACTGCCACAGCTTGCGATGAGTCATACCAAGTCTTGCGCCTACCTCGGACCCACACTTGAAGAAGAAGCTGGTCGGGCTGCGAAATGCTCAGTTTTTTTTTTCAAATAAATTTTTGGTTGGAGTTTCCTCACCTTTCCAGTGCCGCCGCGATCAAGCAGACCCAATTTTCACCTTAGTCTTTATTTTTGTTATGTTGCCAAGCGAATAAAAATGTAAATATTAAAATAAAAATAACCATTGTGCAAGAAACACAGTCCCACATTCGTACTCGAACGTAAAATGACTTTTATTTTGTTTTAGCACCTAATACTATAAAAGAAACAGCTATTCATCAACAAAAGTAAAAACAAAAACAAAAAAGGTACAACTTTGCAGCACTTCAACCTGCACTGCCGCATTCAGCACGCGTGTATGAACTTGCTACGTTAACTTGCTAAGCTATAAAAATACAGGCGACTAATGAGGTTTGTCTAGTACATAAATGTGCTTACACGCTACGTGCTCGCATAATCATGTACAATATGCGACTGTGTCTATTACTGTGTGCATATGTGTTGCGATCGCATCTACGCCACTCTCTTTTTGCATATCTTTTCGCTATAGATTGCCGATCGCTCGCGGATGAAAACAAGTAATTTTACGCTTAAACACAAGCTTGAGCAATGTAAGCTTGTTTCCCAGGGCTTTCTTGCGATTGAGTCGACCACCACACGAAATTAGAGTGATACACTCTAAATCCCTGCTTCTAGCTGTGTTCCACTTAGTACCTCTCTCGCTCAATCCCAAATCGAGCGCGGGGCACGACGCTAACACGCACGACAGTGCCTCGCGTAGCGGTGACATCAGCTCATGGTGCCGGCCGGCTTGAATCGATTTGCTTCAGAGCAAATAATCGACATGCCTTTAAAGATCATGTACTGCGCTATGTCAAAATGTTACTGCTTTGTAGCTATCCTCAGGTTCATTGAGAACTCTGATACAACTACTGTAGAGCTTTGCGTCGCCGACAGGCACCAAACGTAACACCGCACTACGTCTGTCGTAAAAGCAATAAAAGGTTGTCGTCTGCTAGAACAAAAAATACAATAAAAAATCAGCAAAAAAACTTAAACTTTGTATATTGTCTCTTTGGATAAACGGTTAATATTTTTAAAATTTTTTTGCCGGATAATATTAACTTTTTTTCAGTTCATTGCAGTGACAGATTTTTTTACCGCAAAGAGATATTCAACTCAAATCCATCCACAGCTAGAGCCACATCTTGCTAGCCTTCTTTGTTTCCGTGGGCATGCAGTTTTCGTGCGTCTCTCGTTTGTTCGCCCTGCTACGTTCATAAGAATATTGAAGGTAAAAGCAATGAATATAGGCACGGAAGCACCATTCCTTGTTCGTGCTATGTGCAAAACTTGCGCACTATTCCCGTGGTTTGTCGAGTGCGGATAAAGTGCGAGTAGTCCAAGGAATCGGCGGATTGTGCGGGCGCTCGAAGGATTCCAAGGTGATGGCTGACGCCTGTGGTCGCTTCCCTCAGGACAGTGTGAAAGAAACTAAAGGTAAGGGCGACACGTTATCAATTATGCAGAAAAACTATGCCATTCAGCGCAAGTGTGTGTTGCCGCACTCGAACGAGGCATCGTGAAACGGAAATCGTACGCACCTTTGCGAGGGTGGTTACCGATTCGCTTTGACAACGGTGACACCAGCGGAGCAATCGCGCATCGGCGCGGCCTCACTGGAGCTGATTCGCGACAACTGCGGCAACATGCATGTGTGTGGTGATCAATTTTTTCATATGTGCGATGTAGCGAAGAGGACACACATGGCACTTGATAAGTTGTTGATTAAACGAAGCCTGCAGTGCCATTTGATGCAAAGCAGCATTTTGTTCACGTTCGCGGGTGATACGATTTGTAACTTGACTCGATTCACCTAGCCAACTGCCTAAGTGGGTATGATGAGCACACGTTTACTACGGTGGAGCGTTATTCTGCCCCTGAACAGTGGCTTGTACTTGTTAAATGTTATAACGTGTGTGCCTGGTGTATATATGGAGAGAGGTGTGCGTGCAATCTGTATTTGTGCCTGCAGGACGCCTTTGCTTGTAACTAATAATGTACCGGCCAGCACCGACATTGCACGCCTGAATTTGAAGAAAACTTGCATGCATAATGTGATATTTCGTAATTTGCCAGAGTTGCTTTTTATAATTTAATGTACTGCCAGCATGTTCAAAATATGTTTTACTGCTGTTTGGCAGTGGTGCGATTATCACGTTGTTGTGTAATTGCTGATGCAATCATTTATATTTTCGATGCATTATTATTTCTAATCTAACTCATCAGGTGTTTGGCTGTTTCAGCACAAACAAGGCAAAGAGAGAAGGAAAACTAAGAAATGACAGGACCAGTGCCGACTTTTGTTTGCAGTAGAATACCTATGTTGGTCATACATATCTATATTGTGACAGCCTTTCTGTTGTGCTTTTGTGTCTAATTTGTGCTACGACACAGTTGTCAGTGATTCGAGAGAGAACACTGAAATTAGCTTTTAAAGGCCATAGTGGCTAAATGCCTAGTAATGCACAGCACAAAGTAAGAACAAGAGACATCAGTACGATCAATGTGGGACGGGTACACTCTGTCATCTGAAAAATGTATTCCGCAAAATGTTGCCC
Organism: Rhipicephalus microplus; assembly: GCF_043290135.1. Lineage (NCBI taxonomy): Eukaryota > Metazoa > Arthropoda > Arachnida > Ixodida > Ixodidae > Rhipicephalus > Rhipicephalus microplus. The sequence goes on from NC_134710.1 coordinate 363,146,877, forward strand.
AAGTAAGAGACCTCTCCCTGTTTGCAAACAGTTTGATGTCACATCGAGCTCTGCGCCCACCATTCCCTCCCTTGGTGCAGGGGCTGGTTGGCAAGACAGTTCCACCAGCAGGATCTTTCCGCGTAGCAGGGCTGCGTGTATCTGCATTGCTCAGACATAAATTTTGACAAATTGTTGTTTTTCTAACGTTGTTACCAGGAAGGGTCCCTCCCTATAATGCGCGACTCTTTTAGGTTAAGATGTGGTGATTTGCTCGTCGTAGGTGGCAGCCGTTACAAAAAAAAATGTTCCTCCTCGAAAGCGAACGTTCTGTATGTTGACGGTGACAGATGTTTTGCGAAATATTGGCATGGTATGGATTTTAACGTACTCAATTTTCATTGCGATTTGTGCACTGCAGTTTTAAACGAGGCACCGCAATTAGACCTTACTAAGTTTCAATACTTAGCATTCTACTAATTAGGATTACATAAATAGCTTCCTACGAGTCATAATCTTAATATTGACATCTGATATAATTATTGTCATGTTAAGTAAAATGCCATCACTCAAGACAAAACTGCTCTGTGTTATAACCTTTGGGCCATATAGCTTATTAGTATAATGAAAATTAAGACAGAGCTGATGCGGTCTTCCCTTCGAAGTATACCATGCAGATGAGTACATGACCGACCTAAGAAGCGGGAAAATGCTGGGTTATTTGAAGCCTTTTTATAGCTCCAGCCTTGCACAAGTAGTGCAAGCTGACAAATAATTGTAGATCTTTGATTATTTGTATATATTTTCGTTTGAGTACATAAAAAACACCGAAACAGAGGAAATATGGAGGGAACAGGCTAACAAGTGGCAACTATATATGGGCGCAATGCCTACCTGCTCCTTCAGGAATGGGAGGTGTAGAGGAAATAAGGGAAGAAATGAGAGAGAAGAGGAAATTTTTAAAAAAGAAAAAAACACACGTGCAAAAAATAGTCACGTGAAAAATGTCCATAAACATGATGCCAAATCAGTTTTTGTTGGGAAGTTAGAAAGGCTCTATGAGCCTGGTCACACCTAGAAGCACATCCTCTTTGGAACAACCAATCGTCAAGGGTCGTGCGTCAAGTCAAATCAGTTCACAGTCCTGTTTGAATAGTGCTCTCTGTGCAATAAATTTTGGACACCTAAAATAACGTGTTTAGTTGTTTCACAGGAACCACACGACGAACATATTGGACCCTCAGCACGTCCTTGATGGTATAATCGTTCGCGTACTAACATAGAAACAACTCTTAGCTTGTTTAACAGGGGTTTGTCACGAATACTGAATACACGACCACGAATGCCAGGAGGAAAGAATCTGCTTGCGACACGCTGATCGGGATGCTGCTTTAGAAGATGTCGGAAAATCGGCAGACTAGCGATGTCAAACCGGTATGGAAATTTTTAGCAGTCACACTCGTTGTGGGCATAAGTTGAAACGAGGCGATCGGCCTCTTTGTTTCCAGAAAAACCAACATGCAGAGGTATCCACTGGCAAATGAGGGACACCCAACGAGCAATACGTTTTTTGGTAGATTTAATGATGGTGCATATAACTGGGCCAATGGAGTCTTTTTCTCAACAATCTGCTATATGCAAAGAAGCTGCTGCTAACCGTGCACCGCATCAAACGCTTGAGAGTCATACCATTTTTCTGAGAATCACAAGTTAAACTGGGGTGTTTTGAAAATCAAGGAGCTTTTATCGAAAATCACTTGTCAATCTATTTGAGCGGCAGACGCCCGCGCAAAAAACAGGTCAACCCACTCCGTTCGCTCTTGCCGAGAGGCAGTGCTCATACCGCAATGCCAGTGAGTGGCACGATTCATCGATCAGCATTATGAGGCAGACTATTCACACACGCACGTAGACATAAATGTTATGCCATAACGTCTGGTACTCAATTTTATTGCGCTCACGACTTATAAGAGAAGAAACGCCCACCAACCCGCTTGTGGAAGGCACTTTGTGAGTTGGTAAAAAGATAGCGTGACACTCAGGATGGCATCGCTGTGCTGTTCAAATGTGGACTGAGTGGCGACGATGACGTATTCGCAAGTGGTGTTTCTTTGATAACTACCGAAAATGGCCCACACTCGTTTCGTTTTTATAGCCATTTTATCAGCACGGCCATGATGTGCTCCGCATTGTCTTCATGCTATGGCCGCCATAGAGTGAGCTCGGAGGAAACTCATCTGCCTAAGAAGCCCGGGCCAGTCTGAATAACACCCATAGGTTCGCGTTCGTTTGTTTTGTGCGTCCTCCTTTGTGTGTGAGCAGCGAGCTTTAAATGTCTAGCTGTGACCGTTGTTAGTTCCCGCTCATCCTGTGTATGTTCTGTACGTGCGTTGTTTATTGTTGAGAGGATGTTTCATGTTTGGAGCTGCTTGCCCGTCTTCGCGTGACGTTACAAATCGCTGCTATAGCAATTGTTCATACTCCCTTGTGGCAATACAATGCACAATAAACACTCGGCTACTTCTGTGATAGGCATGTTTCACTTTCGTATTATACAAATTTTTGTGACAGATAAATTGCCATGTTTTTTTTCTGTTGCGTAGGTGCTCTCACGTCGGTGACAACGGGACCATTCGGACTTCTCGTTCGCGAAAAATGCGCCATGTGGATCGCGTCTGAAATTATGTCCACCACTACATTTTTAAGTAACTTTTTCAATGAAAAAAAGAGAAGTTGCCTTCTTGCAAGTGCGTGCGTTCAAACGAAGTTTACCAAACGAATTTTCACCCTGATCAGAGAAATAATCCTTCTTTCTGTAATGTCAAGGGAATTTATTGTTAAGACGTCTGTGCGAGTCTACAATCATGTTGCATTAATTAGCGATAGTGGGAGCTTAAATAAGCGGTTTGAAGGAGGCTGCGGATTAACGTTGTGAACAGCTCCGTCTTAGGCGTCCTTTTTTTTTTTACTTCACGTTCATAACAAAAAAAAAACCTTCCGAAAACGCCCTAGTTTCCGTGCGGCTGTGAACTTGACAACAATATAGCTGACATAAATTATATTTACACGCACTCTTACATTGAGATTTTTCGTGAGTACAAATCTCGGTAAGTGTAGACGCTCAACGTATTATTCGCGAAGGCTGTCTGCCGACAGTACAGGTATACCCTGCTAACGGATAGCTTTACGTACTTGGCTCCAGCCGCAAGGCTAATCCACTTTTTGATATATTTCCAGCAGAGGGCAAGAAAGTGGGAAAAACTGGCAGTGCATTTAAACTCTAAACAAATATCTCGTCTGCTGCAGTGAGCAGCTGCAATAATTCAAGAAGACTTTTTGAAAATATTTTGGGGAGATTTTGAAATGAAGTTTGTTACACATTGCGCACATTCATCGCAAAAATCGGAACTTGCGCTCAAATATTCGTGAATCTTAAGCTGTATTAGTACTATATTTGCACATCTTGTGTTCTACTGCACAACATATTTCGTATTCTTTTTAGTGTTTTACTAATGTGTATTTCTTTTGTTAAAGGCGTCATGACACCCAATTTTGCGCCATTCTGTGTGGACTGATTACTGCACGTTCACAGACAAGCAGGTGAAGTTTGAGCGAAATTGGTCGAGCCGCTAATTTATAATCGAATATATTGATAAACGAGAGAGTGGCTTGAGAGGCTGGAAACACTGGCGCTCTAGCTAGCCAAGAGGTCCCGAACCACTTGCTGGGCGAGCTGCTGCACAGACTGCATTCCGGAGGACGATCGTGTTCCGTGGTTGGCTGCACTTGCAATCGAGCTTTTTCGGCGTTCTTCAACTTGCCACTGGAACTAAATGACTTCCAGGGGATGAAACAATGCCGCCGCATCACCCATGTAGCGATTGTACTTGCAGCAAGCAATTTGGGAGGTCGTAAAGTGTAAAAGGGTCCTGTGAATGTGCAATGTCTATGCCCTTTGTAACTATGGATAAATACAGGCCGAAACTCCTCACATACACTGCCATTGTTGAGCGTCACAGTTGCTTTTGTTTTGCTGCAACCGAATGCAGTCGATATAATTCAAGCGAAGATTCAGCCAAAATATACATTATTAGTAACCCTAGCGCCGCACTGACAGGACGTTCGCTTCGGCTTATGTTTATATTTGCCGCAAGCAACAACCGATAGGAAAACAACGGTACCAACACGCTGCAGTGCTATGACCACTTATTTATTATCTTCAGCATCGAAAGTCATGCATGCACGTAGGATAGCCAACAAACATCCGCGCACTTTACCAATTCTACGGTGCTAAGTAACACTTGCTTGCCAATGCAGTGTCGGCGGGCCCCCATAACGCAAGCTCGTTTTTCAACCTGACGCCTTTGAAACAAAGCTACCTATTGTGGCGGAAAGGCATCAGCAACGTCGGCCACAATGGCGAGGTTGTTGCCATCTTGTTCCTATCATCTTCGACGCTTTGTTCGACCCTTGAGCTAGAAGCGATGGAGTCGAAGGCAAAAGACGCAACGTACACGACGTCGTGGCCGCATATGATGATGGTACTGGCAATACACCGCAACACTTGCAACCCACTGACACGTGTGGACAACGTGGCAACCAACACTCGCAACACTGACCACATGCAGAAGGTGCTGTTTGGTAGCAGACGACGCCACTGTTCCTTCAGCTTGTGACGTCACGCACACCATGACAATTTGGCCGTATGCCGTTGTGGGTGGAGCGTGCAGCCAATTGCTTCTACGGCTTTTTTAGGATTGAAATAATTTTTTACAGTTCAATTTTCACATGTATACGAGCATATTTGGCCCTCTGGCTTAGTTTTTCACCGAAAAGAGTCAATTATTAGGTGACCCAGTCATGACCCCTTTAAGTGAGGAGCAACCTTTTCTTTCTATTTTTCTTGGGTTAACTTCTTATCTCATATAGGAAGTGGATGTGTGATATTATAGTCAAAAGTATTGCTTGAATAACGAGTATTTTTTAAAGTTTTTGACTCAATTTATTACATCACTGCATTACCATCTCAAACAAGTAATTCAATAAATCACTCAATACAAAAAGAAAAGTAATTAAATATTGTAATTTCAGAACTCTTACAATATTACTTGTCTAGCAAGAAAAATATGCATAATCTTTACGGCCGTAAGTTCTTTAACATGCACTTAACTTTGAATAGTCGAGTGTTCTTTTACTTTATTTTATTTTATTGGCATTTTTTTCTCATTTTTTCGGGTGGCTCAAATCCAAAACGTCGTAGATCGCCACCACGTTTGCTTCTCTGGTTTTAAAATAATACAAGTGACCAAACATACACGCGTACGTCTGCCAGCAGCTGGAGTCTTACGTTCGAAGGAAAAGAAATACGAAGGAATACTTTCGAAGGAAAAGAAATTGCCCAATCCTCTCGGTGCGCAATTTGTCATGGTGTCGTGAGTGAAGAAGACTCCAGCATAGATACAAAATACACAACTCTTTACTTGGGTGTACTTGTGGCCGCAAACCAGAAGGTCAAACTGCAAGTTATAGCAATGCACGCTGTACGCACACAAATTGCGGAGAAAAGAGAATCGGCCCCTGATGAACTGAGAAACGTAAAACGCATCGGCTTTTATACACGGATTATGGAAGATTCCATCATTATTACTGGGGTCGCGTAAGCCCTCGAATAATCTTGACTTTTCGCGTCCTGCACCTGTTCTTAACAAAATGGTCTACTACGATCGCGAAGCTTCTCGAACACTGAGGCGTAGTCTGTGCCGCGTATTGCTAACAGTTTTTGTGGGTGCATGTAAACCGAATACAGCAAACTTCAAACAAAAAAACGCCCGTGGTAATATTGTTAGCAAACCTATCTAAGCACTGGAAAAGAGCTCTTACGGTTGAAACGCTTTTTGAGCGAAGCATTTCAGTCTTCCATGAGCTTTGCCGTTAGTCAGCCGACTCCGCTAAGAACACGTCGAGCATCACGATTGGCTGATATGTTATCTCACAAACAATGCTAGCGTAATACATTTCTGCTTACACGGGCCTGTTTTCCACTTCAGCGAGTAGTGCACTCCATGCTGTCATAATCGCAAAAACGCACAAGTTGGTGTGCTTTATAGAAAGCCGCAATACTTTCAAGCTGGCGTATGGCTTGTAAAGACACATCTCAGCGTTCTTCTTGAAGTGACGACCTATCTGCCGTAAAAATGACGAACATCCACCTAAAAAAAGCAAAAAAAATACAAACATCTCGCTAAGCCACATAATATTCGACAGAAAATGCTGCTCGAAACATAAGAAGGCCCTTTCTTTGAACTCAAGAAATGAATAACGAAATGGCGAAATAAGTAATGACGAAGCAGAACGGATACAGGGCGATCAGTTTTTTTGTTCTTGCTTTTTTCCTTGAGACTTTTTGCCAACAAATAAATATCATTTAATTGTGCATGGCGCACACGCGGCTTTAAAAAGGAGCCTTATCCAAGACTCTCTTTTGCATCTATTGATCCTCCTTCGCCGGTAGGGTCAGAAAAATGGGTGGCATGGAATAGAAATTGTTGAACAAAAACACAGGTAACAAACAACAGTTATCACATCAATTAGATTTTCGCCACACAACACAACCTCCTTCTTGTATACCATGCCGTGCTTTTGGGTGTGCAGCTTGAAAGACGTTGCGGCGTGTCAAGTGTTTATTTTTTATGTTTAGGTTTTCCCGGTGCTTTAAGTCACCACAGCATTTCTGTGTATCACAAGCAACACGTGCTTCCTTGTTGACCCATTTTCAATGTCTATCTTGTCCGGCCATAACAGTGACACATTGCCTTTGCACTCGGGATAGTGTTTTACTCGGTTTCTGTCAGCTTTATATACGCACATTCGCATTGTTTAGTTTTGGGTAAATTACTGGAATCAATGTTTCCTCCCATAGCTATAGAAAAAAATAATACATGTCTTTTAAAGTGGACCTGGCAAATGGAATGTTTGTTCTTTAATGAAATGGTAACGCTGCCACTTTTTTCTCTACGGCAACACAAGTTAACGACACGTAAAAGCGCTGACTTTCAACTGAAATTTTATTGCTCATATAAGGTATGTATGTTAAGGAAAAATTTCTTCAAATAAATATTAGTGTGTGACATCATTTTCTGGCACAATCACACGTACTTCTCCCGAAATGCCAATTATTTCTGTAAAAAAAGGCAGGTACCTTGCTGACAGGATTTCGGGGAAAGCATTGTCATTTCTAAACGAGCGCATGTGAATACACCAAGATGTAATGCCACGTTACAATGTTTTCTTTCAGAATATTCTGGAAACATACATCCGTTTAGCATGCACTAAAGTTTGAGTAGAAAGAGAGCACTTGTCGGTGTTGTTTACTTTTATATCCATGTAAAACTAACAATTCCTCAAGTGGTGGTTTTGGGATGTTAAACCCAACATATAAATCAAAACTAACAAGCCCAATACTTTATTTTACTATGCTTCTTATCCACTTAAGTCACGAGGCTATATATATTATGTGGAGCCAAAATTAACCCTTTTTGCGCCTACAAACACAAAAGAACGTATTCAGAGGATACGTACTGCGCGAGATTCGGCAAATCCTACATAACCTGGGAATGAATAACATGTGAAGCATGCGGATGTGTGTTGAGTGTGTTGCATTTTCTTATTGAGCGGATTATTACGAAGTGGGGCTAAATATATGTACAAATTACACGCACAGGCACACATTAAACAGGCGCATATTTTTATATAACTAGTTGTTTATCGTTGTGTGATGATGCCAGCAACAACATGAATATTAGTGATACCAGAAGCTATAGACGAATTCCACCGGACACTCGTCACAAAATGCGGTGGCGTTGTTATTGGGCGCTTGGTTTCGCTTGGTAAGCAAAAGTCGCTGCGCCTACCGCAGTTGCTGTTGTGTTATTTCTGGTGTGTGTGCTGTTTGTGGCCACGCAAAGAAGAAAAAAATGGTGTACTAACGAGATTTTGCAGCGATTTGCCTGGGAAGGCACAAAAAAATATGAGCCAGACCATTTTGTCTTCTTTTTTTCAGTTTTCTGTTGATTAAAATTTTCGCAGATCAGTCGCAGCTGCGAAATGCGAGAACTAGCCTTCCACGCCGCTTCATCGGTTATGTTTTGGATTAGCATACTCAGAAAAAACGATGGGTTCTCACAGGCGCTCAAATAGGACGTGGAATTACGCACTTTAATAAAAAGCCGTGGAAGCGTATTGAGCACGTTATCTTCAAATCACGTTAATGTTCTGGATAGCATTGCCATATGCGAAGCATTTTTTTATGGTTGCCATTGTTTACATAACTGCAAACATCTTCGGGACGTCAAAACAATATTGTCTCACTCGTGTAAACTAAAGGTGTCACTCGGTATTTGAGCCAACAGTGATGCATGCGTTTCTTTCTCAATGGGTATGGTTCAATAAAGTAGCAGTGAACGAAAAGATGACTTAGACTATGCATTTTTAATTGTGTGCAGCGGCGCTGACACACCTGACACAAGTGCATCAGGCAGGGCTTTTCTGGCTGTGATGCGCTACACGACATTATCACGTGAATTCACAGAAAAACGTCACTCGGGGAACTCGCATCTGTCTTCGGTCCATACGCATTCTGCGGTGTCGTATTGAGCACACGAATTGAGCCGCAGACCTTGCAGGTACGTAACTGCATTGTCCACAGCATGTTTTTGAAGCATTATCGCAATTGTATTGCGAATGAAAGTGTAACCAAGGTCGCCCTTGTCGTTTGCATGAATAACTTTTCCGGCACCATTGGTATATGCGAGGATTTCCCGTAACTATTCGTGGCTCCATATTTTTACACCGTGCATTTTCATATTGTACCCTGAGCTTCTTGTTGAACTGAGTCTGTCTTTCCATTAGTACAAATAAAATGTGCACGTGTGACGTAGGCTGCAGCAACGACGATGACATTTCGTAAGTGAGCTACTATTCCACCATTAAAGAAATAAGCTTCTCCAAGCTAGAGATAAAAATCAACATAGCTCATATGTTCTTTTCAGCACCCCTTTTCAGCCACTTCGACTTCTTCTGTTGCGGATGCCTCTTGTTAACATGCGAGAGGCGTCCCGACGCGCTGTTAGCTTGTGCACCTGCTGCGGTCGTTGTACCGTGATCATTGAGGCTCGTGGCGTGCATTTAGCTGGAACGACTGGGCGGAACCAAGGCGCCGTAACGTTACTCGGCACCTGCCATGTTCACAAACATGAATTAGGTGTACAAGCTGATGTTAACCGCTGGTGGTTGTGACAATGATAACCCTAGACATTATTACATCAATCAACTTCATGGATGGCACTGTGCTACTACTTACGTAAACAAGACGTGAGGGCTCTATCATAAAGTACAGACGCAATGTTTATGAAATTGAATAGCCAGCACTGCAACCACTCTTCATGTTTCGAGAGCATTCACGTCTAGCGGAAAGGGTCTGACAAAGAACGCGACGTGATTGTGACAGCATTCATGCCATGATCAAAAAGTCATAGATGTCAAACCTTCCCACCCTCCCATACTAATTTTGGTTTACTCCATGTTAAGAAAGTGACCCGAGACTAGGCAGACGTAGGTGGCTTGATAGATAGACAGATTGATAGATAGATAGATAGATTGATAGATAGATAGATAGAAAGATAGATAGATAAATAGATATATATAGATGGATAGAAAGATAGATAGATAAATAGATAGATAAATAGATAAATAGATAGATAGATAGATAGAAAGATAGATATATAGATAGATAGATGGATATATAGATAGATAGATGGATAGATGGATAGATAGATAGATAGATAGATAGATAGATAGATAGATAGATAGATAGATAGATAGATAGATAGATAGATAGATAGATAGATAGATAGATAGATAGATAGATAGATAGATAGATAGATAGATATTGTGCCTCCAGTACAGAAACAAGTGCTTCGCATTTCAAATAGCTGCGAAACTCAATACACCTCAGCTGAAACTTGTTGTTGACAGTTACTTATGGAACGCTTCATATTCATACGATTTAACGCGGGTACCACTACTTGATGAAACTCGGTGGTTCATTACTACCACCATCACTATCATCATCATCGTCATCATTGCCATGCTGGTTACGCCGTCTCCATGCCAGAGATTTCAGCCATGTTTTCAGCTAACCCAGTGGAAACGGACAGATAGACATCGATGCTAGATGATCTCTTATTTTGCATTTCAGAAGCCGCTTTAGAAGACACGAACACGCACATCTCGAGTTTGGGGTATCGTTGTCGTCTTCTAGTTAGATTATTATGGCACGTGCTAGCGTGCTTAGGGCCGCCTCTTAGCGAAAAAGTCGCGAGTACGGCATGGGTGGCTAGAAGCGGATTGTTGACCTGCGAAGTATCCATGGTGAGTATGAACGTATGGGATGACTATCAGAGCTGAAGTTGCTGAAGCATCTCTATGAACACAAGTTTTAGATGGTTGATAGCAATTGTATCTTCCCGGCTGTTCACGAGCAGGTGTGTAGTTGAAGACATTAAATGGGGAATCATGCAGGTGCTGTACGAGAGGTAACACAATATTGTGTCAGACAAAAAAGTGCAGTTTTTTCAGGCCAGGGCTAACATACACACGACGTTTTTGTAGAAAAACAACGATAGGCATAGCGCTGCGTAGGTGCCATGTGCATTCGAAAACATCAGCAAATCCCATGGGTAAGTCGCTGAAGAATATTTACAGGGAACTCGAAGAGAGTTGCTAAATATCAGCTAGGCAGCGCTTACGGAAGAGTCACCACTAAGATACGGGTGGCTGCTGGGCATATCAAAAGGAATGCGTTCCCAACATCATGAAGGAAAACTGGAAGTCCTGAGTGTTGCCTTCAGTTTGTGACAAAAACATCAATGACTCTGTTGTCAATGGGGTGTTAAAAGGTAGTCTTCATGTGGTTGACACTGACGAGCCGATGTATATTGGCGAACAATGTGGAAAATAATTGGCGACCATGGTCAGTCGTAATGATGGAAGGCACACCATAGCGGCTAATCTACAGATTGATGAGTACTCGAGATATCCACTGCGAATCGATGTCTTGAATGGGCATCACTTCAGGTCATTTTGTGAACCTGCAGGGTGCAGGTTAACAAGAAGCGATGTTCCCCAACTTGACGAAGAGGGTCGACAATATTCACGTGTAAGTGACTGAAGAGAGCGTGCGGGGAACACAGTGTGCCAAGGGAGATCCCACTGTGGCGGTGCACTTTAGACAGATGGCACCTGCCGCACGCGCGTTGACAACGATGAAAGTCCACGTCAATACTCGGACACAAATAAGGACAAGTGATGAGTCGCTATAGGGTACGAATGCCACCGTGAGCTAAAGAATATAGACCATCAAGGACTACTCAACGGAAGAGAGGCACGTAAGAACAAGGACCTCCTGTCTAAGTGTTACAATGGGAGGGGGAGGGCACGTGTCAATCAGAAATCAGGACATCAGCCGAGATCAGAAAGGCGCCCCACTTTTCTAGAAGCTCGAGATCCTTGTCATTCTTCTAGGTGGCAGGCATGGCCGTGAAGTCAATGCTCGTCCGCCCATAGGGAAGTGAGGCTGTCAAACTCATTTCAGGGAAACCATCATCGTTGCAACGCATCATGACCGGACAACTTGCAAGATCTTTCAATTTTCTATTATTTTGTTCCATAAAGTACCGTATTTAAATTATTACAGTATTTTTTAAAATAAATTTTGTGTGTTATACGTATGTAGTCATGTTTGGGTATACTAAATTGTAGTTGAATGTTTGGCGTTTGCGTTTGGGGTGTTCGCTGTCAGTTTGTCACACTTCATGGCACAGTTTCAGGATTATGAATCGATAAAAATCGCCCAATAGTCAGTCCTATTATTTGGCAATATAAATGTACGAACACGTGGAAATGAACATGCATGCATCATACCGTTCGGCAGCGCATACAGCATCAGGATAGGCCTCAATATATTAGAGTGGATATAAGACATTTGTGGTGCAACTTAGCACAACAAAATGTTCGTCTTGGAACTATAAGCCTCGGCTAGCAGCACAAAGCCTCGCCTGTGGCAACACTACCAGATGCATGAGCGGCCCCGCTGGCCACTCAGCGGCATGTGGTGGTTATCTTTACTGTGCACAATCACCAATGACACACCGGTTACACGGTGCAATAATCACATGTTGCGGGGAGTGCCGTGACAGTATAGCGTTAAAGATCATGTAGAGGTGGTTCTGTCTGCCTCCTGTAAAGGGTACTTACCCTTGTTAATGCTGATGCTGCGGAAAAGCCCTTTTCAAAGAAGAAAAGGGGGAGGGGTGAAATAAGACAGAACATTCAGTGTAGTTCCCCTTCACCGGGCGGTGACTAGCTTATTGATCGATTGATTCATTGGTTGATTGATTAGTTAATTCATACTTGCATTGGAAGACAGTGGAAGAAAGAAGGAGAAAAAGACGCAACAAAAAAGAAAGATTGTCAAAGCGGTTTCCGCAGTGAAACAGGGATTCGGGAAGACGTTTCATAGAAAAATGGCCCCGTATCTGCATGTAATCTGCAAATTTTGCCGAAAGACGATAGTCTTGCGTGTGAAGAGAGTGAACAAAATATTTATTTGATGGTCTGAGCAAGAAAACTGGTGAATGGTATTCCGGAGGCGCTGCGTTAGAGTGCCTCGTGCGTGCAGCGGAGGCGAACGAGTGCATCAAGTCACGTCACACGTGAGACATGAGCGCCATCTGGCAGTTTCTTTTGGAAAACAAAGTGCGTGGCCGCGCGCACCCGTCTCAGATGTGATAAGCTGTAGAACGCGAGGTGACGGGTAGGTGCCACCACCATCTCGTCTTAGCAAAGCGTTGGAAACACACCCTCGTTCCGTGCAAGCGTTGTATGGTAAGTGCAGCGTGATAAGCGCTGGGGTCCTTAAAATTACTTATGTATGTGTTTTCTAGTAAGTGATGCATATCCAGAATATATGCGTGCTGTTATGGTGCCCCAGACATGCGCAGTAATTGCTTTTTAATTGACAATTGCACAAGCATGAACGCTCAACCTTGAGCAACATTGGTGGTCGCTGCGAATGGGGTCGGCCGTTTCAAGTACCTGATGCTGGTAAGAGTGGACAAACAGACAAATGCGCAGACAGACAGACAGACAAACCAAAATTTTTGCGTCGAAGGTACCCAAGAAAGACTATCGTTTTTAAAAAATAGGGCAAATCCTCACAGGGGTACGAAGCTTGTATGGAAAGGGACAATGCGTCGCTCGGCAAGGTGGTGACGCCTTCTTTCGCATCCCGCCGAAATGAGGCCCAGGTTTCCGAGAGTTTTACCCACTTCAAGTCACTTAATGCAGTTACGTTTTGACTATTCTAATTATATATACTATTTTAGATCTTCTTCATTCATTTTAACCTGGGTTTGAGTTCTGTTAGCCTTGTATTGACATGTGGCGAGTGATTTACTTTGAGCGTGACCACGTCACATAAGATGAACATATGCGCGAAAAGCCGGGCCCCTAAAGTGCTCCACACGTATAAGTGTTGATGCAGATTCGCAAATAACCATCCGTATTAGAAACCAATGCCATCAGCAGAGCCGAAACCTTCGCTAATGATCGACTAATTGCAGTTAGCCGATGTAATCAAAGGTGAGTGTTCATCTGCTTAATTAAATCTAGTCTTTATCTCAAAGCGAAGTTCTTCAATTTTGAAGGGAAGAAATCTTAGGGCAACTACGAAGAAGTTTCAAGATAGCAAACACTACTTTTTGGTACTTTTTGGCATTAGGAATAAATAGTAGATTCTATCAGTAGTCATCAAGAACCTGTCTCATATGTAACGCAAACTTCTTTAGTGGTTGAGATGGGACTTACCTCTTCTCAATCACTTTGTTCATTATTTATGGTCATGGCGTATATTTGGCTTTGCCATGAAGTACATGCACTGATTGAGCTGATTGATGTAAATAATGTTATCAAGCAAAATGCTTCGCGTAGGAAATGGTTTTCTAGGTAAACACATTGATATTCTGACGAGGGTTTCGTGAAAGTGCACTTTCAAGGGACGCGCTTGCACGTACCGCATCCTAGTCATATAGCTTTAGAAAATTTCAAGTTCTCGTTAAAGCAGGCCAAAATGTTTACTTTAATGGGGAGTAGAAAAAAAAGCAGATTCTGACATTGACAGCAGCCAATCAGCGTAAATGCAGTATTTTAGCCAAACATGGCATATTAGAGGATGTCGACGAATCGCAGCACTGCATTGTGAATATCTGGCACTGCATTGTGAAGGTATCTGAGCTGCGCAATTCGCCGTAGGTGAGTGGTGTGCAGAGGCTTCGTTGAAAGCGAGCCTCCCGAAGAAAATGTTTTTTATTGGGAGCAAGCAACATAGAGTGTTCATGTATCTTATTATTGAATTAGAAAATAAACGCTGGAATCTTTGTCACTGTTACTTTGCAACAGCTGCTCCTTTCTACTTAATTGTTAAAAATAAAGAAAAAAATTGTAATAAAGCTGAGTGATTAATTGATTGATTGATTGATTTATATCGAACAGAAAACTATAAGTGACGGTATGTAACTTCGCTAAAATTTAGTAATCGTTATGCAGTAAATGGATCGAGGCCGAGCTGCGGGGGACTACAGCTCAAAAATTTGCAGTTTGCATAGGCATTCAAGGGTTATGTTTTAGTTTGTTCTCCTACATGCACATAGTCATGACTCCTACACGATCATCTTTTTTAGGACCTGTTTGAGCAGAAAGTAGTGCAGAATCATAGTTTCAAAAAGAAACTACACAGTTGTAAGCCCCTGACGCTTCAATTTATCGCATTACTATCCCTATAGCAGTAGTGGCTGCCCATCATAAACACGTGATAGAATACCATCAAATAACGAAATTTTCAGGTTATGTGGACACTTTCATCAGGTTGAAATGGCTGCAGCTCACTTTGTAGAGAGGCCGACGTTTCGGGGTCAACTTGGTCCCTTCCTAAGTGGTTGACTCTGTTGTTCATTGAAAGATCTCCGCGTCTTATTTCACCATGGCTTCAGCTTTCCATTTTCTCTGCGTTTCGGAGGCCGTGAATGTAGTTGGAGGGAATTCCTCCATGCTCACATTATACGTAGGAGGAAACAAAAATGCTGCATCTGCTTTTTGAGGACAAGAAAGTTAGATATAATATCGAAAGATGGGATTGATACTAAAACATTCAAGATATACTTTAATTGCAAGCTTTTCGGCTATCACGATTTGTTTTAATGGTGAAATAAACTGAACTGAACACTCGACAAGATCTGATCGCGCTGGTGGTCGGAACGTTTTACTGGCGCCCTTGCATCTACCAAAGAAGGAACAAATGTGCCTCTTGGCGCCCGCACTCCCACTTGGTAGTGCGCGAAAACATTTATTTGTTTTGTAACATACGTACTTACAGTACAAAGAGCAAACCTGCTGTTTTCAATCGCCTTGGCCATGTAAATTTGACGTATTTTGTTTTCATGAGGAGAACTAGCGTGTCCGTATTTTTTACATTTTCTAATTTAGCTATAGTTAGTATGAAGCACTCATTAGCGACGTGTTGTGTGTGAAGCAACTAGTGCGGCTGCTACAGAGCGTCGAGTGCGTTCTGCACTCGTCAACTAACGGCGCCGATCGGTTCCGGGAAGACGAACGCGGAAGACCCACGCACGGAAAAAAAAGGGAGACTCGTTCGTTCACACGGTTCACGGGCCGATTCATCAAGGTCACACCCGGCTGGGACTAAAAGGGGAACTAGAAGCGCTCGTGTTCTCCTGTACTTCGCCTTTGTCCTTCTTCCACTGTGAGTTATCGAAAATGAACTATCACTAACTAGCCCGAATTTTCCTTCTTGTTCTGGAAGGCGAAGCTTACTCGAAAGCGTGTTTTTCAAGAATCACGTCGAGCGTGGTCATCTGAGTTTGAGTAATTGTGGGCATGCACGTGCGTCATTGAGAATGCCGCAGGGATGAGACCACTGAGCTGATCGTGGTTGCAGCACATAGACGAGCTTATCCTTTCCCACTACGCGTCATTACTAAGTGTTGTTAAGATGGCGGGGCACCTCGATGTCGCATGGAAACCTGGTCAGTGCATAGGGACTGACGGTGTACTAACCGCTTTTAAGGAGGTTTCTACGAAGCAACGTTTATTGAGAGAGATGAGAGAGCTCCCGCGTGAGAACAGCTACCAACGGAGGTCAGCGACGAAGGCCAGCACGGCCTGACTTGGGAGAGTGTGACATGCGGAGAGCCTATCCCATTTCCTGTTACCATTCGTAACGTGGCTTTTACCAATGCAGTGCCTGTTATGAAAGCTTTTTGCGATAGTTGTGGCGATGCGAGACCACACGTGTGATTGGCTTGTGGGGAGACCCTTTGTTCAATGTAGGGTTGAAGTGAGCGGGTTTGAATGTGAAATTAAGAGCGCAGGTTCGGGCTTCGACCCGAGCAGACGCCTGAGCTCGCAATAAAGCGTCTCTTCACCGGACTGTGGCTCTGACTTCGCGCTGCCACCGAGCGCTCAAGTCATCGAGGGGACTCATTCCGAACCTCCACACTTTGCCCCCTTGGCTAGAGAAGCTAGTCGGGGGTGAGGAAATAACTGCTATTTTCTGGAAAACTCGGCATACAGATAACCAATGCAACTTGGTTTGTACGAGGCACAAAAATTTCCGTTCTCGTATTTTTAAAGTTGCAGCGTGTTTTCGCGTTATTTTATGCACGTTCAGTTCCATTGGAGCGTAATTACCACTGCTGCAGACGCTTATCATGCAAAGGTAGCACCATCGTGAAGAGGCACTGAACATGATGTTAGAAAACAAAAAGAGAAAGTTTACTGGACGTGAAACACTTATGGTTATTTCTATTGAAAATATTTCGCTGGGGAAAATACCTTCAGAAAACCTAAAAGCTCAAAACACGTCACGTGTTTACACCAATGCTGCGTGAAACTTTCATACAATCTCAGTTGCTTTCGAAGGCAAGAATGTAGCGTTTGTCCTGTTAGGGTGATCCCGGCTTACACGCTGCATCTTTTCTTGTTGTGCTTGCCGGAGTAGACACACACAAAAAAGAAGAAAAAAGTGTAACTGTCCTCGAAAGCCTTTTTGAGAGCAGTATTATCCGCAGGGCTGAGAGAAAGGCATCACGAAATAGAAACTCGAAGCCGAGCCGGCTCCCTTTTTTTGAGTGTATGCGCTTTGTCACATTGATTGGATTGAGCGGGGAAGTGGCGGAAACTGCGAGCAAGCGCCAAAACGGGAGCACGTGAATGGGATCAGAAGGGATGTGCGCCGACAATGCTCGAATATTTTGCCTTGTTCGAATGGGCCTGCCTTATCCACGAATCGCGAAGGCAGTTGTGCTGTCCTGTTCCGAGCCATTGGACGCTTTGTGCGGGTCTGCGTTCCGCGTAAAAATAATGCTGACTGGCGAGGTATCGGACCGCAAAGAAAGGAAGCCGGTTGCGCATACGCATAAAAAAAGAAAACGGGAGGAAAAAAGGTTGTTGTAAATAACAAAAAAAAACGAGAAATATTTCGAGCGTTACCAAAGTATACACATTTGCACACGTTAAGATGTCCCTCAAGGTCTTTCCGGCCGTATGTGCAACACGCACCGTGCTCTGTTGAGGGAGTCGCTCCCTCTCTCATTTACCTCATTATTTTAAACGGAGTTCTGTGAGATGCTCCATGGCCGTCAGAAGTCGAGTACTGGTCTCGTACGTCTATTATTCCGATGCTAGACTAAATTTGTTACTCACTCACGCACTCTGAGGCTTGTGCATAGGTTACGTATGTGTGAAGCAGTTCCTCTTATATATATATATATATATATATATATATATATATATATATATATATATATATATATATATATATATATATATATATATATATATATATATATATATATATATATATATATATATATAGTGAAACTATAAAAAAGTTTTAAACATCGGCATGGGTTTGGCAGTTAAGCATTAAAAAGGTAACGACAACGACTCTTCATTAAGTTATGTGTAAAATATACACAGGGTTTCAAAGCATGACTTCTAACCACCTAATCCCCGCTCTCTCATCGCCTAAAACATCTCAACTATAAAAGCTGTACCATTGTACTGCGACTCGCTCTTCGCAATGTTACTGTGCTTTGGCACTCGATGCTAAAGTAGCTCAACCAACAGTAACTGAGCAGTCACGCTTCATGACATCTTTCTAATCCACCCCTTTCTCTCCGAGTCCACCGTGCCACCCAGATTTCTACTCATATGGCACTGAACCGGTGAGATTTGATTGAAGGTAAATGATGTCACTAAGTTGCTGGTGTCTTGGAAAGACAAATTGCTGGTCTTAAGCGAAATCAACCAGAATTACTGCCGGAAAGTGTGAATATAAGGGCGCATTTTCTTTGTTAGTCACAGTATCAATGAGAACTAACAGACAATGTTGCCAGGCAGAGTATAGGGACTGTTATTAGAAGCATATTTATTGTAATTGTGAAGAAAGAAAGTTGACAGAATGTTGACCTGCCACCGGTAGGATCCGAACCCACCACCTTTGAATAAAGCGTTCGATGCTCTACCACTCAGCTGCGGCCGTCATCCACCTGCCCACTTCATGGGGTAAATATGTGCATTTAAACGTAGGAGGGATCGAAACGCAACCTGCTGCCATGGCGATCACTGAGGAACAATCTTTCGTTGCCTGTTTGGCGGCACGCCACACACTACTTCCCTGGGAACTCAGGCCTTATGGCAGCTGTTATGTCAATCATTACTCTTTGCTCTGTAGACCTAAAGAGCCATCATGTGCACGCGCCTCCGTTTTTTAAGGTGCTGATTATGGTTGCTAACACTAGGCTATAAAGGCCGGGCCGCCATACTTGACGGGCCGCCACGTTGGTTCTGCGCTCGTTTACATTGAAGGTAGCGGGGGTTTTAACGAGGATGGAGTGTTATATATATATAAATATATCTATATATATATACGTAGATTATAAAGAGTCTGGCTTCGGTTGCCGTAGACTTAAGGAAAAATAGGTATACGCCTCTAAAAAACTGTTTATTGGTGACGTTTCGATAGGAGACCAATCTACATCAGACGAAACGTAGTAGGCTCCGACGCGTTTTTATGCCATCTTCCAGCAGAGAGAGTGAAAGAAAAAGAAAAAAGAAAGCGAGAGAAAAAGAAAAAGAAAAATCTACATATACCGGTGGCCCAACTACCCATCATGCACTGATAAGCAGCCGAACGGCCACGTGTGCGTACTACACATAGCACGTGCATTAAAAAAAGAAAAAAAGAAAAAGAGAAAAAAACGCACCTGGGCCAGTGGCAGTACCACCCATTATACACTGATAAGTAGTCAAATGACCACGTTTGCGTACTAATAATGGCAAGTGAATTTTGTTAAAAAAAGCGAGTGGTAAACAACATACAATCATGGTAAGTTTTTCGGTCCAGGGGGCTAAATTAAGCGAATTCCAGTGATGAAAAGTTTTACTCCTCAGCTTCACCTCTCATCAGCTTTCCCGATAGCTTGTAAAGAATACCGCAGTACATTCCTTATGATCGTTGTCGCTATCGCATTCCACCTGTTCTCCCCCTCCATAGTTGCTCTTGAAGCCTGGTGAGGAGGGCTACGTCAGAACAATGTGATAACTTTAAAAAAAAGAAAAAAGAAAAAAGGGGAAAAGGAAAAAAAGGAGAGAAGAACAACAAACAAGGCCTACACGTTTCAAAGCTCCGCACGTGCAGGATAGGCACATGCCAGGTAGCTACGATCTCCGGTCTGTGGCTCAAGAATAATAAATATATACTGGAGGTTGTTTTTCAAGTTTTTACCTCGGGGCCTGGATGTGTCATCTTACTTCGTTTAGTGGTCCACCTTTCTCGCAATGCGCGTGCCCATACCGAACGCCCGAACACGTGCTCCGGGCAAAATCAGAAGAGAAGAAATATGATAATTAAGGAAACCAAAAAAGAGCGAAGAAGAAGAAGAAGGAAAGAAAAAAAGAAAACTAAAACGTTTGGTTGGGATAAATATTATCCAGAATCTTCCAAAGCGTGAATTGAAGAAAGTATGCCTGGAGTGTTATTTAGACCAGCTCTAAATATATTAAATTTATAAATCATGTATGATTCGCGCTGTTCACGTTCCCTTGTGCTAGAGAAACTACTTTGTAAGAGTGTGACCTTTATGGAATCAAAGGGGTGGTTTCCGTAGTTTGGGTGGTTTCCGCAGTCTGAACCAAACGTTTTAGTTTTCTTTTTTTCTTTCCTGCTTCTTCTTCTTCTCTCTTTTTTAGTTTCCTTAATTATCATTTTTCTTCTCTTCTGATTTCGCCCGGAGCACGTGTTCGGGCGTGCGGTATGGGCACGCGCATTCCGAGAAAGGTGGACCACTAAATGAAGTAAAATAACACATCCAAGCCCCGAGGTAAAAACTTGAAAAATAACCTCCAGTATATATTTGATAATCTTGAGCCACAGACCGGAGATCATAGCTACCTGGCATGTGCCTATCCTGCACGTGCGGAGCTTTGACACGTGTAGCTCTTGTTTGTTGTTCTTCTCTCCTTTTTTACTTTTTCCCCAATTTATTCTTTTTTTCTTTTTTTTAAAATTTATCACATCGTTCTGACGTAGCCCTCCTCACCAGGCTTCAAGAGCAGCTATGGAGGGGGAGAACAGGTGGAATGCGACAGCGACAATGATCACAAGGAATGTACTGCGGTATTCTTTACAAGCTATCGGGAAAGCTGATGAGAGGTGAAGCTGAAGAGTCAAACTTTTCATCACTGGAATTGGCTTAATTTAGCCCCCTGGACCAAAAAACTTGCCATGATTGTATGATGTTTACCACTCGTTTTTTTTTTTTACAAAATTCACTTGCCATTATTAGTACGCAAACGTGGTCATTTGACTACTTATCAGTGTATGATGGGTGGTATTGCCACTGGCCCAGGTGCGTTTTTTTTCTCTTTTTCTTGTTTTCTTTTTTAAGTGCACGTCCTATGCGTAGTACGCACACGTGGCCGTTCGGCTGCTTATCAGTGCATGATGGGTAGTTGGGCCACTGGTATATGTAGATTTTTCTTTTTTTTTCTCTCGCTTTCTTTTTTTCTTTTTCTCTGAGTCTCTCTCGGCTGGAAGATGGCATAAAAACGCGTCGGAGCCTACTAAATTTCGTCTGATGAAGATTGGTCTCCGATCGAAACGTCACCAATAATTAGAGGCGTATACTTATTGTTCCTATATTTATATATATATATATATATATATATATATATATATATATATATACCTTCTCCCATAAGCTGCACATCACATGGGACCATTCATTTCTTTTTTTCACAATTTATCGCAATGGCAAAGTTCGCAAGGCCTAAGCATGTCTGTACCTACTACTAGAGAAAAGCTGAATGCTTCGCAACGGTGGTACCAAACAAACTTATGAGGAGAATTGTTTCTGCAAAGACTTCGTGGAAATATTTGATGATACTTGGATCAAATTCTTTCTGGGGCAAGGTGTATAGCCGACATGTAGACGCTTCAATGCATGAGGAAAATTCGAACTTTGCGAACATTACATGCCAAACACGCGTTTTGGTGGTCACGCTATGCGCATTCTACTGGGCTAGTACAGAAGGTACAGACGCTGTTGACGACCTATGGAAAGAAGGACGCGTGCGCTCATGACTTTTCAGCTGCTCTGGGATTTGCGTTTTTGCTTCATATATATATATATATATATATATATATATATATATATATATATATATATATATATATATATATATATATATATATATATATATATATATATATTAAGTTCTGAAAGCTGGAGGGTTGTTTGTTCTCTCAAGTTAGGCGCCGTTTTGTAAAACAGGAAAAAAGTGTTCGTTGGCTCGAGTGTACATAAACTAGTCTTAAACAGTTCGTTTCTCACAGCAGGTACACTAAACACATAGGCCGAGTGAGGATACTTAAGAAGCTTATAGTATTTGCGAAGGAAGAAACCTCGCTGTCACTGAGAACAGATTTCAATGTCTTTGCGGCATTCCTGAAGCAAAATCACCTTATCATACAGATACCACAAAGGTCTTCTAGTGGAGGGCTTGAGATCGTTCTGTGTTATAGGACGTTATACCAATGGCTTCGAGGGAGGGTGATCAAACAACCGCGTTGCTTGCAATGTTCTCTGTAGACTGCGTAACTCCACTAACCTGTTTCTCATACCCTAAATAAAGCTTTTGTCCATAATATAACTTTCTGCAGAAAGTTTACTTCGTGTGAACAAATATGTATAATGGACTGCTTAAAAACCTTGCAAGCAGTTCGAATTGCCAGAATATAGTACGACACTCAATCATAATACACAAAATCTCCCTCCCCCACATCCCAAGCCTCTAAATTACGGTAAAGAAAAATACAGGAGAGCAACAAGGAACAAACCGGGCCTTAGCACGTAAAATTTTATTGCAAACAGCATCCGAACAGCATCTGTCCTCACTTTCTTCAAACCGTCCTGCCTACTTTGCTGGAAGCTTGTGTCTTCGCAGCGAGGCTACCATAAAGCAATAGGGCGACAAGTCATACACGGCACCAACCACATATACGCAGTTCATACACATTTTCTCTTCAAGGAATAAGTAAAAACTGACGTCACAATATCAAATAATTGTCGTGAACCGGTATAAAAGAAAAGGACGACGAAAATCCCGACGCACAAACAATTTTTTATAGAACCTACTTGAGTTATAGGCAAAAACCGGCTTCCTTAGGGCTCACCTATTGAAGCGTTTAGGACAGAAAGACAGAGAGCAGGACGGACAGACACGAACAGGAAATCAGTCGCATTCTATATTAATAAAGCAAACGTCTCCATGGCATTGTCGAGAGAGTTTTGGTGTGTATTTTTGCGTGTCGTTGAAGCGAAGAACGAATACCCCGTGGCAACCACACAAAATTTAGTTGTCGAATTACAGCTGTTCAAGACTACAAAAGTCTGCAGGGAACGGGTTTGTCGGCTCGTCTGCCTACCTCTACAAAAGCCCGTACTCAGCCCCGGTGCTGCAAGTAGAGGAAAGCGCACATCTGCCAGCAAAAGAACACGCGAGCGCGAGCGTCTGTTGGTGGTTTATGGGTCTGGCCTTTTCTGTGACGATTGCGGTGACGGCTTTGGAAACCGATTAAACAAAGGTAGTGAATGTACGCAGTTCGACACGGTAGACTAAACATATCGTTCGATTGGTGAACTGCGCTTCAACTACGAGGATAAAGAAGCTTGCCCAAGTTAACCAGCTTTAGCTAGCAGAACCAGCGTAAGTGAACGAAGCATCATCGTTTTTTTTACTGTACAATTTGTCACGTTTACTTTGCGCAAGCTGATTTTCGTCACTTGACGAAGTCAATTATTTCATGAAATATGTGGCGACATACTCAATTCACTCACAATACAGCGAGTACTCACCCCACAAACACTTGGAAAAGTAGTCCGCTCCAAGCAATCCCGCTTCACTTCTGCAGTCCAGTGTTTCCGTCTGCATTTGCAAGTCGGGAAGTGGAGTAGTCTTCAGTTGGTTTTGCATTGTGGTACGCAGCACCACGACTTTTTCACTCGAAAGTTCTTGTAGGTGCGCTTAGCGCAAGGATGGTGTCGTAGCGGAAGCCAGCTCTACACTCTAAGGCAAAATTACCCGAAAAAGGAGTAACGGAGCCCAATAGGCGCGTGCGATGAATGGATAGACCGCTGAGGAGGAACCACAGAGAGAAGCGTGCCGCGTGCAAACCGCTTAGTCTGCAAACATGCTTCAAAGGGATGAACCACCTGGGGATCGCAGGCAGCGCGAAAAGCGTCACAAGGTCACTAGCCGTCCTGCTCCTCTCCTGAATCAGTCTATCCCTGTATATCGCTGGCGACGGTTCGCTTTGGGTCGCGCTCGGAGTGATCGACCACGGCCGCCTGGATTCGACGATCTAGGAATTACGACGTGGTGCTTGTGTGTACGCTTGGGTAAGCGTGGGCTGCAGCTTTTACCTTTCGCTGCACCCATGAAGTCTGGAGCAAATCTTGACGTGTCCCCACGCCACGCTGTATATTTCTGGCTTCAAGATAGTCACGACCAACATCAGTTGGGAAGGGCAACATGGCGGCCGAGAAGACGGCAGGCCTATTGAATATATACTTCAGTCCGACTCAGGGCAGAAAACAGCGCAGGAGCTTAATCAAGTACGTTATCATTCTTTATTCTACTCTACTTGTCGCGTGTGCGATACGGATCGCGCTCTCCGGCAACGGGCTTGGTCGTGTTGTATATCGCACGCACGAAATCCACCGCGAAGGTCAGCTTGGGCATCTGCAGTTCACCTGTGCTTTGCTACCGCCTGAAAATTGGCCGCCATTGCCGTCGACCTCCCTTACGCTCGCTCATCGAGTCAGTTCTCGCCTGTTTTCGCCGCCACGATGAGCTCCGGGCTGACGATATTGGGCTGAGACCTCGTCGCTGTGTTGGGAGTCGTCGAAAACACGTTGCGGGTTCTCGTGAAGAGCTTGGTTGTAGTATGTTGCGCGCTGTAAGTGCACCAGCACGGGCTGGCGGTGCTTTCGCTAGCGTCGGAACTCACTGAAAACTGGTCGCCATTACAGTTGGCTTTCATGCGTCAGTCGGTCGCAAGCAGCTCAGCGCCGTTCGTTGGTCGCGGCGACGGACTCTCGTTTGCGTGCTGCACTTGCTCGAGTTTGTAGAAAAGGGCCACATTACCGACGATTTTTTCGGCACTAGCTCCAAACCAGCTCGGCGCTGTTCCTGGTGGTGGTCAAGCGTACGCTCGCTCTCCTGTTCGAAGTTCGCTGGTGGCAGACACTCCACGTGCAGCGCCGTGTTTGGTCTCGCGTTCGCTTGCTCGAGCTGAACGACGTCGCTCGCTTAGGACTCGCCGGCTTGCTGGCGGCACGGTGGTTCGTGGAGTTGTTGCGTCACGGGGATCGAAATGAGTGTTGGACGATTGTGACATGATGGTGAAATTATTAGCATGTCATATCTCACGTATGTTTTTATTTCACCTTGCAAGTATTTCTCATTAGCATTTGTATGGATCCTCTGTCACGTGTTACTAACTATTTTACATACTTATTGTGCAGCCGTGGGCACACACCGGGCTGAAGGCTGTGTGCGCTGGCGTCTGCGATGCCTGTCGTCCATCTCTTTCGTCAGAGCAGCTTGAGAAGGACTGTGCAAGATGTGAAGGTAAAGCTATTTGTGTGTCATATTTTTCACGCATGTTTTTAATCAACTTGCACGTACTTGTCATATGCGTGCATCTTCATCTTCTGTCTCGTGTGTCGAACTATTTTTACTATCTTATTGTACGTACAGCCGTGGGAACACAACAGGCATTAGGCTGCGTGCGCTGGCGTCTGCAATACCTGTCATCTATCGCTTCCGTCGAAGGATCTCCACAAGGAATGAACAAGATATGACAACGAGACTGGAATTGCACACTTCACTATGAATTTACTGAAAAGAATGGAGAAACTTCATGTGTATGTAGGAAAATAAAAGATTTCGATGTCTCACTTTTGCCTTTCATTGTTGCCGTGACTGCGAAAGCAGTTACACATAGGTGGCTAACTACTGTTTTGCGTGTTCTTTTCTGCGATATTTGTTGCTCACTGCGCAGAAAAACAGGCTAAAAAGTATTAGGCCAGGCAGAAAATAACAAAAAAGAATGTTTGAACTCGCGATAAAAAGTTCATCTGATTGGAGTATTTGAGTGGATCAACCGTTCGTCCAGCGAGGTGCAGCCGTGAGGACTAACGGTTGCCCGGTAAGGTGTAAATGTGGAGACTAGCAGTTGTCCTGTAAGGTGGAAATGTGAGGACTAAATGTTAGTCTTTTGAGGTGAATTGTGGGACTAATGGTTACTCACTGAGGTGTAAATGTGATGACTAAATGTTAGTCCTTTGAGCTTGTCTGTGGGGACTTACTCTTGCACCCGGTGCAGAATAGTGGTTGTGGCAGCCCCATTAGTCCCCAAAAGGACAAACCACACATCCTTTTAACACCCTCTTGCCTCATAGTGCACCATGTGTTCAAACACAGCACATACCACAGCTTGCACACCCGCGTCAACATGCAGCTGGCGCAGTACGGAAGCGCAAGAACGTCTGGCCACGAGAACCAACATGGCGCTTCTTGCCATGAAAACTGAGCCTGAAAGCAACGTGTTTTATCGGGTGGTGGGCTACTGGAAAGTCAAATGCTGACACTGCCCTAAGAAACGGAGCCGGTACGCACATCAATGCTCCCTATGTAGGCCAGTACTCGAGCGCTTTAAATGAAACTGTGGACGACCTTATGTCGGCTACGTGCCAAGGGTGTAGCTATCTGCAACAATCGTTAGGTGCACCCTGGTGTTTTATGCATATTTTGCATAGGCTATACTGCCTATCACAGTTATTACAGAACTGATATGGTGGGGCTTATTTGTGGCGGGACCACATAATTAATCCCGTGGACGCTCCCTCTTGAACCATTTATTGGCTGCGTATGTGTCTGATTTATGACGCCCAAATAACGTGGAGGACAATGAAACAAGACATGAGGTGAAAAGAAAATGAAAACAAAGCGATCCGTAGCGGCCAGCATAACGCACGTTTTCTAGTGGTAAAGAGCGTCGTGAGCCATGCTGCTCTTCACTGACGTTGCAGCCATTTTTCACCTGCGTTTAAGGCCGCTTTCTCGAACTTAGGACTGTGCCTTTGTCAAGGTCATCAGGAAGAGGCTGCGCGTCCGTTATTATTTCTGTGTTTTCAGGCAGTGGGTTAGGGTCAAGCTGTTTTACCACCAGTGGCGCTATCATCAACCACGCTTACCAAGGTGAAATAAGCTTTGTTGTATCAATCTGTTCTCTCCGAGAAGACGGCTTCTCCTTAGCTAAACATAAGACAAGCGTTAAACGAAGAAAACTAAGCACCAAAGCAAATTTTGGGAAAAGAGTTATTGTAGCAGCCACTAATAAGGTTCACTACATCGCGCTTTGTAAAAGTCACAGCTCGTGACGATGTCTAAAAAAAGTGTTCAGCTTACAGTTTTTCTTAAAATGACACGTCAAACTAGTCCTGTGCAGTTGCGTTCGATAACACGCGTGAAAACTTCGGATGCTTCTGAACCAACTGGGGCCGACACCATTTGCTGCAGCCAATAATCATGGGTCATGGCCTGATGTTGCTCAGGAGGCAAAGACTATGAGGGCATTACTGAAAAGCTTAATGTCGACTGGTCTCTGAAACCACGTGTACAGTTGAATGCGCTTCCCCAGGTATGCGCTTGATTATAGCATTCGAGTTTCCATTCTCTCTTTTATCACCGCTTTCTAATTTCGGCCAGTGTAACGTAGCGAAGTGGGCGTGCGTTTTGTTAACATTCATGCCATTCCTTTCTTCTTCTTCTGCCACTCGCATGCTCTGCAGTGCAGCACAAGATAATCAAATTGAAATGACAGATTCCCTTGATCAGTACGAAACAAAAAGCCGGAGAGAACCAGTGGTGGGAAAATATTCATATTGCAGGCGCGATTGCGGAAAAACGCAGCTTAAAGCACTTGAAGAAAGGCCTGTGCAATGCAATAATCACAAGATCCAAAGATGCACTTCAACACTAACATTCTCATTATGGCATCCACGCGACTTCATGGGCTGTTTGCGAGTGTGAGGGACGGTTTTTCGGCACATACCCGTACGTATGTTTTACACGATTCTTATTAAATCTTGGTGCAACAGACGGCAGCCAGTAAAATTAGGGTGTGCTAACAAAAAATATTGAAAGACTTTTCCGGGAGCCGAGTGTTTCTGTATATATGATAGTGCCACAAAGTTTGTCAAAACTGCTGCCAACATTTTACATCTTTACAGAATTTATAACAGAGTGTGCATTGTTTTACGAACTAAATAGAGAGTATTAGATAGTTAAGAAATTAACATGTGAGACATGCCTAATGAAATGTAGTTATTTATTATGGTAAAGCGGAGTTGTCATTTTCTATCTACAACCAAATCACACCACACAAGCATACATGTGCTTGCTAACGTATGCATTCACGCATTATTTTGAGAGATCATTGAATACTGGAACCCGAAGTGTCAATCTTGAGATAGTGTCTACCTGCGTCATGGCTGTTAGGGATAATTTCAAAACTCTGTGGCTCTTTCAGGTGACCTAATTATGAACACAGGAGCACCTCAGCTTTAAGTCCTTATCCTGTCACGGTCGGCATTCTGACAGCCGTTCTCGTGCCGAGCAGTGCAACATATGAACCTATATAAATGCGGCTAAAACACCCGGTGGCCAAGGTCATAAAGATAAAGAAAACGAAATTGTAGATGGGGCAGATTGAAGCAACATTTGTACTGATCAACGCGCTGCATGTGAAGCTCAATGCTAGTGCTTTACGGAGATGTGTTGCTGGAGAGGGAGCTTCCAAGTTGTATCACAAGAAGTGCATATAATCTTGTGGAAACGCCCCACTAGGCAAATATTGTGCGCTTCTCATGCCTACCCCTGTAGCTGGTAATAAACGGCACAGTTGCTCTGCTTGACCAAGAAGGATAAAAAAATCAAAACGATATGTTCGTGTGCCTTTTCGTGTCCGGTAGTGCGTTCGCGCTACATCAATGTTGTTCAGGTGAAATGGAAACTAATTCAAATAACTAGTATGAATTTTTGGCTATACCTTCTTTCGTTGGCGCTATTTCGTACGAGCTCTTGTAAATTTCCCATTCAGGCATTCTCTGAGCTGTCAAAAACGAAGCTACAGTTGGCCCTTGCCCGATTTTTGACTGCAGTTTTATGCACATGACCACTCTATCTTTATCCGTGCTGTAACAGCTTTAGTTAACACTTTCGCGTGCGTTGGCGTGAGTGAATTTTTAGAAGTTCATCTACCAAATACCTTTCAAGTGTGGCACTGTGAATGCACATCCTAATATCAAAATGAGCGTTATTGTTATTGTTTCTAGTTATTTTTTGCTTTATTAAAAAGCAGTTTCACAATGACAATGTTCCTGGCAGGAGGGCAATGACGAGTAACGATTTGACAAATGTGTATACATCGACGTACAACCACCCCCGCTTTTATTCGTTGGACTAAGCCCACAGCACGTCTCGCTGGTGTACAGCATGACTAGGGGAAGGCCCTAACAAAGTTCTAGTGACTACGGCGGCAACAAGAAAAGATCGTGCGTCGACGGCTTCGCTGCAAGAAAGGAGCATTTCGCTTTCCCGCCTCTCGGTCTGCTCTTGACATCAGGAAAACCCTGACAAAGACCACTTCCCGGGGCGTTTGTTTTCGACTCAAGCCCTTGCGAGAACCGATGGCGACACGTCTCTACACGAACGGGAGCTCTCGAGGCCAACGCGTGGCTCAAGTGGAAAAAGACGGGTAGCCTCCCCCCCTCCCCCCAACGTGGAGTACCTTGTCTTTTTCCTTATACAACTGGATATAGCGAGGTGGCTCATCGGTTCAGTGTTTCGAGTTCGTTTGCTACGTGCTTTGCTCTACGTCAATGTACTCTTCTTTTTCATTCGTTTGATTGTACGTCGACTGCGAGTTCACTGCTGCGTGACATTGAGGGGTGTGGCCCGGCAGGTTGGAGGAGGCGGATTTGTCGGAGCGGATTGCTCAGATCTCGGGCAGCCGGCGACTTGCTTATTTAGGCACGCCGTTTGAAAGCTTCTCTTCCGTCGTCGTGTACTTACTGTCTTCCGCATGGATCTCTTTGCTGGTGCCAGTGGTCAGCGGTAATGTAGGGCAAAGCGTTGACTTCACATTAACGGCAACATGCAGGCGCCGGTGTCAAAGTGTGAAAGGCAAACAGGGCCGTCTGATGGCAGCGCGCGCTTAGACTTCGCTCACAGTGTCGTGCTAAAAAGAAAAGGCGGGAGTATGCAGACCTAGTTTTTCCGCGATGCTGATGTGGCCTTGCGGGTGTAACGTCATATCTTTTGCGTCTGGAGAATAATTACGTTGGTGTATTCGTGGCTCACGTTTTTGCAGCTGCTCACACACCCATAGCTATTTGTTATCTTTGCTCTTGCACTTCAGGAAGAAACTTTTGTTTTTCACTTTTTGAATTTTTTTCTAACGAGAAATCAAGCGTTTCTTTTAACTTTTGTTGCTGCGTAAATTGTGTAACTGTTATGAATATAACGGATGATACAGACCATTTTATTTTCACTTAGTGAGTGAGCACTTTGTGAGTGAGCACTTTTGTGTGAATGCTTCTGCGTTATTCTCCACTGCTGTAAATTGAGTTCACTGCTGTAAATTGCACCATCCGTATGGTCGCCTCATCAAGCATGCCTAATTCAGTCCTTTGAATCTGTACGACATCACTGAGCTTAGCTCATCATCGGCGCCAACAGACGAGAATCGGGAGTGTCTGATATGAATTCGAAGCTGTCACTTCCATCGCTGTTGTCACGCAAGAACAATGGTTCTGCCAGCCTCTTTCATAAAATAATCAACGGACACAACACATCTGCACTACGGCCATATTTCTGCAGCACAAAAAAACAAGGACACAGGGAAGGACACAACATTAGTTCCCGTGTTGTGTCCCTTCCTATGTCCTCGTTTTCTTCCGCTGTACAAACGTGTCCATTCTAAATAAATAACCAGCCCAAGCAATAATTTTATCAAGTTGCACAAACGCTTACTGGTGAGCATTGTATACTTCACCATCTTTACAGTCGTCGACGCTTGCAACGTGTCTTAGGACAAACAAATGCTTTAAATTCATATACTGTACCCAATGCCATAGGACATTTGAACGGCCTTCCAGATAAAGGGGTCGACATACGTGACCCTGGGGCGTTTAAACGAAAGTTGAAATTGTATTGCCATGGTTTTTTGTCCTTGTGCTTTTTGCTTTCAAATATTTACGAACAGAGAGTCATTGTATAGTGATGTCTTGATCTGTGCCTAAAATCTCTCTCTCGCTAGTTTTATTTCTTAAGCTTACTTGATTGTGGTTTTTTTTGTAATAGCAGCAGTCATTTGCACATTTCCTATGCCGATTCCAGCCCAATCATTTGTAGTGAAGTTCAGCATGTCAAATATGTTTGAAGTTCGCATTCGTTGCCATAACTTATCTCTATGTAGATTCGTAAACTCAGGATCCATGCTGTTGGAATTTTGATGTACAGTGCCTACACATAATGTTGCAATAAAAAATTGAGATGTACTTGAATAAATGATTGATCGCATAAACGAATGAATAAATAAATAGATAAATAAATAAAAGTGTGTCAAATAAAAGGGGCAAGAATGCTACCGTGAAAGAAGGAGGGAAAACATAACTACCCACCACTGGCAGCTGACGTGATTTCTTTTAACAAAATACATTTACA
This sequence comes from Rhipicephalus microplus, assembly GCF_043290135.1. NCBI lineage: Eukaryota > Metazoa > Arthropoda > Arachnida > Ixodida > Ixodidae > Rhipicephalus > Rhipicephalus microplus. The sequence goes on from NC_134710.1 coordinate 363,178,347, forward strand.
AAATGCTTATCCCAAGAAACCACTACTATGTTGACTCAAGAACTACTCCATCTAAAACAGTACATCATCATACGGGTACGTGTAGTTTGACAAACGCCTACTTGGTTCTATTTAAACTAATCGAAAGATGCCTGATACGGCTAGAACCTTCCCCTCGTTGCACAAAAACTTTTCAAGATTTTCGTCTTAGTTCTTACGTAGTGTATGTAAGCCACCACTGCACCAAGATCTGCAGTGGAGTAAGCCACATCGTCGACCTTGCGCTCACGGAGGAGAACCTCCGCGACAACATCACATCGCAGCTCCCTGTACTCCATGCACGCGATCGGGCCGCAGTGTCGTCGTGATGTTCTCCAAGTGGAAACCTCCGATGGACATTGAACTGCTCTAAAGACCCCGCGTTCGTCCTTGCCGCCCTCGTCCTGTGCAGTGCGAATGGTGCGGTCGTTACGGGCACATGGACATTACCTGCACCGCACATGAACGTTGTGTGCTCTGTGGCGGGCCGCACCCTCATGCCGATTGCCCGCACAGCGTCTGCGTTGTACATTCTGTGGCACCGCCCATTTGGCCACAGAACCCCGCTGTCCTCGCAGGCAACAAGAGAGTCAGCTGCTGAAGGTCCGGGCGCAATCAGCATGCTCCATGAGACGCCACCAGGCATTCGCAGTTGTTCGAAAGAACGACTCCACGACACAGAACTCTGCCACTCGAAAGGGGTTTTCATACGCGGTGGCCACTCGTGGCTTCTCTTCCCCATCCACGAGCCCCACCACTGCACCTGATGACGGCTCGGCGATCTCTGTACTCGCGCCCACCGTTCGCGCCGCGTTGGACATCCTCCCTCGCGACTTCCCAGTTCACCCACTCTGCCTAGCAGCGCTGGCTATGCAACTAGCTATGTCGCACCATGACAAGTAATACTGTGCACGGCGACCGCGCATTTATCGTTCTTTGAGCCGCTATCTAAGTGAGCTCGCCGAGTACTTGCAGTTCAACGACATTGTCGCACTAAAGAGGCCTATGTGTGCGGCCGCTAATGTAGCCTTATCGGTTACATTAGTTACCATTGCAAAGCTAGGTGTCAAGTGTGAGATTGCGATTTAGATGTGTGCTACTACCCAAAATATTCATTCGCCCGCTCTTGAGCTTCTATCCACATGATCCATGGACTCGCACATTGCACCGTTGACGTTTGCGACATCCTGTGCAGTGAGGTTGAGTGTGTGGTGGTAAAAGTGCGTATCAGTGAGTGCGACATGGCAGTCACGTGTGTTTATGTCAACCACGTGCACAGGTGGGCCACGCCTTTGTGAACCGTTTGGTGCGACGCCGCCAAGGTTATTGAGCTATCTGCAGGAACTTCAGCTCTCACAATTATACGATGTGAGGAAATGATTACACTGACTGCAGAGGCATAGACCTGTTGGATACCATTGGTGGGACAGGCTTGCTTATCAGAAACACGGGGTGTCCGACTTTCGTTCGTCGTTGCGTCAAGAGCAGAGTGATAAACTTCTCACTTGTGAGTGACCAGTGCTATTATGAATGGCAGATTGACGCAGGCACATAGGACTCTGATCACTACCCCCTCCACCTAGAACCACTTGGTCGGCGCCGCGCGGGCACGCGCACATACACTTTGACTTACTGGCGGCGTTTTCGGCAACTCTCGGCTGCTTGCTCACCTTCCGGTGTCGCCTACATTTCGCACGTCGCCTGCTGCGTCGAAGCGGCCTCGCGCGAGTGCGTAGTGCCAATGGGAACACCAGTTTATCACATTAAACATTTCAATTGAGGCGAGGTTTGCCGGAGGCTCCAGAACGTGGGAGCAAAAATGACCACAAAGAGCACTGAGCACTTTACAAACGCCTTGACGCTGTGTGTCGCTGACACGTACGGCAAAAGCGCGACAGCTCTTGGGGCAGTCTATGTGTCACGCTGGACAACCCGAAACGCTTCGCGCGTGCATGGGGATTATTCAGGGCTGTCATGTGCTCCGCTGAATTACTCTTCCAATCCCTTGCCATTGAAAACTCTGAAAAAAGGAGTGAGAATGCAGAAACGGGCTCCGTTTCTCCTTCGGCGCAGCGACTTTCTCCTTTTTGGGCGCTTTACCCGTCACGCCCTCTCGCGGCAAGGACTGAAGGAGCAACGTTTCTCCTTCAGTGCTCAAGTTTCTCCTCAGCCACGGAGATCATGGCCGCGCGCATGTGCACGCCGAACCTAGCCGGTCGCGGCCAGTCGCGAACGATTACTTTTACCTAAGATTGATGCAAGCAATGCAAGAGTGACGTTTATTTTTTGTTTTATTTAGTCTTTCTTTTTTATCGCCAGGCACTCGCACGATGCACCGCAAACTTCCGTGTGTGTCTCGCATTGTTTCATACTGCAAATCTGTTACGAATACAAGGAGCTCTGCTTTCCTAAAGTCATGCATTATCAATCACCTTAGGCTGTACAAAAATAATGAATATTTTCAGTGTCGACAAAGTTGGTAAGCATACGCATTTTTAGCTTCGCACGGCACCAATAGCGTTCATGAATTCAACGAGGCGCATAAATAATCATCGCTCTTAATTTTTGAACATCCTAGGAAACGTGATCCCACTGTACAGTTCATGCGTGAAAGCACGATCATATAAAATTGGTGGGATTACATGTGCCGCTACCGCCATATGGGTGACCTTTGCATTTTCCCCCCATTCGAATACGGCCGCCGTGGCCGGAAGTCAAACCTCCGTATTCCAGCATAGTCACACGACACCCAATGAGCTTATGCTACCACGGCAAGTGAAAGCACAAAGAAAAACAGGCTGCGAAGTTTCACCGAGCATTTATTTGCCAGACTAGATTACTGTCATCAGAAACGTTATAAACACTATCATAACTACACTTTTGTGAAAAGTAAACCGATGACCTCTGTCAGTTAAACCAAGTTCTCAATCGCATGCGTTTTGATTTGCCCATGCCAGCACTGAGAGGAAGGACAGAATTATGCACGCGTGCAGTATGCCTTTCTCGTCCACATGATTCTCCTTCGTCTTGAGAAACTCAACACAAAATGCACTTCTAGTAACAGCTGTGCACAGCAGGTAAGTACTAACACTCTCGCTCACCTTTGTGAAAAGAGTATTCCAAATCCAGAGTATTAGTAACCACCACAGCCATAGCGCTAACAACGCAAACGTGACACGCACAATGACTGCAAGTTGACACGCGAGGCGAATCTCGGGACGCATCTGAAGCAGAGAAGTATGTAGGTACAGCATGCAATAACGTTACTTGCGCACTGCAGCGCTAATTTTCTACATAAGTAATTGAGCTGCCGCGACGCAAACAGCGACTGCCATCACTCACGAAAGAGCACCGTCGGGTGCGAGGTGATCTCTTAATTTTTTCGCACGACCCGCGTTGTAAGGTACGTATACACTGTGAAGACGGTCGTTACCGCACAAAAAACATTGTTTTTGAAGGTCTAGCGGTGTACTGTGTTCATTGCTAATGCCTACACTTGTGGTAATCACGTGAATTGAATATGAGCAAAGGTCAACATGAAATAACTAAACGAGGTCGACGTGACCGCAGAACACCTACCACCACTGAGACCAAGTCTTACCTGAATGCTGCGCCCTCTCCGAGTAACAAGTGGATGAATAAAAAAGACATGACCTCCAAAATGGCAGGCGCGCGGCAAACGTTTGCTTTCTCGGAGGCTTAAAAACTTACTCTCGCAGTGGTCGAGAGATGGCGCAGCTTTCGGAATGCCGTTGGCATTCTATGCATGGCTTCAAGCTCAGCGGTGCCGTTTTTTTGTAACTGTCAGTGCCTTGTACTCCTTATTAGTCGAGAATCGATGCATTTGCTAAGCCTACTCGCTTCGCTAACCTGGGGTCAGCCATCTTGATTCTCATAGGGAGAAACATGTTTCTCTGTGGCGAAAGTAGTATTGTTTCTCTATTTAAAGACGAACATTGGGGACATCGCCGTTTCTTCCTACATGGAGAGAACGTCACTCTATTTTTTAGAGTGAAGTTGCACATGAACTCTCTTCTAGCGATAGGCTGAGTGGCCAGCTGACTGCCTTTGCCTCAGTGCTCCCTGATGCTTGACGGATGTTCCCCATCTCCCGCTGCACCATCGCCGAGAATGATACAAACCTCGTCGCTTTTTTCTCACCAGGGGGAAGTGGTTGTAAGCGGGAAAAGAAGAAAAAAGTGAGCCCTGTAGCTGTCTGCATCAGGGTGCGACACATCAACAGTAGTTTGTAAGGGATGGGGATTAGGAAGGATTAAAAGTATTGTAAGACAACGTTTTGGCTGCAAGACACTTCTTTTTTACTTGCTGAGCCTCTGCCTCACAACACAGGTGAGACTGATGATCATGAGTATGTACATATAATAAGATGAAGCACATGAATATTGCTCACACTTATTTTGCCCCCACGCGTGAGCAGCCAGCCCGGACGCGTCTTAGACGGAAACGGAACGTCGTACGAATGGCTTCAGACGCGATACGTGGACAATCTCCGAACCATGACAGCGACGATCCGAAGAAAGGTCGCTGGGAGTGACACGGTAGTTCACTGGTGACGTTTGTTCATTGATTGTATAGGGTCCAATGAAGCGTGACTGGAATTTATCGTACAATTCTGGAGTATGAATTGGCGTCCAAAGCAGCACTTAATCCCCCGGACTGAAGGAGACGTTGCGATGAGAGCTGTCGTAGCGTTGCTTGCGATCTTGCTGATTGGCTTCTGTATTAGGGCGAGCCCGTTGCCGACATTCCTTGAGCCTTGTGATGAACTGCTCTGATACGGTTGCCGAGGCGTCAGTTGGAACATTTAGGAAAGAGACGTCGATGGTGAATGTCGGTGAACGGCCGTACACGAGGTAGAAAGGCGAACAGCCAGTCGTTCTTTGAACAGCGGTGTTTTGGGCGAACGTCACAAAAGGCAAAATTGTATACCAGTTGTCTTGGTTTGGTGCGATGTACATCGACAGCATGTCTGGTAGTGTCCGGTGAAATCTCTGTGTCAGCCTATTAGTTTGGGGGTGGTAGGCTGACGTCGTCTTACGTACTGTACCACAAGTTGTGAGCAGGGTTTCGATTATGGTGGACAGGAACGTCTTGCCACGATCACTCAGGAGGACGTGAGGTGCACCGTGACGCAATACAATGGCGTTGAGAAAGAAGTCTGCGACGTCTGAAGCAGACCTTGTGCGTAGTGCAGCAGTCTCTACGTACCGTGTCGGGTGATCGACAGCGGTCACAATCCAACGATTACCTGCTGGCGTGATGGGAAAAGGTCCCAGTAGGTCTATGCTAACGATGGCGAAAGGAGTCTCGGGACACGGGATGGGTTGCAGAACGCCAGCAGGAGAGGAAGTTGGTCACTTCCGTCGTTGACACAGATGGCAAGATGCAACGTACTTGGCCACAAAGATAGCGATGCCAGGCCAGAAGAAACGTTTCCTGATGCGGCTTTGTGTTTTGTGAAATCCCAACTGGCCTGCACATGGGTCGTCGTGAAAGGCTTCGAGGACTTGTTGACGTAGAGAACGTGGAAGTACTGGAACCCAGCAGAGTCTATCAATAAACAATTGTATCGGGCCAGTTGGCAAGGATCCATCTTGCTAGGAAGCGCAGCCACTATTACAAAGAACACACAACACACACACAAGTTGGGTGTTATTTGTAATAGTGGCTGCGCTTCCTAGCAAGATGGTGTCCATCAGTAGTGTAAACGTAACAATGGAGCACGTTGTTATCGAGCTTAAATTGCCGTAGTTGTCAGCGCAATCTAGCAATAGGAGTAGGTGATAGACCGTTTAGGCGTTGAATTATGCTATTGCAATATGAATCATCACGCTGGGGTGTGGTGAACTCGGTGTAGCGATTTGAAGCCGGCGTATCCATAACCGAAAGTTGTGATAATGTGAGGGGTGACGCAGTGTTTTGCCGACCAGACGAGTAATCACCTGACGTACTCGATGATGACAGTGGAAGGGGGCAGCGAGAGATAGCATCTGCATTTTGGTGTCGTTTGTCAGCCTTATCGATGACGTCAAAATTGTACTCTTGTAGGCGGAGCACCCAACGAACGAGGCGACCAGACAAGTTTTTCAGTGTCATTAGCCAGCACAAGGCGTGATGGTCTGTAATAACTGTGAAGTGGCAACCGTTAAAATACGGTCGAATTTTTTGTATGGCCCAAACGACAGTAAAGCACTCCTGCTCAGTTATGGAGTAGTTCTGTTCAGCAGCCGTAAGAGCACGACTAGAACACGCAATAACTCTTTCCCGTGAGGTGGCATCCCGCTGTAGAAGAACTGCACCAATGCCATGGCCACTCGCGTAGGCGTGGAGACATGTAGGTGCGTTCTCGTTGAAATGGCACAGAACAGGGTTGGATGTTGAAGCTTGCTTGAGGGTTTGAAAGGCACGCTCTCAGTCGTCGTTCCAAGCTAAAGTTAATCCGGATCTCAGCAGCTTATGCAGTGGCAACACGATGGCAGCAAAATGGCTGATGAAGCGGCGGAAGTAACACGAGAAGCCTAGTAAACTTCGCAGGTGTTTCTGATTTTCTGGCTGAGGGAAGCGTATCACGGCAGCAAGCTTGTCAGGATCCGGGCGAACGCCATCTTTGCTGACAAGGTGGTCCAACACCTTGATGTTCTTGTTGGCGAAATGGCATTTCTTTGTGTTTAGCTGAATTCCAGCATTAGAAATACACGTAAAAACTCTGTCCACACAATTAAAATGCTGACGAAAAGAAGTGGAGAAAATGACGCTGTCATCTAGATAACAGAGACATGTTTTTACAATTTAGGCCGCGTATAACTGTGTCAATTATGCATACAAACGTGGCAGGGGTATTACATAAACCAAATGCCATAACGTTGAATTCATACAGCCCGTCTGGTGTTGCAAAGGCAGTTTTTTCTTTGTCCGCTTCGTGCATAGCTATTTGCCAATAACCAGACCGTAAACCGAGGCTGGAGAAAAATTCAGCGCTTTGCAGAAAGTCAAGTGCGTCGTCGACTCGTGGGATCGGGTACTCGTCTTTGCGCGTGATCTTATTAAGTGGTCGATAATCGACGCAGAATCGCACCGAACCATCCTTCTTTCGGACTAGTACTACAGGTGATGACCACTTGCTGGACGAAGGCCGGATAACATCTCGTTTGAGCATATCAGCAGCATTGTTCTCGATGATTTTCCGCTCTGCAGATGACACTCGATATGGGAGGCAGCGTACAATCGTATTGCCCTGCGTTTCAATTCGATGTACGGCGACGGAAGTGTGACTCAAAAGCTTGGAATTGACATCAAATGAAGCGCTGTGTTTTTGAAGGATACCTCCGCCACTTGTAAGGCAACTTTTTGGCTGCAAGACACTTTTGTTACTTGCCGAGCCCACAACACATGTCAGACTGATGATGATGAGTATGTATATATGATAAGATGACGCGCATGAAAAATGCTCACTCTATATATATATATATATATATATATATATATATATATATATATATATGTATATTTAGAGAGAAAGAGGGGGAGATGTGCTGGGACAGCGAGCGAGGATATATGAGGAATAGGAGACATAGGAAAGATGGAAACACGGTCACAGGAGTCCGAGAACGGGCACCGCTTGCGACAGCTCTTGTCGGCGTCAGGAGATGGCGTAAGGCAAGCCTAGTAGGTCAGAGCTACGCTGTCGTCGGAGATCGGCGTCACGATATGACGTAGGGCCAGCCCAGTCGGCTAGAGCTACGGTGACGTCGGAGATCGCGAGGGCACAACCGGTGGGCACGGAATCCAGCGAGCCGGCATGCACAACCAAGTACGCGTTTTGTGCACTGAGGACTTCAATCTCGGGGATTTGCATGTGTCTCTGGTGTCGCCTAAATGGAGCTCGGCGCCCGGCACTGACGGCAATACATACCAGATGTTTCGCAACATCGAGGAGTACCAGCTCCCAGTGCTCTTGGCCGCCTAGAACTATATTTGTGGCGTACGGGAGTAGTGCCACAAGAATGGCGCGAAGCCATCGTCGTGCCCGTGCTCAAAGGCGGACCCGCTTCGTTGCCGGTGTTTTACCATCCTATTTCGCTTACCTCCACAGCGGACAAGCTCTTCGAGGCCATGACATTGATGCGACTCGAATGAATTACCGAGGAACTCGTTGACATGCCCTGGATATGTTTTTCTTGACATTCCAGAATAATTGAACCCCATTGTTGGGCTGCCGCCAATGAAGGACACACAATTTTTTACTTCGCGGACTTTGCCGGTGGCTCAACTCATAAGTAGCTTTTGTGCGTGCATGCGTGTGATGTTTTTTCGCCTTCGAAGTGCGGCTTCTGCTGTTCGCGTGCCACTGCCGATGCGCTTGCCAAAGTCATTGCAACGCTAAAGGAGGCGCAACACAACGAAGAGGCCGGCTACCTCCTCCTGCTTGATATTAGGGCGGCATTTGACTCCCTGTCAAAGCCCACCATCCTCAACACTGTACGCGATCTCGGAGTGTCCGGTCTCTTCTTCACGAACATTACTGCTTTACACTGTGGTAGAACCATGCGTGTGCGCATCGGTAGAGTCCTTAGTGAGCCGCGTCCCGTGAGTGTTGGTGTTCCGCAGGGCAGTGTACTCTGCCTGTTCCTGTTCAACTTCGCCATGTTTGGCATCGACGACCAAATTCGCCATGCCCTGCCCTGTGATGTGCGCGTCATGGTCTACGCGGATGACATTGCGGGATTCATTATGGGACCCGTACCCAGTGGCTGAAGTGTTCGCACGACTGTCCAAACCATCCTGCATTCCGTTGACGCGTTCATGAAGGAAACGTGGATGAGGCTTTCACCGGTGAAGCGGGTGCGATGCTGTAGTACCCCAGGTATGCCACCCGACGTAACACACCAAGATTCACTCTTCAAACAACTCCCATCCCTTGGAAAAGGCGAGTGACATTCCTCTAAGTGCAGCTGGACCAACGACTCAAATAGCCCCCAGCGGTCAGCGATCAGCTTCACCTCCATCGCTCGTGTGCTCCTTGCGCGCGGCAATGGAGGCCCACAGACTCCAGCCCTCCGTATATACAACGGCAAGGCTGTGGCATGCAGTTGGTACAGCCTCTTTTGCGCGACGCATACGCGTTCCAACTGAGAGTCACTGGACGCAGCACAGCGTACTGCAATCCGTGAGTTCTTAAGCCTGCCCCGATCATCTCAATTCGGCCCAACACTCGCCAAGGTAGGAGACATGCCGCTGTCACTCCGGGCCGACCGTCGAGTGCTCAATCACATAGAGGGAATGAAACGCTCGCGCCACGAACAGCAGCTGGCATTGCGGCTCACTTCACTGCTACACTTATGGATGGGGCAATGTGCTGCAGCATTCAATGCCTTGGTATTGAGCTGCCTGAACGTGAATTGCCATAACGCCCCGCCCTGCCGGCATTGTCCACTGAACATTCGTACACGGATACCAGGTGTGGCAAGCAGTGCACGACGCCGGAGAGCGCGCTTCATCACGAAACTGCCGTTACGTTCGACGGATTTGTCGTGGGGTGGCTTCCCGTTTTAACCGACGGTTAAGCGTTAAACAATGGTTGTGCCGCAGCCGCGTGTATTGTGCCCTCACTGGAGCTCCACAGTCAGTACCGTCTCGGCTGCCAGGTATCTTCTACGGTAGGTAACTCACCCCGCTTGACGTCACCGCCAATGCCCTCCTTCAACTGAGAGTTCTGTCAGCTACCGTTCTCTCAGACTCTTGTGCTGCTATCCAACTGCTCACGCGTGGCGGCCGAAGACCTCCTGTTGTTAGCACATCGCGCGAAAGCTCGTAGCAGCGCAGTACCTCAGGTGTGACCTTGTGCTGCAGTGGATACCCGCGCACGTTAGAATATCCGGCAACGAAGCAACCGACAAGCCTGCGTACCGTCTGATACCGCACTGCGGAACGGATACACACCCATTCGGGACAGGGAGACCTAAACTACCATTATTGTCGCAACTCAAAACACTCCGTCATATTATCTTCAAGTGTATCGGTGCCTAACGCAAACTGGGACTCTCCACACACTAAACAAAAATGACCTGAAATAACCTCAAAAACTGATTAAACCATTTGTCCTCTAGCGCACTACCTTTCCTGGGTTTTTTTTACCACCTACTACTGAGGTAAAAATTTACTCTCGTGCTAACTGAGTTTTTGAACGTAGCGAGAGTAGTAATTATTTACCCCAGTGAGGTTTTCAGCGAGTATAGAGAGAGTAAATTTTTACTACCTTCGCAAGGTTTTTGAGGTGATTACTGGGAGTTATTTCTTGTGGTAAAAAAAATAAAAATGACAGGTGCATTCGCCCAGAGTCGACAAATTTATTGAATAGCAGAATTGATTGAATTTATTGAATGGCAGAATTGGTGACACATATATTCACATACAGACAAACACGCACACACAACAAATGCAGAATAATACACCACTAGCACAGACTGCACGCGTTGCTCGACTACACTTCGACAATCCGGTATATATATAGGCACGACTTTTTGACCGGCAATGTAGTACCGGTAGGAGAGCTCTTTTTTTGCATCGATTAACAACAACGCTTGAAGGTGCAAGCGTAAGCTTCAGGTGGGCTGCAGGGCCCTAAATGTCACACCAACCTTTTATTATAAATCTACACGATCTCACCTTTTTGATTATCCAATAATTGCTTGGCACACCGGGCTCTTTGCCCCACGCGTGTTAGCAGTGCTGATGCACAAGTCCACAAAATATACCTAAGTACGCACAAAGCATGGTAGCTCAATGATTTTCATTCAGCGACGGTGCACAAACACAGTAGCAGCACGTATTCATCACAACGGGCGTAGAAGAGCGGTCCACGCCTGCATACAAGCTGCTTACCGACGGCGTTCTAGGCCTTTTTTAGGAGCACGGCTATCCGATAAAACACAGCTGGCGATCACAGAACACATATCCTGTGCGAATTTCGTCGTCATTTCAGACACAAATGAACATGTCACCGCTATCTTACGGGGACGGGGCGGTGTATGCACACTTCCAACGAAAGACCACCATCCGGGTTTTCTTCATGCTCTCGGGCAGCCTCTTGCTGTTTCCGTCTGCCTCGTATCGGCTTCGCGCTACATGTTTGTTTAAGAACAGTTGGTGCATGAGGTGGGCAATTCGGGCAGCACTTTACTCATGCAGACATCGCCTACTGTGGAACAAAATATATGCGATGCTTCTTTCACCTGCCGCGGCGACACACTCCCATTGGTCACTGGTGGCCACGGCTCGGTGACGACGACAGAGTGAAGCATTTTGCTTATTGCTTCTCCAGCAGGCAAGCACGGACGATGACACCAGATTGATTTTGTTACCACTGGCAGATCTTCACGATTCGGCTCGGAAGTGAGATATCCGCGACGTGCAGGTTCGGAGGCGCTCGGAAGAGCACGGTCGCTCGGTGATGTGGGAAACACGGGAGATCCATCAGCCCAACCAGACACACAGATACCGAGCTTCTTGCACTGTCTGTCTCCAAGGCCACCACTGAGCAAAAGCAACATTTTGCGAAAATATGCAGGACAGCTTTCCACAGCAGGTTTTCTTTCTCTTTTTTTTCTCTTTTGAGAGCCCCCCCCCCCCCCGTCTTTTTTTTTCGTTCAAAAAATGCTGTTCTCGCTTGTTGTGCTTATGCTGCCCCCAGTTCCAGCAAAAGTGCGCTGACTCGAGGTCAGTCCAGAGGCACGGCGATGCAAAAAAACAAACAAAGAAAAACATCTGTGGGCTTCACGTACCTTCAGTATTCACTGAGAGCGTCACAAGGGGGGTATGGGGCAAAAGCCGCCGAAGCAGCTGCACCTTGCAGTCACGTGGTAATAAACTCTAAAACGCAGGTTAAAAATCACGTGATAGAAAACTCCCTAAGTGGTAAAACTGGATTTTGACATCCTTTTACTACTTGCCTGAGAGGTGGTGGTAAAACTATGTCATGTACCATCTTTTACTCCTACGCGAGGTAGTAATTTTAAACCCGAGAGAGTTTTCAGAGGTCATGAGCCGGAAAACCCCCAAACTCGGATAGTTTTTGCTTACAGTGCAGCACCACTGTTGGTGTAATTCTCTTTCCCCGAGCGCACGCATTCCTGATGAAGTGGAGGCGCACGCTGCGCTCATCGCCTTCTTCGAGACCTCTACGGTGTTTGAGCACTTATGACCTAGAGTACCTTTGGTTCCTCCCAATGGAGGTCTACATGACTCTTACTAATGAGTGCTATACGGACCTCGATTGTTTCCGTGCAGGGGCTATGCACCCGGCGAGCGGTTCGCGCACTCTCTACAACGCGCCATTCTGGCCCGTTTGTCCTCCATCTTGCGACGGTGATACTTCTCCGGCCTTCTTGGGGGACTTTAGTGGTCGGCTACGCGTGGCGCGCGGGGGCTTGAAAGTCCGTTGCGAGCTGCAGTTCGAGTGACTCTCCCTGTTGTTCCCTCTTTTATCCAATATTATCTTTCTTATATCTATTCCCCTACCTCATTCCTTTTCTGACCTGTTGAGCTGTCCTCGCAAAGAGAGACAGTTATGGGTCGGCACTTTTTTCTCCTTTTATTCAAATCTAACTACTTATATATCCTTCTGAACTGGGGCGCCGGTAAGCACCTTCATATCAGACCTTGCAGTGCATGGCCAGGTGCGCATTTCGACAAGTTTAGAAGGAACTAAAACATTTGCTCCCTGAACATGTGGCTTCCCTAATGATCATATGCTGTTTTACATTCTGTCGTTTTTTGTTTGGTCTTCATGGCTGGAGTTTTTAGGGATGACCGTTTGCTGAGGTTTTTTTGTCTAATAACTACGTGAGTTTTAAGTTGGACGACTTCCTGTTAGCCGCCTTTTTTTTTTGTAGTTGTCGTTTTGCACCTTTTAAAGCTCCCATTAGAACCAGCCCACCTAAAGTTTCATCCTGTTGAAATGTATTAAGCCCCAACCACACGTATGCTCTGCGTACACTCTCCGGGCGTGCGCGGTACGCGCTCTGAGGGCCGCGCATGCGCAAATGTCGTAAGCACGCCTAAACGCTCTGCATACGCGAATGTCTGCGGCCACCTGATTTCGGCCTTGTGACGGCGTGCGTCTAGCCACGCTGGCCGCGCGTGGAGCCCTGCAGATACGAAACAACGCCGTGGCTGTACTCAGACATCGGCCTAGCCGGCATGTACGAACCGATGTGCTTTAGTGGAACCGATGATGTTGCGCAAAAAAAAAAGAACTTTTATAAGAACCTTCTTCGTACGCTGCTAAACCTCCTTGCCACTTTTGCAATGCTTTGCGTTTGATCAAAGCAGACATCTTTGATCTTTACTTTCTTAATTACGGTCTCTAGTTATGTCATACTTACAATGTCGACCTAGGGTATCACCTTTATTTCGCTGTAACATGTCTTCTCTTTTTTTCTTATTCGCGCTAGAAATTTTATGTGTAGTAATCGACTACAATGTCTAAACGATCGCATCCAAATATAGACATCGTCACTGTGAAAACCACGGGTGACCTTGTTTAGGAGCCTGTGAGTTTTCTACTTTCAGCCTTTCAGTAGGCAAATACACAGTGCGACGAGGTTCACGTTTTAACAGTCTTCATAATTGTTTATACATCTTCGTGCCTCTCCGAGCTGTAGCAGCTAGCTTACGTTTCAGTTCCCATGCACGAACGGGGTGAATTCAGACAAGCCCCGTTTGATCGGGACTCGTGAAATAAACATTCCGGCCATCGCACATTTGGTGTAGATTCGAAGGGCAGCGCGCACGAAGACGTCGTCGTCGCGCGGCATTTTGCCTGCGGCGGGGGCGGCGGCAGCTGTCAACAACGCTAGCCATAGAGGGCTCGAAGCATGCACTCTTTATGCATCTCTCGCTTCAGCAGACGTCACTCGTTCCGTATGCTAAATCCACGACTTCACCCTCCACCGTCCGCCCACTTTGTTGCAACTGTCTGTGCATAACGAGTGGCGTCGTTGTCATCCAAAACTTCCTTCGAAACGACGGTAGTTTGAATACGCAGCTGACGAGCGAACTACATACAGTTCAATAGGCACCGTTTGTTTTTTCTGTTTATTATCTTTTAGAGAAAAGCGAGTTTAATACTTATACTTGTTTGTTGTGCGCACAAGCATACGCGTGCACGCGTTTGTGTGTGTGTGTGTGTGTGTGTTTGTGTGTGTGTGTGTGTGCGTGTGTGCGTGTGTGTCTGTGTGTGTGTGTGTGTGTGTGTGCATGCGCACTGGTGTCTGTGCGTCTCTGTGTGTGTGTTTATTTAGATTTATTTAGATTTGCGCACTGTCTCTTACACGTGGTTTCTCACCGTTTCCAGATTTCAGATCTGCCGCCGACAACGCTGGCTTACTTTGTTTGGCGCTCCTGAGTCAGGGCACAACGATTTAGCAGCTCCAGCTGCCTTGAAATCTAAAATGCGCTGCGACACCTTTTATCTTTCTATTTTGCGTTCTTGTAACGAGCTTCAGATCAGGTATTTTATCTTTCTCTCTCTTTTATGCAATCTTCTATTCCCGTATTTCTACTAACTCCTTACACGGCACGTTTTCTGCACTACTGTTTAGGTTGTTTTGCTTTTTCGTTTTTCACATTGCGTATGCAAACGCAGTTGTGCGGCGCCGTCGCGAGCGGAGAACTGTGCAAATACGAGTGTGGGGAACACGGATCTCAGCAGCATAAACAAGATTATGATTTCACTTGACACGTCACTAAATACACGAAAATAAAGGGAGTAAGGGAAGGTAAGTGCCAACACAGAAGCGGTGTGTGTACCTTCAAGGGAAAGCTGAGCGTAATTGCACTATTGCGTTTCATCTTTTGCCGCTGTTCGCTACGCTTGTTCAAACAGAATCCGCGGCATAGTTCGTTCAGGTGATTTGAATTTCAAATTGGACCGCAGGGAGTAATGGCAGCGCTTGTAAATGGGGCTTCGTTTCTTCGACCATGTAAGCGCTATGGAATCCCCGAAAAAGAGAGAGGTGAGTAATGAAATTGAAAAGGAGAAAGAGTGTCCATGTTCGCTCACCTGTATTCTGCATTATGGAAAACGTGTTGCTTAAAAATATCAGCAGTATTCCAGTTATGGTGTTCGCTAAAGCACGTCATTCGTAATGACCGCAGGGTTTTATAGGTACCGATAGTGGCCCTTAGGTTTTCAAAAAACTGTAATACGAGGATTGCTTGTAAGAGCACACATGGGACTAACATAGTGCCAGGCATATTCTAAGCGGATGCAACTGACCGATGGTCCGTAACAAATAAGACTTTTTTTATATATATAGTTCGGTCATCGTGGTCAGCCAGGTACCCGTATCAATATGTACTTACGTAGCTGCTGATGTTGGCTAGGCATCCGCCAGGTCACAAAGGCAAACGGTACCCTCAGTGCCCTTCTCTGCGCTGTGTATTCGCCCAATGAGTGGCATAGTGCAAGCAAACTGCGCTTGAAAACACTATGTGCAGTAATTGCCTATTCGCCATTAGAGAAGTGCACAGTAGTAAAACTAACCTCACCATTATGAATAAGTTCGATTGTGATTTTAAGGACATTTAGACTTCCTGCCACGGTCCCGATAATGTAAATTCTCGGCCACCATTCGCCCACTGAGAACCTGACCCAGCTGGAGCAAACGTGTTCTCACACTGCTCTTGATATCCACACAGACTGGTCGGGAAAGAGAAGTCCGTACCGACTCCAACAAAAAAAGAAACAATATCATGTCATAATTGACGCTGCAGACCCACACATCGTCGTACGCTAAACATATTGCTCATGCTGAAGTTGAGTCGTAAAGACAGCTCCAGGAAAACACCTTTCAGCACCGCACACTATTACGACGTCACGTACTTCACGTAGTGTCCATAACAAAGACCGAATGCGCTGGCCACGATTTGCCACGCCACCTAGGCTTGCCAGCTCGTGAACGCGAAACCACGTATCCCACAACTTGAGAGACGCATCCTTGAGAGACGAAAATTTTTACACGTAATGCAAGGCTGTGCTCAATCACGCAGACACTCTGTCCACACAAAATTGCGACGTGTGGCTATGCATGTGTACATGGTGACAGTACATGAGATCTTTGTTTTGTGCATGTTTGCTAAGTCGAGGGTTCACCACTGCAAATAAAAGCCTCACGTAAAAGCGCATTCACCCGAGTGCTTTGAAGATGCTACATACAGCACAGCACGATGAAAACTGCGCTACACAATGACGCAAACGTATTTGTCGTTAAGTTACTCACTTCACCTTACCAACAGTTTTGTAACACACATAATGCAAGTATCTGTGCATATCAAATTGGTCGACGTGGTAGAAATGTAAGGTAGCAATATGAGCTGAAGGCCTTGTGATGATTGCGTGTACTTGTTTGAGATGGAGCATCTTTTATAGCATGCAAAAGAATAGTTATGTCATGAACAATGCAGCAGAAGACTCGACTTGTTGTGCCATAGGGTCATAACTGTTGCATACTTCTTTTGCTGGTATTGTATGCTTTGTTCTTTATGTTAGTGAAAGGCTGCTGAGCGTTTTGCTTCGCCAACTTTTGCAAACCATGCCGTGCATGCTGAAACATGTCATAAAATGCATCTTTCATGAAGTTTATTATTAGCCATAGCCAAACAATGAAAGTGCCATAATTACAGGCAATAGGATCACTTGTGTGCCCCCATAATTCTATACAGGGTGTTTCAAGGAATGAGTCCAAGTTTCTCAAAAAATCAGAAAAAGGTGCTATTTGCTCGTTGTATTAACAGTTCCTTTTTATATAGTGGCATACATCTTAAGAGTGTTGAAAATATTATTTGGGACGGTAATTATGCAAGTAAAAAATTTATTTGTGGAGTAGGTGGTTAAGTTAGAAGAGACAATTGAAGTCCATCATGCGAAGAAGCGATTGCCGCTTTGAAATTTCGAGAAAGCGGCATCTAGTACTAACTGCCAATTAATAAACTTCTCCCCAAATCTGTGGTGAAACCTAAACTGAAACGCGAAAGAGCGCAACAAAAATGAGGAGCGTTGCTATATCAAGCATCAACCAACTCTGTAGGGGAATTGTGCGGGCTGCACTCGCAAAAGAGCACGCATGACGCACATACAATATCGAACGGGGAAAAACTGCACCCTGTAACCATTGATTTGAACAGTGCCGTCATTGAGGTCATCCGCTTGTGGCGCTCTTTGTTCTATTAGTTCCGGTTTTTCTGTAGAATTAGAAGAATTTCATTCATTCTTAGTACTAGAAGCTTTTTCTGAAATCTCAAAGTGGCAATGTGTTTTTTGCCCCAAGAACTTCAAACTTCCCTGTGACGAACTAAAAAGGTAATTATGTCGACTTTTTAAATTGCCGTTCTAAATGATGTATTCAACCTTCCCAAAATGCCTGCTACCAACTGTGAAATCAGCGAGCAAATATTGTCTTTTGCTGATTTTTAAACAACATGGAACACACTTCTTAAAACACCCTCTATATCTTGTCAGAACGCAAGTTCTTGCCTCAGCATTTCCTCCTTATCGGTCTGACGCTATACTATGTGTGAACTGCACAGCTACCAATACAAATATTCTGCAGATTGGTACGTCAAGGCCCCAGTGGCAGCCTGATTGCGTGCTTTTGACCTCATTAAACCCAATGTGCCACCTTAATTTCTGTTGCAGAGAAGTTTGGTTTGACCTAATGTCTTTTATTTGTGCGAGATATTTAGTGTAGTCTTTAGCAGGCAATATCCAGCACTTGTCGCTGAATGTCTATTTCATGGGTCCGAACCTTCAGGACCAATGCAAATGTTGACTTTGGTGCACCGATCAAGGTTTTCAATGACATTGCAGGACTTTTCATTAGAAGTACAGTGATCGAATGATGTACATTAAAGTAAAATGAATCTAAAAACTATACTGTGCATTCTTGTGGTGGTCGTCATGACTGCTTTCGGAGAAGCAGAAAGTAAGCCCTTGTAATAACAAGAGTTATTATTCCTTGAAGAATTACCATCATTACACTGGGTTGCTACACCAAGCTGGTACAGAATGGAGGGGCAGTAGCCTAGTACCACTCACTGTACATGAGTTGTGTAGACAAAGCAAAAGTTTTCATTGTTTTCATTTATATTTACAAGTATGCTTAGCTAGGTCGATTCTTGCAGTGCCGTTCATGGGTTGCCCAAAATAAAGAGACTCATTTGAGCTACTGAGGTGTATGGCTCAGGAAGAGAGACGGTCATCCTTGGAAAAAAGAGTAAACGAGGTGGGTGCACTTGGTAATGGTTTCTTGAGGGAGGAGAAAGGGTAAAATAATTAACAGAGTGGAGTTGCCGACGACAGGAACAGTTGAACTGGTGCAAATTGCGTTACTTGCAGGTGGGCTGGAATAGAAGCTCGCTTAGTGTGAATTTTAGCAAGGCAAGCCATATTTGGGTAGGTGCTGAACTGTTCATGCTATGTGACAGTGATAGCTTCATTCTCGCAAACACGATGTTGGGGTGTCTCGGAAGCATTGCCATTGGTGCAGTTCGCAGAGGGTGCACCGCGGGGTAAGCGTTCAAGTATACCAGTCACATTGATCCGCGGATAGTAACGACGTGACCACGAATAATCCTGTCTACTTGGGGAGTTAGCAATCTCTCTCTCTCTCTCTCTCTTTCTATATATATATATATATATATATATATATATATATATATATATATATATATATATATATATATATATATATATATATATATATATATATATATATATATATATATATATGTATATATATTTATACATATTTATATAGATAGATAGATAGATAGATAGATAGATAGATAGATAGATAGATAGATAGATAGATAGATAGATAGATACTGGGCGTGTAAGTAATCCCGCAACCGTTGCACGATTTAACAAAAGAGGAACGGCGTTGCGCGAAGCCAACCTACACTGTAAACACGTTTTAGCCTCTTAAGGTGTTTTTGGCTTATGTTCCAGCGTGCATACTAGAGGTAATAAGTGAAACGCCCTTTAAAATGAGCTTTTTTCTAACACCTTTGTCTGCGGTGTTTTTGTATACTAAATCAATGTACGCAGCGGCGGACTTCACACCCTCTTCCAAGGTGATTTTGAGGGACGGTACCCCCCGCAAGAGTGCGCACGCCCATGCTGGTGCGAAAGTTACAAGGACACGGTAACTACACTAAGTGTGTTTACTGCACGAGTACTGTCTAGAGCCAAACGCAAGAGCAGCAGCAACGCCTATTGAGCAGCTGAACGGTAATCTATATCCGCAATTAGCACTTATTCGCAACTCGTACTTTAGCTCGCCACACATTGGTTCTCTAACCCAAACTCAATACTTAGTTGATTTAGTACTCGTTGACTACCTAGAATCTTACCAATCAACCTTTGTTGTTAAATATTGGGCAAATGCATTAAAGGCAATGCATAAGGCATGCCCCAATGTCAAGCACAACCACCGCAAATGTGTAGTTGACAAGTCTGCCGCAAAATAATGAAGTTAGTTCACAAGCACTTCGGCCTTCTGAACGGCCACGTGTACTTGGCACTCATGTTGTACAGATGATGTAGCACGAAATAAAAACAAATGCAGCATTAGAGTCTTGCTCTGCGAAACAGCTGTTTTTCATTAAACAGTTGCTTTTAATTGCTAGTAAACCATACGCACAGAAGAACACAGGTTGTCTTCTTTGCCATTCAGAATTTTGTAGCCGTAACACAGCAACCCCAAGAAGTGTAGAAAATGGACACAAAACTGGAAAATCCTACTCATTGTAGCACTGTGTTATCAACTGAATATTATGTGAAACTTTATTTATGCAACAAACCTCTTCAATTAATCTATGACTGATGCAGCACCCACTAAATTATCCATGAGCGGAGCAAAAACTTTTTGCCTGTTTGCTTGTCACCTATTTATTTTGCACAATATTTCTGAAGAGTAAAACATCTGCTCTACTTGCTTAGTAAAAGAAGCACATTCCATAACATTGAGCCAGCAGCATTTCAGCAATTTTTATCGCATACCTCAAATTATTAAAGATACAGTGCTTGAAATACTTTATTTCAACCATAAAAGCATCAGTTGTCATGTCAGTGTAAGCATTTGTATATTTACATATTTGCATACAGTACCTAACATAAAACAAAACACTAGGAACTTACACAGCGTGGCCTAAGAATCATATATTTTTAACCGCAGTATAGCAAGATGAAACTAGAGCAAAAAATCTCGTCATAACACACACTAACATGTGCACTTCACAGTGCGCAATCCAAGGAATATAAGCACAATCCAAAGAAATAAAATGCACAAGAAACTTGGTGTCCATCTACACATGAAGTTTAGCAAATTAGTACAATAAGGCTAGCACTACTTGTTTAAAATATGCAACCATCCAGGTAGACATGTTGTTTTTTATTGCATTAGCTTGACCTATGGCATAAAAACTTGTGTGATATGGTCATAAGTTCAATTTTTGCATAAAAGTCTAAATGACACCTGTTGGCTTCAGTATACATCTACTTACCAAAATTTTAAAAATTTTAATTCACCAGGGCCAGAGTAGGGTGTAGTTGGTTGTACATGGTTGACACTCATGACGCGCTAGAATTAAACACTAAAAGACACACTGAAGCGTCGCGGATGCGTGCATGTTTACCAGCTGCCAAAAATCGTGTGACCACATGGTATCGCGAAATTTGATGAAAAAAAGTTGATAGACTTAGAGACCACGATTATCCTGATGTCTTGATCACTGCCTTGGCTGAGAGGCTCTCAAAAGCCGCCAGCAACATGTAAAAAATGAACGTAGGATTAAAAGACAAGTCAAATTAGAGGCCTATCGTTATGCCCTACGTCCGCGGCATTTCCCTCGGACTAGAAAAATTTGCAAGTAGGCATGGCATACCCGTGGCCTTCACAGCACCTCACAAATTAATTTCACTTTGTCACCAAGTAAAGGGCACGCCGCCGTGGTGGTCTGATGGCTAAGGTACTTGGCTGCTGACCCGCAGGTGGTGGGGTCGAATCTCGGCTGCAACGGCTGCATTTTCGAGGGAGGCGGAAATATTGTAGGCTCATGTGTTTAGATTTGGGTGCACGTTAAAAAACCCCAGGTGGTCGAAATTTCCGGAGCCCTCTACTACGGTTGCCTCTTATAATCACATGGTGGTTTTGGCACGTTAAACCCCCATATCAATCAAATCAAGTAAATGGCAAGAACCACAAAAACAATCATACATGTTCTGTTAAGCATGTCAACAAGTTTGTACCATGTGAAAAAAAATGTTGCATATGGTACTCCTATGCCATGCGGAAATTGGTGTCAGGCAAACTAGTAGGTGTTTTGATTCACGTTTACGCGAGCATGATTAACACTGCAAGCACATTAGTCACCCCGGTAACTGAGCTACTCATTGCATGAAGTGTCATTGTAAGCCAAATTTCGAAAACACTAGAGTAAAGCTCAACCTTCCACCCACTCCCTCTGTTCCATTGAGCAGAGCTCTCTCAGCTTCGTAGCGGCTGTTGATATAGAAAGAAGTGGAAGGTTGGTTGCATGAAATTCCTCTTGTCTTGTCGTGGTTGCTGCTGCATGTAAAGGATGGAGAGCAGCGCCTTTCGATACGTTGTAACAACTCGACTTTATGTACGAGAACTTATGTACATATATACAAGACTCTTTCACCCTTGGGACCGTCGCATGTTGCCTCGACAGAGCCGACAGTGCAGAGCACTGTTTGCTGCAAACAAAACGACCATGAGGAAACCGGAGACAGATTTTAACCCCTCGGTTGCCCCTCCCAATTCTCCTCACGGCCAACCAAAACAATTCAGTCCCTTTATTGGACAGACTAAAACACACTTGTTGCAGTCCTCTCCTCTCGCTCTCTTATTCGAGCACTCGACCTCTTGGCCGGAAAGAGAGAGAGATGAAAGGACCGGTCTGCACACGACCTTCCGCGAACTGTGCGAACGCACACGATGGTGGTGCCGTTTCGGCTGCGGGCCCATACCATTACTGCGAGATGACTAGGCCGTCCAGAGTGACAGCCGTCCCGCGGTCTCTAATCCATATGGGTGGGTGTCGATAGACTGGATGTCCTTACGTTGCCCGCCGGCACTGCGCTGCACAGGGACACCTAGCTGATTGTCAAAAGCGACGACCGACCGTGGTCTTCTTACCAGAACCAGCGTCCTTACGCCAGGATTATCGTCTCTCGAGAGTCGGCTCTTTGGGAAGCGCACCTTTTTGTGACAAAGAAGACTCACTCCCGAGGCCTGCGACGCCAGACCTTACAATCATTATTTCATCAAGATACAAAGACACAAAAGAAAGAGAAATCATGAAAGCTTTCATGATGCACAGGCTTGGTGAAGACAGGTGTGTTAGTGCGCCATCTATTCATTTGTGTAACGGTGAATATGCTTTTTTACGTGTATATTTTAGATAGTTGACAAGGCCTGATTTGATGTTGCACCGATGTTTGCTTTCTTGTGGTAGGCAGTGCACAGGTTTACGCTTTCTCTTTTTTTTTCCCTTTCACCGTATATATGTTTGTCATATTTCCATCGAAGTAACAGTTGTTAGTTTGTGCTCGTGTGTACCCTACCTGTGCTTTGGTATATCTTTTAGTGTTCAATTTCAGCGTGTCGTTAGTGTCAACCACGCTCAGTCATGCCAACAAAATAACAACAAGGCATCGATTGATTTGTAGGGTTTAACGTTCCAAAACCACTATATGATTATGAGAGATGCCGTTGTGGAGGGCTCCGGAAATTTAGACCACCTGGGGTTCTTCAACGTGCACCCAAATCTGAGCACACGGGACATTACATTCGTATTGGCTTCACATGTTTGCTCACACATATCTGAAAAATAACGCAATTTTCTGGAATTACTTATGCTTGGGAACTTGTCGGCATTATCACACAGCTGTAATACACCGATGCTTAATTTGTACATAAGAAGTGAAGAAATGTTTACAATATTTCAATGTTAGCCAATGCCATCTGCCACCTAAGAATTTCTTCATCTTTAATTCATCACTAGAACCTTTATGCATAATTACCACATTAAAATATTCTAGGTACCTTGGCTGCATAGAATTTGAAACTACGTAATCACGGACCTAAAATTTAAAACTTCCTGTATATAGCAGATGGCGGTTAGCATATTGCGCCCTAGAGCTTGGTATGCCATGAGGTTTAAGCTAATTTGACCACAAATGTATACAGAGTATAAAGCAGTCAGGACTTCAGTCTATAGTTTAAGAACGCGTGATAACAAACCAACATAGAAACAGAAATGAAGAGAACAGGGCAACGCCGTACTATAAGCTGAAGTTTACTGCGTGTGTGGTTATTTTAGTCACGTTCATACTCATACTTTCATCTTGTAATTTTTTCGTTCTATGTCTTTGTATCTTTTTTTTTTGGTTCGCATCCCACTTCCCTTTCTAGTAGCGCATTGTCCTGTGCATTTCATTCTCATTTCACCATGACATGGGCCTCTTTTCCACTCTTCTTTTAACGCTCATTGCTTATCAACTCGCCTAACTGTCTATCTTAAAAATAGGTTTGCTATATAAAGTCGGTTCCACCTAGTGTCGTTTCTAACGATGCAAAATTTTCAATTGGGCGCGCTATTAGACTAGTTCCATGCAGTACCATGCATAACACTCTACATGTATAACAAAACGAAGTGAGAGTATTATCCCAAATGTTCTAAGATGTGCGAAATGTTCAAGTTAGTGTACAGTGAGGCACAGGGAAGTGTTCCCACAATGCACTGTCTTGTGCACAAACAGGGGGGTGAACAAATCCTGCTGCTTTATCTCATCATCATCAGAAGGGCAATATCTCGGGCACCGCAAGGTGCGCGAGATATTGGCCTTCTAATGATGTATTACCGCAGTGTTAAGAATAAAACTGATGATCTTGATAGCCTTACCAAATTAGTGAACGCTGACATAGTCATTGGGTCAGAATCTTGGCTTGACGAAGCAGTTTGGAACTCTTAAATGTTTCCTTGCAATTTTCCAACATATTCGAAAGACCGGTCAAAGCATGGTGGTGGTCAAAGATGGTGGTGGGATTCAACTGACTGATATGAATGCAATTCATTTAGACATGTATAAGTGACACCTCTCCTAAATGCTATATAGCCCAGCCACGGTGGTCTAGTGGCTAAGGTACTAGGCTGCTGACCCGCAGGTAGCGGGTTCGGATCCTGGCTGCGGCGGCTGCATTTTCGATGGAGGCGGAAATGTTGTAGGCCCATGTACTCAGATTTGGGTGCACGTTAAAGAACCCCAGGTGGTCGAAATTTCCGGAGCCCTCCACTACGGCGTCTCTCATATTAATGTGGTGGTTTCAGGACGTTAAACCCCACATATCAATCAAATCAAATAAATGCTATATATATTCACATGTAATTGTGGCAAGTTCAAGGGCTGATATGTGAGTAATGAAGTGACAATATCATAAAACGCACGTGCTTCCTCAAAAACACAGTGTCACGAACCACATGTCTGGAACATCATATTGTCATGATTATATCTCTTTAACATAATTTATCTTTCAAGCTAAATTAATACAATCTTATAATCGTACTGTACGTTGATATCCGATGTAATTTTTTTTCTGTACGACGCAGTGCATGTGAAGAATGCAAAATTGTTATCGTAGAGTCTTCCTAGTAGCTCATATTCTGAGCATAAGAACTGAATAAATGGAAAACAAATTTGGTCTTAAGGCACACTTCATCACTTGTCAGCACGATAACAGCTGTTGTTTGTTTTATTTTGCTTGAGTATATACTACCTGAAAGCACTGTTTCAATCATGCATTATCGTAAACAAATAAATTATGTCGCACAAACTTGCCTTTCTTAAGGTGCACTAACTTGAATTGGCTGACTCCGTAAAGCTTCTGAGATATTCACAGGAGTTTAAAAACAGGCACCACCCGTCGTTATGTGAGCTTACTGACTGTTTTTTTTTTGCTTTTCATTGTTGTTTTCACGCAACGCAAAGTGCAAAACGCCTCCTACTGCTGCTCAAGCGATGATTAGGATTCGCGAACACAGGAAACATAAGTATTACCTACTATTTGTGTTCCTGATTGTGCCACGAACGCGGCGCGCCCATAAGCTGCTTGGTTGTACACAGTGGCATGCTGGCATGCTTGTTTGGGTCACAGGGCCATTGCCACACCATCTCACTCGCATTGCGGTGTTTTGCACTGTTTTCAAACCACACATTTCACGTCCAGTGACGATAACACAGTAACGCTGCCGCAAAAAAACACGCGCACAACACCGCGACACATAGCCGTGCAGCTCAAGCGCTTCGCTAAGGCGGCTAACGTTATACCGTGATGGCTTCGCTTCGCTGTCGCTCACCCGCGTTGCTCGGATCGTCTTCTAGTCTCTGCTGGCATTTCAGAACATTAACGGCCTTTTTGTCGTGTGTTCTTTTATTGCAATAGCACTTATATGGACACACTTGGGTGAATTTTGCCGTCGGCGTCGGCGTCGATGTCATGCACCATATATGTGTACGTATCTATATATGAGAAAGCGCCAGAAAGAAAAATAATCCAGAAAAAAAAAGACTCCGCCGTGCGTAGGACCTCTGCGCCGTGAAAGCAAGGCGTTAACCACTGAGCCACACTGCAGAACATTATCGACCGTGCAAACGGCAAGCTATTTATATCTACCACTTACCGCTGTTGTGTTTTTGGCATTACAAGAAAGATAGCGCAATGAGCGCACGTCGCCACATTGCGCAGTGGCACACGCTCTAATCTTCTACGCGTAGAAGTGTGGCCTCTTGGGCTAGTTGGTATGACATGACGATAGTTATGGCGCGAGAACAGAACGACGACACAGACAAAAAGGGTCCTTCGTGTCCTTCTTGTCTGTGTCATCTCCTACGCGTAGTTTGCCCGGCTTAGAGAAAGAGAGCTACGCTCCTCGGATGCCGTTATCTCGTGGTGGCGAGAAGGGGAAGATCACACGCCTTGGCTGGCCGCGGGCTTTACGTGGAAAGATTCTGCTGTAGTTACGGGGTGCACAAAGGTCACTGCAATAATTGCAATCTCTGTTCGCGAAAAGCGTGCGCTTTTCAGACTCAGCTAAGTAACAAATGAGACGCTTATTCGCGTGCATCCGAACCTGTGAGCACGTTTCGTGCGTAATTTGTGCGCGAGAAACGTGGGGCACGTTTCGATCTGCTTTCCATCTTGTGCGTGACCTTTTAAATTGTTGCTATCGCGTTCATTGCTTCGCCTTTGGGGTAAAGCTGTGACTTTTTTTTATGTGTCCGCGTGCGTCACTCCCCTCTCGCGTGGTGCTGTCGCTTTTCAAAGGTCGAAACAGTGATCGGTCGAAGGGCACATTTTCTCGCTTCGTAGCGGCCACTTGAGAAGAGTTCTCTCCATTTGTTTCTTCTTTTATAAAAACGGCAGTCGTTCTTGGGGACCTTCGACGCAAAAATTTTGGTCTGTCTGCACATTTCTCTCTTTGTTCACCCTTAACGGTACCCTAAACGGCACCAAAGTGACCTAACAGTACTCCAAACAGCCGACCCCATCCGCAGCGTCTACCAATATTGCTCAAGGTTCCGCGTTCATACTTGTGCGATTGTCAAATAAAAGCAATTATTGCGCATATCTGAGGCACCATAATAACAATTCAATATTATGTATGCGTAGTTTTGACTAGGAAAGGCATACATAAGTAATTCTCAGGACCATAGCGTTCATCACGCTGCGCAGACCATGCAACGCTTGCACGAAAAAGCCAGTGTTTCCAACGCTTTGCTAAGACGACACTGTGGTGGCACCTACACGTTGCCTTGCGTTCTACAACTTATCACTTCAGAAACAGGCGCGCACGCCGCGCGCCCTGTTCTCCAAGATAACTGCCAGATAGCGCTCATGTCTCATGTGTGACGTTTACTTGATGTGCTCGTTCGCCTCCACTGTATGCTCGACGCACTCTAACGCAGCGCCTCCAGAATACAATTCACCAATTTTGTGGGGCAGGACATCAAATAAACGTTTTGATCGCTCTCTCCAGACGCAAGAGTACATTTTTTCGACGACATTTGCAGTGTAACATGCAGTTATGGGGCCAATTTTTTTTTCTGCAGGTCTTCACAACACTTGGTTTTATTCCAGGCGTTGATGCACGCTGCGCCTGCCCGATACGTTATTGAAAACGGTAAATTCAACTTAGTGTGCATGCGGTGCCGATCAGCCGCATCGAAGGTCTGCAGGCTCTTTCTTTATCATTTTATTGATTCGATGGTAAAAAAACATAAACGAAGTTATTCTCTGGTCGCAGTGCTGGTTGAACCCGATCCCAACTGTCTGAAGTCTGCCATTTGCAGCATTCCGTGCAACGGATATCATTCAACGATATGAAGAAATATATATTTCTTGCCCCGCCGCCGTGGTCTAGTGGATAAGGTATTCGGCTGCTGACCCGCAGGTCATGCGACCAAATCGCGGCTGCGTCGGCTGCGTTTCCGATGGAGGCGGAAATGCTGTAAGCCCATGGGCTCAGATTTGGGCGCACGTTAAAAAACCCCGGGTGGTCGAAATTTCCGGAGCCGTCCACTACGGCGTCTCCCATAATCATGTGATGATTTTGCGACGTTAAACCCCTCAAATCATTCAAGCAATAAATATTTTATTAGCGCGTTGTGAATATGTTAAGCTTTCTGATAAAGTTGTGCTTTTGTGGGACAACGCACTTCTTCCCCCTGCACAAAAGAAGGCATGCCGGCCAGCACTGGAAGCAAATTGCAAAAAGCCACGCGAAAAATATGAAGAAAACATGCGAGAGCAAGTGAAATGGTAGTTTTTTGATGGTATCGTTCGTGACGAACGACGCTAGATTGTGAATTTACCTCCTTAACCCCTCATTTATCCACGTTATTTCCTAAGGATGTAAAAATAAGGTCGCAGAACCATATTACTTTTTTTGTTGCACCCTGGGGGTGTAGAAGTGTGAATAAAGGTAATATCACGTCCTGAAAATGCCCAGTTTGGCTAGTTTGTGTTTACGACGTAGTGCATATTGTTCCCAGTATACTGAAGTAACTGTGACTAATTTTTTTTCGTGAAAGACTACTAAGTAATAAGTTTAAGTGTATCTGTAACGCAAAAAAGTACTCGCCTAATCATCAAAATGTCAATGAGGCAGATGCGCACATGTTGAAATGACATCTATCTGCGCTACTTCCGAGGCAACGTATTATTCCGTGCTCATTTTTTCTGTCAAAAAAGAAAGCCCGCGAAATATGAAAATAACACGTGACCAGACTGCTGCACGCATAAGGAAGCAGCGCCCTCAAACAAGCCTACTGTTAGGCAACCATTATCAGTGAAATAAGTACAGAAATAAAGAAATAAATGCGCCTCACGGCCGCTTTTCGTCCAAACATACGTACCGTTTTTATCTTAAACAGGCGGTAACCAGAGCAGTGCTCCAGCCGTGCTATTAATGAGAGAAGTTGACCGTGAGATGTGAATAATGATAGTGAGGTACAATCAATTGGCAAGACTGCCTGCAAAATTCCGGCACTTGTTGCTTGCACCGTCCGACCTGCATCCTTACCAGTGTGCGGAACGCTGTCCTTGGTAATGGAAAAAAGATGCAAAGCGGCTATTTCCAGTAAGTTTATTTTAGGGCACTGCTTTTTTTTTGCGGCTCGCAGCGCAATGACGTGCTTTTTTATTAATTTGTGGACTTTCTTTAATAGAGGAGAAAATGAGCACGCAACTTCTACGTCGTTGAAAGTAGCACACGCAAGCGTTGTTTCAACATGCGCACATCAGTCTGATTGACATTTTGATAATTATGCAAGTACTTTTTGACTGAAAACTCCAATTGTGATAATTCATTATTTCTCCCAAATGAAGAAGTTAGTAGTGGATACAACACTATACTAGAAAGAATACGCAGTAACATTGGTTCACGAGAGGTTAAAACGCTGTATGCCCATTTGCTCAGATTTGGTTGCACGGTAAAGAGCACCAGGCCGTTGAAATTTCCGGACCCCTTCACTACAGTGTCTCTCATAATCATATGATAGTATTGGGACGTGAAACCTCACATATCAATCATCAATCGTGCTTCCCAGAATGCCGTTCCTCATTTTTAGAATCGCGATGCGTGATAATTGGGACAACCTGTACATATATATATTGGTCAGCCACCATCCCCTTGGAGCGCAGGGCTTGTGTATTCAGCCTGTTCTTTCAAACGTGAATGGGCGTTTGTGCGCCGAAATAATAGCCCTGAACTGTGTCAGAGCGTTTAAGCTCCGAAAAAAAGAGAAGCGGAGGCTCCTTGAATTCAAAATATTACTGTGTGTGTGTGCGCACGCGCAAGAGCGTGTTTTTTGCGCGCGCTTGTGTGTGGAAGTGCGCGTGGGCGCTTTTGCGTGTACACGCGTGTATTCATAAGTCTACATGAATGTGTGGACGCGCCCATGTGTGTGTGTGTGTATGCGCACGCACATATTCACACACACCTACAAGCACACACACATATATTGTTTAGGTGTGTGAAAATGTGTACACGCGGCCGTGTGTGTGTAGGTGTGTGTGCACACACGCACACGAACACATGCATGGGCATGTACAAAAGCGCGCAGACACGCGCGCACACTCAGAGACGTGCGCGCATGCTATTGCCTTCCAAACGCTAGCTTGGATTCGCTTCTCGGTGGAGACAGACATTGTGCCGCAAGGAAAGTCGTAGTACGACGTTCCCGGGATTCTGTGTCTATTGCATCTACACGGGATATTCATCCACTGCAAACACTTCTTTTTCACTCACAACTAGGAAAGATGATGGTGACGCCACTGCTGAAACCTGGATTTCTGGAAAAGGAGCTTTTTAATTATGTTGAAAAGTGTGGTATCGCCCAGTTAGTCCACGCAAACCGTTTTAGTAGTCGGTATCTATTATTTCACTGTTATCGCACACAGAATCCGGTCAACACTACATATTCCTTAAAGTGTAATTCCAGTGTTCTTGATTTATCTCACTTTTAAAAGTTGGTTTAGTGTACACGAAGAAACAGCACGTAAGCAAGGCTGTCTCAGCATCGTGGGCAGTGTCATCACCACGCCGGGACGTCGCTTCCCCGCCCATTCGCCAGAGAAATAGTGACAGCGGAAAAAGCGTTGAAGTCAGCTGCGCCCAAATTTTGGAAACATGGAAATGAACGAAAGCGCATACGAAGATGTCAAGCTCTCGTAAGAGACGGAAAGGAAAAGTGCAGTGTAATCTTTCTTCAGTTTGTGAGAGAACGTTGAAGAGGCACTGGCGTGGTTGGAAAATAAAACTAATAAATGGAAGGGGTGGAGTACAAAGATAAACTTCAAATTTAGGGAATGATAAAAAGGATGTCTATGTTTGGCCATATGCTAAGGCGCGAAACGTTCGTTAAATGAAGATATTGCAGTGGAGCTGTTACACGGGTTTCCAGCTGGATAGCTTAGCTGTTTACGTAGACCAAGCGCGTAGGCCGAAACAAATGACAGCATATCCATGGAGTGAATGATGGTGAGTGGGGCGAAGCGTCTGTTCGTCCGTTCGTGCGCCCGTCTGTGCATCCGTCTGTTCATCTGTCCATGCGTCTATCCATGCGTCCGTCCATGCTTCCGTCCGTCCGTCTGGCCATGCGTATGTCTGTCTGTTCGTTTGTCTGTCCATCTTTCCGTCCGTGCTCCTACCCGTGCGTTTGCGCATGCGTCCAATTGTCTGTTCTTGCGTCCGTCTGTCAATCCATCCGTGCTTCGCCCCTGCTTCCGCACACTCATCCGCGCGTCCGTCCATCCTATTGCACACACTTTTACTGGACCAACGCCATCTAGAAAATGAGACAAAAAGTGATAAAGAGACAGTGCCATCTATTATACTGTCTCGGAGATACTGCTGGTTACACCTGACGCAGGAGAAGGTTTGACAAGGAGGAGCTTCGCCCCCAAAACAACAGCCATAGGCGTCATCACTGCGGAAAAGCGGGACGGTTCGCATGGAGTGCGGTCTCTCCCCCTCCTTCTCCCCCCCCCCCGAGTCACCGAAAAAGAAGCTGGTGGGGCTGTAAAGAAGTCTGTCCCGTAATTCGCCCCCCCCCCCTCCTTCTTTTAAGGGTAATCTTGCGCGCGCCTGTGAAAATAGTCGTTGCTGGTTCAGGCTTAACGTTTTTCCCGCTGCTCTGCTGGTCACCCACCTTCTACCGGTGGAATGATCTTTATAGTAATCGTCATGATCGTATATACATTGGTGTTCCTCTTCAACCTGTAGCACCTAGCTTACGTTTCAGTTCCCGCACGTTGACGGGGCGATTTCAGGCGAGCCTTCTTTGACCATTAGTGACGCAATGTACCTTCCGGCCACCGCAGATTCAATGCAGATTCGAAGGACAGCGCGCACGAAGGTGTTGCCGTCGCGCAGCGTTTTGCCGATGGCGGAAACGGCGACAGCGGTCAGCAACGCTAGCTATACAGGGCCGAAGCATGCGCTCTCTGCGCCTTTCTCACTTCAGCAGACGTCACTGGTTCTGTATGGTAATTTTACGACATTGCTTGCCGCCGTCCATCCCTTTCCTACAATGTCTGCGCAGAACGCGGTGGCGCCGTTGGCATGCGAAATTTCCTTCGAAACGACGGCAGTTTTGGAGACGCAGCTGACAAGCAATTTAAGCTGAATCGTGGGAGGGTCTCTAGATTTTTTATCTTTTATACCAAGCTGAGCTAAAGCATATGAAAGTGCGAGAAAGAATGGGTGCACCTTAATAGGCATCACAAAAGAGAGAAAGAGACACAAGACACATAGAAAGAGTTCACAAGAACAAACTGAAACTTACGTTTTTGTTCACGAATGAGATATACGTATACATACAGCACTTGATTTTACAATGCATACACGCGGAAATTTGCCGACCCTCGCTCACACCAATTCCAAAACACAGTTCTGGACCACCTTTCATGATACCCCATGGTCGATATGTGGGGTTTAACGTCCCAAAACAACCATGTGTAAATGAGTAACGCCTTAGTGGAGGGCTCTAGAAATTCGGACCTCCTGCAGGAGCTCTACCACGCACCGCAATCTGAGCACACTGGCCTACAGCATTTTCACCTCCATCGAAAATGCAGAGCCCTTTCATCGCACATGCGAAAACGACATTTCGTTATCGTACATTGTCACCGACGCCTGACTGGCACATCCGCCGCTTGCGGCAGTTTGATTGTGTACCGCCTCTGCAATTTCAGGTGCCCGTTGTCTCCTGCATCGGTTCACAATGAGTAATCAACGGAGAGTGATGTAAGCTGCTTAACTTGCACTCATAACAGCGCATGATGAAGCGGCACTGAGCAACAGTCAATCTCAGTCCAGGTTTTCGCATGAGCCGCACGCAACAAAGCCGAACGTGGAGGAGAAGATAAGCGAGGTTGCACAGGGGAGGCGTCTCCTCTTCGTGCTCTCATAGGAGCTGGTTGGGAACATGGTGGCCATTCATTATAAAAATACGAATTGCAAACGAGTGTTTCCGAGGCAGCGGCCGAGAAGAGCGCAGGTGACGTAGGAGACAGCGTCCAAGGATTTGTGGAAGACAGCGGTAGAGGCTGCGTGCAAAATCTTGTTTAGCACTGCGACCGAAATAAACAAATAAACATGCCTGGTGGACACCGTACACGAATAGCTGATCAAGCCCCTAAATACACACACGCACAAAAAGAGAGAGAAAAATAATTAAAAGGGAGAGACAGGGAGGTTAACCTAGAAGAACAAAAAGTCTGTAGTAGGACTAAGTGAGTGTACAACACAATTTTCAATAGAGCATAGAGTTTAATATCACATTCACCGTAAAAGAAACAAAAAGAGGCGATGGAAAAAAATGAAAAGTGCTTAGCAATTTAATCAGTGTAACATAATTTGGTTAGAATTGTCAGTAGCCCCGTTTATTAAGTTGGGAATAAAATAAATAGCAGCAGCAAGACGGCTTCATTTTAAGGAATTTGTTTTTCTCGAGATATTGCAACAGAAGTAAAATGTACGTTTATGACTGAGACCTTTACGAAGATCTATCTTTCTGAAGTAACCTTTATGTCTCGCTTGTTCTCCATTTGGAAAGTTGGCTTAGTAGTTTTTGTAATGTTTGCAATGTTCACGACGTATTCGTTTTCAGGCAGCCGCTGATGACTTATTTTCACATAGTGAACAGTAATACAGTAAAACTCAAACAGCAAGCTGACTCTTAACAAGAAAAGTGACAGCCCAAACAAACAAGCACCAAAATAGATCACCATGAACACAACTTGAAAACTACCAAAAATGGCTACCATTAGATATTTGAGTGCTGTGTTAATATTATGGGGTATAAAGTTTTTGTTAGTGAAAGACCTATTTTGTCTTTATAAAATATCTTGTTGAAGTGCTTCTGTCTCTTTCAACTGGAAGCTGCGCCAAAGCTGGAGCCTTAGAAAATCCCCAACATAAGGCTAGACAATGCGTAAATGGACGCTATATAGGCGTCATTACGTCCACGAATTTATTTTCTTTAACGTAATACCGCTTTACCGTAGTGGCACACTTGAGAGGTTGCATAGGTGGCGCCACCTAGCGTTGCCGATATTAACCAGGCCAGCACTTAACAATTGCAGAACCCTAGCGCAACGGACCACTGAAGTGGCATTTGTGGACACTCGATGAAAGAAACGCGTATAGAACTGCACTTGCATGATTGATGAGAACCATCAGAAAAGGACGCCAAGGAAAGCATCGGGCATTCTATTAGTAGTATTTGTAACGTAATCGTGTAGACAAAGAAGACAAAACGATAACTTGCCGCTGGCAGGAACCAAACCTGTGACCTTCGAGTAACGCGTCCAATGCTCTCGGACGATGCATGAAGACTCACAAAATGCCAACACCGGCCATCGTCCTGTAATGCGGTATACCGTAAACCTTTTTGCGTACGTCTGAATACCGTGCGCGTTAAAACCTTCAACTGAGCAAAGTGAGTAGAATACAGTGGTTTGAAGGTAGACTACACGTCACACTGTTTTAGCGTGATTTTCTGAGTGCTTGCATAGGAGAGGTGTGCAGGTGGGTGTTTATAGACACGTGTTCACCTTCTTGAGAGCATCTTTTCACAATCTACCGGCAGTCTATATTTTGCTCTAGCAGCCACTTTTCTGATACCACCGAAAGTTTAACCCTTCATCTTGCATACGGAAAACTCCCTATACTTGGATCGTGTTTTTTTATGAAGTTTTAGTTTGTTTTTGCTACCCCAGTATTTATGCGCCTTGACGACTCTATACTACTCTGCCTGTTAAAAAATAAAACGATAAGAGCTGCATTTCGTCCACATTTCTCCAACTTAGGAGGCGTACAGCTCACCCCAAAATCGCTTTGAACTCACCAAGAAAAACTGTACCTAAAAAAAACGGTCTCTGACTGAATAGTACACAAAACTATAACATCTCACTGCAGGCACCATTCGAACATAGAAAAGTAGGCGCCATGCTCCACATTTTTGCTTGGACATGAAACATCAATCTCGATTTTTTCGCCCGAAGTGCACACATTTGTGCACATTTGTGTTTTAGTCGTCTGTCATTAGTTGGTGAACGTGTACCGCAAAGTGCACCACTGTTGGCGCTTTCTTTCTTGTCGCTTTCCGCGTCGAACGGATAATGGCAGGGAAAATGTGAGCTTAGCAGAGCGAAAAAACGTAAATAGAGCGAGGAGGCCCAGAAGAAATGCAAGGAATGAACGCGGAACACGTGCGTTCTCTCTCAGCCACGCATTTGAGTGATCACTGCGGCCTCGAGCACGAAAAAGAGAAACACCCAAAATGTCCCTAGCCTGATATCACTCTTCCTCCCGAAACATCTGCGAACATCGCTCGGCGGAACACCCTTACGGAGAGCGGGGATCTCTTCTAGGAGCCATGAGGGTGTTTATACCAAGACGGCTTCCACAAATCGTCTAATGCGCACCCACACCCAGATATTTTTTCTGGCCTAACATCATTTTTTATTAGTCCTCACTACCACAGCGAGGCGGCTGTGTATTTGCATTAGAACGTAGGATCATGGAGAATCTCCCAGGCCAATGGCCGCACCGTCTTCCTGTACTTATACTTATGAGACTTTTTTTGAAGGAGGAATAGTTGTACCATAGTTTTGTTAGGTCTTAGAGCTCAGAATAGTCTCGGTTTACTTGAGATGGGGAGCTCATGGTCTGTAGTAAAAAAATAAAATGAAGATAGATAGAAGAAACGTGTTAGTGTGGTGCAAATATCAGAGGGTCGACCTAAATACTGACGGCTTCAGTGCGTACAAAAGAACATAAAAGTAAATGCAGAACACGATTCTGAGCAAACCTTCTCCTGCCTGATATATATATATATATATATATATATATATATATATATATATATATATATATATATATATATATATATATATATATATATATATAAGGGAAAGAAGTGTATACCTAAGTGCTCGTTTTTCTGTGTTTTGACACAATAATAATGAGATCTAACAGACAGTAATGCCAAGGAATGTACAGGGGAAGGTATTTGAACCAATGGAATGTAAATAAGAAGAAAGAAAACTGGATGGAAAAATCACAAGCCGTGAGCAGAAATCGAACCTACGACCTTCGAATAACGCGTTCGATGCTCTAACCACTGAGCTACCACAGCGGTCTTCCCTTTATCCTCTTTTTTGGGTTTATATGTGAATTTAGAAGTAGGAGTGACAGTCAGCGCCATCTATAAGCCAAGCGACGAGTGTGAACCACTCTTTCATGCACATGTTTGGCGTCACGCAGCACGTGAACTTATTACGAGCGGGCAGCTGGTTAATAGTCCCTCGTACACAGCGTAATGACACCAAGTCTGCCAGTACGACACCCTCGTTAAATGAAATAAGGAAAAGAAATGTATACTGAAGGGCTCGTTTTTCCGTGTTTTGACACAATAATAATGAGATATAACAGACAGTAATGCCAAGGAATGTACAGGGGAAGTTATTAAAACCAATGAAATGTAAATAAGAAGAAAGAAAAGTGGATGAAAAAATAACCAGCCGTGAGCAGGATTCGAACCTACGAGCTTCGAATAACGCTTTCAATGCTCTAACCACTGAGCTACCACAGCGGGCTTCGTTCCATGCACTATTTTGGGTTTATATGTGAATTTAGAAGTAGAAGTGACAGTCAGCGCCATCTATAAGCCAAGCGACGAGTGTGAACCCCTCTTTTGTGCGCATGTTTGGCGTCACGTAGCACGTGAACTTATTACGAGCGGGCAGCTGGTTAATAGTCTCTCGTATACAACATAATGACACCAAGTCTGCCAGTACGAGACCCTCGCTAAATGAAATAAAGGAAAGAAGTGTATACCTAAGGGCTCGTTTTTCCGTGTTTTAGACGATAATATTGAGATATAACAGACAGTAATGCCAAGGAATGTACAGGGAAAGGCATTACTGTCTGTTAGATCTCATTAATATTGTGTAAAAACACGGAAAAACGAGCCCTTAGGTATACACTTCTTTCCCATATTGCATTTAACGACTGTCTCGTACTGGCAGACTTGGTGTCCTTAGGTTGTATACGAGGGACCATTAATCAGCTGCCCGCTCGTAATAAGTTCACGTGCTACGTGACGCCAAACATGCGCATAAAAGAGTGGTTCATACTCGTCACTTGGCTTATAGATGGCGCTGACTGTCACTCCTAATTTTAAGTTCGCATATAAACTCAAAAAAGTGCATGGAGCGAAGGCCGCTGTGGTAGCTCAGTGGTTAGAGCATTGAACGCGTTATTCGAAGCTCGTAGGTTCGATTCCTGCTCACGGCTAGTTATTTTTTCATCGACTTTTCTTTCTTATTATTTACAATTAATTGGTTCTAATAACTTTCCCTGTACATTCCTTGGCATTACTGTCTGTTATATCTCATATATATTTATTTATATATTTGGGAAAGAGCTGTACACCTAAGGGCTCGTTTTTCCGTGTTTCGATACAATATTATTGAGATATACCCGACAGGGATGTCTCATATATATATATATATGTATATATTGCTCTTTTGAAGGGAGGAAGGAGTATTGTTGTAGGCAGGTTTTTGTTACTTTCAGCGATGGCCCCGTAAGTTGCAGATCGCATTGAACCATATATTTCTTTTTTTCACAATTTATCACAATGGCAAAATTCGCAAGGCCTAAGCATGTCAGTACCTACTTCAAAAGAAAAGCGCTGAATGCTTCGCAACGGTGGTACCAAACAAACTTATGAGGAGAATAGTTTCTGCAAAGGCTTCGTGGAAATAATTGTTGATACTAGGATCAAATTCTTTCTTGGGCAAGGTGTATAGCCGACATGTGGAGGCTTTTATGCATACAGAAAATTCAAACTTTGCGAACATTAAATGCCAAATACGCGTTTTGGTGGTGGCGCTATGTGTATTCAACTGGGCTAGTACAGAAGGTACAGACGCTGACGACCCGTGGAAAGAAAGATGCGCGCGCTCATGATTTTTCGGCTGCTCTAGAATTTGCCTTTTCGCTTCACTTCTCAAGTGTGATTAGGGGCGAAGATCGGCGTGCTGACGCTGCCCAAAAACAATGTTTCAGGGAACGCCACCATCTTAGATGTTCTTATACTATAAGCCCTAGCTCGTATACGCATCACTTAGACAATCCTGAAAGAAGATTCTTCATGGAGTTGTTTAGATTCTTGCCAAAATAAATCATTTAAATTTAAAGCCGCCTCAGTGATTTAATGTTGCTAGTATTCGTTGAACGATTGAGCTGGAAGCATCGTATTGCTATTACAGCAGAGCTGTTATGCTCAAGGTTCACCGCAATTATCATCACCATTAACAGGCGCATGCTCTCTTCGTCCTCTTTTTCATCGCCTTCTTCTTCTGCTTCGCTCCCGAAATATGTGCGCTGATTTGTCTGACGTTGAATGCACTTACTCTAAAGGGCGAGAGGCCGAGGTAAGAAAGAGAGATAAAGAGTGAAATGTTTGGTGAAAATGATTTGTTGGCGACATTCAACCCCGCCAATGGTCCGAAGGCGAGTGTCGTAACCACTCGGCTATCCACGCATGCTAGCAAAGCGTAACAGATCCTTGCATATCTTAGCAACTCAGAGGGATTGCAAAGGGGATTGAGGGAGAGAAAGAGGATTGTGAGGAAGAGTGCATAAAAAAGGCAAGACAAAAGTAAGAATTGATCGAAAGAGGAAAGAGAGGGAAAATAGGTAGAAAGAAAGGGTAAGTGAGAAATTCAGAAAGAAAGTCCTAAAATTACATTCTTTGTTGAAAACTCATCCTTTTACAGTTCAGTGTCCGCTGAGATGTTTTTTACGGAGATGTTTTCTTTCTAGATGCGAAGCAGCTTTTAGACTAGCCTGTGTAACACTGTCCATCTGTGTCTCCGTGCGAACGTTCCACACCGGTGGTCCCCCCCCGCCACAGTTGTTGCAACGATGCCAAGTAGATGAAGTCGCAGCTGCTTGTTGACGTCACACTCTCTAACCCACAGCAGCTGCCGACAATTCCCAACACTCAAGGTGGTGTTGCTCCAACGCCCACTCGCAACACACTTCTTTCTCGCTTCAACCTCTCCACTTCTCACAACGCTCGACTGCACGTTAAGTGAAAACGCTCTTTCGGCTCGCTCATCTGCGACGAAACTGACATGAAACACAACCAGCACCCAGTGTCTTTGCGTTTCAAACAAACACTTACTCGAGTAAAGGTTACGCCGAGTTTCGCTTCAAACCGTTCTTCCAAAACCTGCGTTGACTCCCTGAAGCCTTTGGGACCGTGATACACTTGCCGAATTAGACTAAATATTACAGACAACCGCTTTTAGTCCACATATAAACAGCGTATGTGGCAACAGCTTAGCGATATCACATCAAATTTCGTATGCCGACAAGTGACATATAGCTTCAGATATTGACGGCTATTACACTGATACGAGCCCAAAACAACCAATCGCATGGGCATAATATGGTAGGATATACAGGGTGCCCCACCTATCTTTAGCCATAGTTTAAAAATATGCGGACACACGTAGGGACGACGAGAACAAATGCCTGTTGCTGACAGTCACCTGGACTGGGTAAGACTCTATTGCGGTGGCAATTATATCCCTATTGCAAAAACAGCCTGATGCCGGTACGTTTTTTGGTACTGGTACACGCTGGAGACGGTGGTACACGCTTGTATTCACTGGCACTTCACTGGGCGCTCTGAGAAAAAGCTGTGTCGCACTGGTAGGGGTGCTGGCTCAACCACTGTGATGCTTGTGCGCACTGCGAAGCGCAGGAAGCCCTGGAATTTTCACTGGAAGGCGCTGGTAAATACTCAATCACGCACTGTTTCTACCAGCGCAGCTGCAGCGTGCATGTTATTGTAGAGTGTGCCGTGGTTTGTTTTGGTGTCGTTGAATATAAAACGCTTGATTCGACGGCAGGGAGAGATGCTACCCTAACAGATACCGAGCATACGTAATTTTTTTAACAGATACCGAGCATACGTAAGCGGTCTTACCAAGTGCCCGGCACAGCGAGCATTAAACGTGTCGTGCCAGCCGCGTTGGTATATATGTTACCGGCGCTTCTTGCTTCGTGCACACACAACTTTAAAGTGTGCGAATAACTGTAAAGTATAGATTACACATCCATGAACCTAAATCAACTATTTTGTCTTGTGTCGATGTTCGCACAAGCAGCGCTGACGATCGAACGTCGCGCTTTCAGATTCGCAGGCGGTCATCGAAAGCTGCCGGCCGAACTTAGCCGGTACATCTCCAACTGATCTGTAACAACACCCAATTTTCAGTTGGTAATTTGGCGCGCCTTCGTGAACTGGCTCCCTGGCATACGTCTTCAGCGGATAGCATTAGTATTTCTATGGGTGTTTTTTTTAATTGTTGGTATTGATATAACTCCATATATCTGTACACTGGCAAGCCCACTGTTTACTGCCAGCGGAGGCCAGAAAAACGGCTGTCGCTCGCCATCGCCACTCCGTAAATGCATATCTGGCAATGATTGACCTTCGACTTACTTCAGGTACAGTTTAGGTGACAGTTAGAAATATTGCGAAGCTTAAATGCAGAAACTTCAAGCATCGCAACTCAGCTGCCTCAAAAGAAGCCTTACCCAGTGCCCCGTCCCAGCGAGGCCTATCATGCCGGCCGCGTCGGTGTTTCTGCTGCCGGCACTTTTTACTTTAAGTAGGCACAATTCTAAAGTGTAAGAATGACTATAAAGTACAGTTTAGATATTCCCGAGCCTAAATCTACGATTTATCCGCGCGTGCGGTGCCATCACAAGGAGCGGCGACGATCGATGTGTCGTGGCTTCAGCAACGTAGGCTGTCACCGAAAGCTTCCTTCTGAGCGCAGGAGCCGGTACTTCTCGGACTCCTGCGTAAGAACGCTCAATTTTGAGTTGGCAATTTGGTACGCGTTAGTGAACTAACATACTGAAAAACTTCTTCAGCGGGTCGCATTAGTCATTTCTTCGGCGGTTTCTTAGTTGCAGATATCGATATAACTGCAAATATGTAATCTTGCACGCCGGATGTGTATTGCTACATCGTCGCTTTCACGAAAAAATATTCACTCGTGCGCGTGGATATCTACCAAACAAGACATGTAAATCATCTGTACTTGTTGACCAGTAGCAAGTGCTAAAAACGACTATCAAAGGAGAAAAGACTATCGCCAGCAACAGCTGACAATCTATTGCTGCTCCTCCAGTCAATTTGAGATTTTTCAGAGTTGAGATGTAGATGCTTCAAAAAACTTTGCGCTCTTGCTAATATCTGCACGTCATTCGGTGCCCGCAAGCAGTTTGTCATTGTCGAATGGAGGCGCAATCGTTATTTGGAAAGGAATACTGTGTCAGTCTTGACTGTGCGACTTGTAAACTTGAAGTTCAACGGCGCGTTTTTCGAATAAATGGTCGTTTTACAACCGCACAAGCACGTTGTGGCGTGGCGTTTTTGGTAGCGTACTCGGTTGCAAGTTCGAATTGCAGGAGGTTGCAGGAGGTTGCAAGTTCAAATCCCGGCCAGAGGTGTTGCATTTTTTTTCAGTTTTTATTTTTTCAAATTTTTTTGTAAATGCGTGTTATTTTACTTATATATTTATTTATTTATGGCAAATGGGCACTCCCGTTTTATCCCTGAGAAGCCATTTTGCGCAGAGTACTGGAACCAGCGTCGCAGTACCTGTGCTGGGAGGCGCTGGTACCAGCGCCATAATTGGCCCATAATCAGGCATGGCGCTGGACGCTGGTACCCAGTGGCGCTGGTTTTCGCAATAGGGATATGGAAACTCGCGGCTGGATTTTGCCGCCGGCGTCGGCGTCGCTATCACTCACGGTGTTTGTATACCTATATACAATATATACAATATGGTTAGGGGGAAACAGAAGGTTAGGTGGGCAGATGAGATTAAGAAGTTTGCGGGTATATTGGCAGCAGCAAGCACAGGGCCGGGTTAACTGGCGGAACATGGCGGAGGCCTTTGTCCTGTAGTGGACGTAGGCAGGCTAATGATGACGATACAATATGAAAAAGCAAAAAAAGTGATCAGGAAAAAGACTCCAGAGCGTGAATCAAACGTCGGACCTCTGAATTGCGAATACGACGTGTTAACCAGTGAGCTACGGAGGAGCACCTCCTCAAACGTTCAAATAGCAAGCTACTTATATATACCACTTACCGCTGTTGACGGGCATATAAGTGGGACCTATCGTGTTTTCAGAATTAGCAACAACATGTCGCAACGAGCTCGCTCGCCACATCGTCCTGACGTGGTGGCGCGCGCTTTCATCTCCCCCGCGTGGTTTGTCCCGCGGAGAGGAGGGGGTGACGCACACTCACGTGCCCTTATCTCACGGTGGGGAGGATCATACGTCTTGGCTGGCTTTGCGATTTCAACGGAACAATCCTGTTGTAGTTAACGGTCACACAAAGGTCACTGCAATCGTTGCACAGTCTTCATTTGCGAAAAGAGCGCGCGTTTCAGACACAGTGAAGTAACAACTGAGACGCTTATTTGCGTTCATCTGTACTTTTAAGTACCTGTCGTGCGTCATTTGTGCGGGAGAAAAGCCAGGCAGGTTTCAATCTGCTAGCCATTAGGCTTGTGACCTGCAAATTTCTTGCTGTAGCGTTCATTGCTTCACCTTTGTGGCAAAGCTGTGAC
Organism: Rhipicephalus microplus; assembly: GCF_043290135.1. NCBI lineage: Eukaryota > Metazoa > Arthropoda > Arachnida > Ixodida > Ixodidae > Rhipicephalus > Rhipicephalus microplus. The sequence continues at coordinate 363,220,715 of NC_134710.1, forward strand.
TTTTTTGTTCTGATTAATTGTTCCTTACGCTCAGTAGCTACGTGACTTTCGAAGGAATGAAAGTGGGTCAAAAATTTAGAGGAGAAAGTTGTAGATCGGTTGGCGAAACGTCCGATTAGACAGTTTTGTAGTATATGTCTGTCCGATATAAGTGTTTTTCTGCTAACTACGAATGCTCGCAAATCACGAAAAATACCACTTAACAAACCAACCGGCGCTCCTACGTGCGCCATGATATTGGTGCTTTTTAACCATGCGCCTACAAACACACCCAATTAGGCCTAATTAAGCAATTGTTTAGAAAATAAACTATTATACCTCATCCTAGGCAACCGTCAGCAACGCACATATGATCGCGATGTCATTTCGTGGGTCGGCATATATTCAATCGCTGGCTAAGCATAGCTGGCGCATCGTGTATATTGCACCGATTGGGTTGTTGTGCAATTTTAGTTATAAAAAGGCCTTCAGTGACAATTTTAGAGCATTTTTTATTCTGTGCGTCTGCTACTTTCGCGCGCTCTACTGAAAATGTTTGCTTAATTTATTTCTCAGCCTTTAGAGTTCAAATGTTCAAGAGATACACTTAAGATGTGTTACTCAATGAAATCACAATCATACTAATAGACATGCCAAAATATGCGGTACATCGGTATGATGTCGACTATCTTACTTTCCTTGATTTGCCCCTAATGCACGTTGAGTCAATGTAGCAACAAGATGGCAAGTTGGGCCAGTTGGATTACATTTTTAATTGAAAATTTTGTTGAAGCGCACTAAAAACGGTTGGACAGAGGAGGCTGACAAGAACAGCGCCTGCCAGCGCTGTCCTTGTCACAGAGGAATGCGACAGGCGTAGTGGGCACTGAGCCCCCCGACTTACTGGTAGAGTCATGAACTTAGAGCCTTCGATAAAAGGTACATCGAATAAGTTTATTGCCCCGCGGTTTTAACATCAGTATTATCACCCTTTCAATGTTATACACATTTCAATGTACCTACAACGCAAGAAATCGGTCTCGGTTGCAAGAGCAACAAAAATTAAAGCGACCCTAACGCAACTCTTAGGGTCTGAGAATGGCGCTCGCACTGACAGTGTTCCTAAACGTGTAATTGAAAGGGAGCCACTTCCTTTTTTTTTTCTCAGTCTATTTTATGTATAATTTCATCATACCCTCCGACAGCTCTGCGTGCATCCCGTGGATTTCGAGTTCGCGATCGGCCAACCTGTGATCATGGAACGATATCGTGTGATGGCTTCTTCATGTGACATCATACTGTGTGACACTGACACCACTGCAGTGACATCACGGTGACCTCATAGTGACATCAGAATGTATTGCCTGTGACATCGTAATAATGTAAAGTTATGACGTCTGCAAGTCGCAATCATTTATTACGCCACTTCATGCCATCGCCTATACGCCTAGTGCATCGCCTATAGAGACGCCACTTTAAGTCACCTAGCGGGCGCCAGCGGCAGAACGTTCGGGAAACCGTGCAGACGACAACACTTGGCATGTATTGTTTTGCTTTTGGGAGGTGGATGAAGACGATTTTCTCTTTATTCGGGTGCAAGTCAACTATTACTGCGCCGAAAATGCAGAAAAGACAAGCAGCTCTACAAAAGTGAACTTGTACACGGTGTTTGTCAAAAACCAGTGTTTAACAAAGCGCGCGTTGCCTTTTTGAAACGATGGCACAAAAACCTGACGCCAACCGTTCGCAGGTGACAGAGCACACTCATGGGAAAAAACAACAATCAAAAGGCACCTAAAGTGCGCCCCTTACTCTATCAGCGGAACACACTACCCAGGACAACGCTTCGGCAAGATAGGAAGGGAGAATTAAAGAAATGATAGTGGCACCATCTGAATACAGAGATGATTCTGGGAGAAGAATGCAGCTCTATTCCTGTAACAACCCTTTCCCATGTAGTACAACCTGGAAGCTAACCAATAATCTCTCGCATACCACCTGAAGGTATCCAGTCTGCCACAACGAGACCCTCGTATTTAATTAATAAAATAAGGATAATTTTAGTGCTTATTTGCCTGCGTTAGGTATTTTCATTAGAACTAATAGACAAGCTGGTGGAGCATCGGACTCAATATTCGAAGTTGGCAGGCTTCGAACACTGTAGGCATCCAAAGATGTACAAATGTGTTCTATAGGCTGTTGTGGACCGGGGCCTACCCGGTCTCTTGTGGTAGCGTGGTGTAACTTCGGGTTGAGGAAACTAATGCTGACAAGATGGGGATACGAAAAACAAACAGGTTTATGGGACAATTTACAATTATTTACAGCATGAGGTAGGAGTTCACAAACCCCGAGCGTGGTGGTTGAACCGTTACAAGGTTCAGAGCCACGTCCTTCATTCTGCAGCGTCGTTTTTAAACCCTGTCGGGCTCCTCCTCCTTCATTGGAACGTCAATCACACACACACAATACACCGCCCACAGTGCATAATTCAGTAGCACATGGTCCGCCGAATAGTCATTGCCCCTCTTGATGCAATGCTCTGAGGATAGAGCAAATGGGGTTCCTTCCCGGAACAATTCGGCGGTTGGGTTGCTTCTTCCACCTTTCCTAGGAAGAGCAGCCAAGGAGTAAACACTTGAATCGCGAAGACACGCACACTGTGCGGTTGTTCTGCTTCGCCGTCTGCTTGCTGCAGTCGGTCTCAATCTCGAAGCTTTACTACTGCAGCGCTTAAGTTGCGGCACATTTACTGCACGTCCAACGGAGCTATTGCAGGCCGCTCGTCAACTACCCGAAAGAGAACTTGGTGCACACTCTTGCAAAAACTAAAGAACAAACAAAATAGTTATACAGTAGGTGCACGCGTTGAATTGAAAAATAAACCAATGAGTGCGTGTTATATTTTGCTGTACACTACAGTTCAGAGATAGGAGACAAGCTGACATGTCTATAGAGTGACCATGGTTGCATATTGACCTTTATTTCTTCGCATAAAACTCACTCAGACTACAAGGAGGTGGGGGGGGGGTATGTTTCTTGAAACAAGTTCGATGATTATATCGATGCATTGATATTGTCATGGGGTCGTGACGTGCTGAAGGCACGAGTAAGGATGGTCAGATCAAGCAGTTTATTTGGGCGAACCTGTGCCTAGTAAACGAAAAATGAGGTTACAGTAGCAGACTTGCACTGATAGCGGTGAATGCAGCGTCGTCTGTCGATCAACTGGCAAGCGGCGAAGCGTGTCGGCATTTACGCACTCGCTATCAAACATTCTAGCGTTATCGCTAGCGGCGACGTAGATTCCAGAATAATCTTCAATGCTCACAAAGTGGGCATAATCTCAACAAAATGATGTACTGCCGTCCCAAAGCCTCTCGAACACTGTAGCTGCAGTTTGCGCTCAATACAGCGCACCAGGCTCATAAGAAAACTTGAGGAAGGAAACGTGGCAGTATATTTTGATACAGGGTAACTCTCAAGCTAAAACGTTGCCGCAATTTCAATCGAGGCGGAAGTATTTGAGACTTGTGTACTTAGATATGCGGTAATGTTAAAGAAATCCAGGTGATCGATATTTCTGGCGCCCTCCACAACAGCGTTTCTCACAATCGTACCATGGTTTTGAGACTTAAACCCCATCAGTTGTTATAGAAGCTGATAGATCTCAACGATAAGTGCAGACCCACCAGTGTATTTGGCCCAGCCTACCACAACTCAGTGCGACTGTTGATAGAAATTGTCGCTCATGGCTTAATGCTTGATTTCACATGCAAAGGCCCATGTCAAACAGCCCTATTACATCTTCACTGATACAATTCTTTTTGCACAAACTTCAATTTAGTGTAATTTCTGAGAAGCGCATGAGGATGACGAGCAAGACCAGTACGCAATTATTCGATTCAATTTTAAATGCCCTTCATTGGATATACGTTCTTAGCGAAGGAATATCGAACAAAATGACAAAGATTTCCGCGAGGATGCGACTGTCAAGCCCACTAAATGCGTCACGTAAAATAACAATCAAGATCAGATACACCAGATTTCTCAGTGTTCTCGGAACGGTATTTTTTTTTTTTGTGGCAGTGTGAATGGCACCAAACTTCTCGGGATCATTCGCGTTTCCGTCTATATTCTCGGAACTGCTCAAGTACACGCCTTCTGCGCCCCTAGAGTACAAGGCAGCGCCTAGTTTGCTTTTGTGTTTCCCTGATAGTGCAGTCTGCTTATGTTAGGTATCCACACTGCCCTGTGACTTCTTCTTCCCTGTAGGAACTGTCTGAATGCGACAAAGAAACACAGGTAACTGCCAGGTTTCCTCACCAACCAGCTGGCGTATACACCATGTTAAACCCCCCCCCCCCCCTTATCCTAGCAAAACTCTTGAGTCGCAACGGAGGCCACATTATTTCGTGCGAGTCACCGCGTTCGCTCGACGGGATGACGCATCTTGCGCCTGTGTCAGCACAACCCAGAAGTGGGTTGAGAGAGAAAGAGAGAAAGTAAATGTTTATAAAGTTCGATTCGATCCTAATCTTGGGGAAATGGAGGCATCAGAGGCATGGAGTGCTCTCGCATGTGGTTTTGTAAGCCGAGATTATGCGCTTCCACCAACAACGCCACGGCCGAATTGGAAGACACAGCAGAAGTGCAGAAGCGACTTGAAAGGCCGCAGAAAAAAAAATGCACTCATGCACTTTTCTTGGAAGGCAGCAGACCGGCTATATACTGTGGGCGCTCTTGCTGGATCGTGTTCCTATGCTGTTTTCGGAAAAATAAGAAGACAAAAAATACTGATGTTTCTTACTAGGATAGGAGCCCTAATCACATTGTAGTATAGGTGTGGTGTACGCTCACGCGGCTTCTGCCGAGGTAAGCCATTTTGGCCGGTCTCGAGCGACGGCGTGTCGATTTGAATGACAACAGCGGGGTTGTTGCAAACATGCGCTTCTCCTCCCTTATTTATTCCAACTACAAAGTGCTCACGGTGATTTTTTTTGTTTTTTTAAAAAATACCACTTGTGAGGTCGGAAAATAAGCCGGAGGTCATATGCACCGACGGTAAGCCTCTTACCTTTGGCTCCACCCCGCTTTTCTTTCTTCTTATTTACATTCCATTGGTTCTAATAACTTCCCCTGTACCTTCCTTGGCACTACTGTCTGTTAGATCTCATTATTATTGTGTTAAAACACGGAAAAAACGAGCCCTTAGGTATACACTTCTTTCTCTTATTTTCATTGAACGAGGGTCTCGTAATGGCAGACTTGGTGTGTTTAGGTTGTATAAGAGGGAAAATTAATCAGCTGCCCGCTCATAATAAGTTCACGTGCTACGTGACGCCAAACATACGCATAAGAGTGTTTTCACACTCGTTGTTTGGCTTATAGATGGCGCTGACTGTCACTCCTACTTCTAAATTCACATATAAGCCCTAAAAAGTGGATGGAGGGAAGGCCGCTGTGGTAGCTCAGTGGTTAGAACATCAAACGCGTTATTCGAAGGTCGTAGGTTCGATTCATGCCCACGGTTGGTTATTTTTTCATCCACTTTTCATTCTTCTTATTTACATTCCATTGGTTCTAATAACTTCCCCTGTACCTTTCTTGGCATTTCTGTCTGTTAGATCTCATTAATATTGTGTTAAAACACGAAAAAAACGAGCCCTTAGGTATACACTTCTTTCCCTTATATATATATATATATATATATATATATATATATATATATATTTAATCTGCACGCTTCGGTGGACAGATAATATTAAGATTCTCGCGGGGAGAGCGTGGCCACAGCATGCACAGCACCAGTTTACATGGTGAAAAATGGGAGAGGCTTTCGCCGTACAGCTCGTGTAGTCAGTCTGATGATGATGATACGTGGCTTGATCCACTGTCTGGCGCGGACATTAAAATATCAAGGACCTCTAGGTTTGTAAAACAATTGTGTGACACTTGAAAGCGATACCTCAAAGAACACACACGAACATATTGAGCGCTTGAGTTGTTTGTGTGTCTTGGCGGTGTCCATTGCAGGTGTCACGCAATTAATTTCCAGCGATGAATTGACAAACTAGACTGTGAAGACACCCTAGGTTTGGCTTTTGCCAAAGCCCACTTTGCGTGTTGTTCACAGGGTGGTCTTGCGAATCCCACTACTTGGGCAGTCTAAACTCTTTTGGTTTGATGGAGAGAGGTGTCTTCGAAACGTATTTCATCTCAGTAGAGGAAGATGTACGCATTCTAGGTGACTTTGCGCATACCTCAACCAGGAGCTACTCATCTTCTTCAATAGTTGAGCATCTTCAAGGCTTTTACTCCTGTAGGCATCCAGCACAGCGCTTCAAAAATTCTGGTGGTCGTCATGTGTGTTTCGCAAAAACGTGCTGACGCGATGGACACGCTACACCGCAAAGATCAGCCGAGTGGACATACACTTCGCTCTGTAAGCGCACCGGCTGCCTCAGCGTACGGCGCGTGCGCAGTGCCAACACCGATCACTTGCTCCGGGCCTTGGACTATGATTCCACTCACCTGTGAGTCTGTTCGTGCCAGTACATTGTACACGTGTGTAGCTTCGATTTTTTATGTGTTTATTACACTCGTAATTGAAAGTTGCTGTTCATTGCCGAATCTAAGAGCTAAACTTTGTTCAGTTGACTTGCGAGTGGCTTTGAGATTCGGCGGTGAGAAGTCAGCCATGATACCTTAATTGTGGTTTGTAACACCGAATCTCTTTAGCACATTCAACAGCTCAAGCAAGGTTCTTGTTTTTGCCGAAAACCGTGCTTGCGCTGTGAAAATCAGCCTCTTGATTTTTTTTTTCAGAATGCAAGCAGAGCTCCTATTGTTAACAACAATTTACCAACGGTTGGGCAACTCACCGCACGAGTCCAGTTGGAGTCCTCTTAGGTCGCCACTAAAACAGGTTAACCTAAAGAACAGAGAGAGAGAAAGAATGTGGAAGCATGTGTAAGTTAAATCAGTAGGCTGTCTTGCTGTACGAATAGTTAAAAGAAAGAACGATTTGATATCTGCAACATTGACGGTCGACACGTGCCCAGTTACAGGCGAACCGATTAACAGGGTCACCATAATAACCTGACTGAACTTCGCAATATTTTTTTTGTTCCTACTGTACAACCATTCCGTATAACGTTCTTCTGTATGCATACCCTACGAACGTAAGCCGGTTGCTATCCTCGTGAACTTTAGACAATTTTTTTGTTACACTTCCGGCGCTGCCATTTGCAGGGGTAGAAAAAATACATGTTTTTGCGTTTACAAAACTCTACCACAAACATTTTCTCAAAATATTGCTAGAACAGGCCCACAGATGGCCACTGTTTTTTTTTTCTTCCGCCTTGCTGCGGGTATTGATCAAAATTTAATTACTTGAGAGAACTTCAAATAGAAGGTCGCACTGATATGACCCTGATTTAAATGCAATGAGACACATAACTAATAATTTATACAATATAATTGGCCTATTTTGGTCCTGCGTCAACGGGATACAGACGTGGTTTATAGTTAAAACTTCAATTGAGCTGAATAAAACTTGCCTTTTAGAAGGAACGCTGCATCGTTGCGACTGAATTCAGCAAAATTTTTATTTAGGTGTCATGTGGTTTTAAGAAAAAATTTTCAAGTTGGTAAGAAAAATAAAGCCTCGAACTTAGGAAATCTGTAGCTATGCATCAAAATTATTTAACCGAAGGTCGATGCCATATATATTGGTGGACTAAGTACGTTATACGAGTGGACAAATTTCATAAGTGAATAAACTCGTGTAATACACAAGCTTGCTGCAATGTTCCTGATGTTTTGGGGGAATTAGTGGTATTATTTCAAAGTATGCAAATAATCAATTTCGTCTCTCTGGGATGTGCTATTAGGAGCAGTTTGAGGAATTGTGATATCATTGTTTCTTATTGCCGACTTGTAGAGTTCCTCACTTAATAGCTGACTTCCTAATTTTTTAATGCTATACTCAAGGAATGTCTTCAAATAAGGGAAGGCTCATACCCTAAATAATACCTCTTGTTCTACATACGGTACAATGCTTTTACCTAAAAGAAACCTCTTTGTATTATTGAAGTTGGCATAGAAAAACAATAGATTCACTACCATTCGTTTAGCTGCTAGCTTTGAAAATTTTATCCATTCTGTGTGTAAAATCAAATGATTGGTTTCACCATGACACTTTGTACGCAACGTACGTGAATAATCGACCCGCTTAATCTTCTCTCGCAGGCTGTGTAATCTAGAAAGATGATCCTCAATGTAGAAACTGAACATTAGAAACATTCATAAGAGTGTGCACGAGGGGGGCGGGGAATGGCCGCCCTCCTCTCTAGTTACTAAGAGGTGGGGGGCGTGAAATCTTCCCCGCACATTGACTTAGTAGGAAGAGGGAGGCACTGCGGTTAAAATTCGCTTCCCCCCCCCTACCCGCTGATTCGGAAAGCTTATGACGACAATCATGTGCTGATCTGAGAGACATTCGCGACCCATAAAGAAACAGTGCCCATGCTTCTCGCACCGCAAATGCTTTTTCTGTAGTTTAGATACACTGGTCTCATTAAGCATCTATGAATAACAAAAAAGACGGGAAACGGCCAATTGCGCAGCAGCAGTGCGTTTACATTCCCCAACACACAAATACGCCATCGCCGCTAATGAAGTGTCTGCTTATTCAAATATTAGTAGCAATAAAGTACTATGGATAATATTCCTAATAAATAACAATATGAAAGTAATAATTTCAATAATATTCATATTTTCGGGCGTACTGCGTGCCAGAATCATTACGGGATTATAAGGCGCGCCGTAGACAAGGCCTCCGGAAAGTGCGACCACCTGGAGTTCTTTGCGTGCACTTGGGCATGAATACACGGGCCTCTAGCATTTCTGGCTTCCACCTAAAATGTAGCCACCGCGGCCAGCATTGAACTTGCGACCTTTGGGTCAGCACCTGAGAACCAAGGCACCGGCTGTCCGTCCGCTTATGTAGCTTCGGTTGGTGCTTATCCTCTAAAAACAACTACTTCAAAAGATCAAGACAATCTCTTCTCCGTGTTCCGCGTGCGTAATCAAAATTTAGCTTGCGATAGAAACCTCAGAAAAGAGTAAAAGCAGCATGCATTCTTTCCTCTTGCTGACGAATAGTAGGTGGACGCGGTGTATGCGGCACCTGCAGAAGAAAGGTAAGCATTTTTCACATGCACGAAAACAAATAAATCCGAGCACTTGGATTTTTTTCGCTTTATAGTGCTGCTTCTACTGAGTGAATGCGACTTTAGAATGGCGTAGACGTTTTGAGGCAATGCAATGTGTTCATAGCCACTGGAGAAGCCTGGAAAGTCGTAATTGAGCACAGCGAAGAAGTATGACCTTGTTTCTGTCATGACGGGTTATTACAGCGAGTGAGTGAGAATTGATACACTGCATTTGGGACCTATAGGGAGCGTCTTGAAAGTTGCACACAGCGCCACTTGTGGTGGGGTAGACGTGCAACGTTGAGACTCTTAGCAGACAGTAGCACCTCATTGCTTTGATATGGCGGCACAAGTACCTGATGCCGGCACGTCATTGCTTCGAGCAGAATTTAAAGATATCGTACAGTGATATTCTTTTGCAATACCACCATGAACAAATGGATAAACCTTCACAAAAGCAGCTGCATTTCCCACGTTAGTGATCGCTTTGCTGCCCTTCATCAGTATACTGACAACTAAATTCGTGCGTCAGGTGTGCTTATTGCAAGATGCTTACTTGATAACTGTCACAGCAAGCTGACATTCTTAAACATTTCGAATGTTTTTGATGAGTGCCCGTGCACTACCGACGTACTTGCAAAATACTCATAGCATTGAGATATATCGGTGGCTCCACCGACTCACCGTAGCAATTATGGTGAGTGGCCGGGCAGAGTGCTTGTTTGTTGCGGCTTCGTATCACGGCGATTTTCAGCAATCGAGTCTCGCAAAATGCTTTGCTTGAAATTGTCGCGGCATTATCATCACTCATCATGATCATGGTCTTTACCCCGCCACTCGCGCAGTTTATGCCAAGATCTGGAGGCGCAGGCGATAGAGAGTACGCGCTAAGATTTAAACCAGAGAGGACGCCATATCCCCGTTTCGTCTTTCGCTTCACCTCGAAAAATGTCGACGACGACGGCACGGTCACTCCTCCGGCCACAGTCACGTCTCTCACTACAACATCCTGCGCTGTTCATATTGCAAAACGAAACAAACACTGCCCCACCGTGGTGGTCTAGTGGCTAAGGCACTCGGCTGCTGACCCGCAGGTCGCGAGATCTAATCCCGGCTGTGGCGGCTGCATTTCCGATGGAGGCGGAAATGTTGTAAGACAGTGTGCTCAGATTTGGGTACACGTTAAAAAACCCCAGGTAGTTGAAATTTTCGGAGTCCTCCACTACAGCGTCTCTCTTAATCATATCTTGATTTTGGGACGTTAAACCCCACAAATCAATCAAATCAATCAAAACAAACACTGACATGTACATTCTTCACTACAGCATTCGAAAAGATTCGTTTTTTGCACTGTAGTTCTGCTACTATACGCCCGGCGTCATTTCTTTCTAACATGCAGGTTGTTAACGAATAAAAGAAAAAAAAAAGACCTCTAGGTGAATCCTTACGAAGAATGAGATTCAATTTATCACTTACGATGTTTTTACTTTTGAGGCTACAGCACTGGGTTATAGCCATCGGATCGTTTGTCATGCCTTATGGCACCAACCATTTCATGGTTGATCTTTGCGCCAGATAATAAGAGTCAACAAACCAGTCAACGTTTTAGCTTGATCCTATCGAGTGCACATAGCGCAGCGGAGTGGTTATGCTTGCGGTAATATGCTACGTCACTCCGTTCGCCCATTAGCTGATGGTCCTATCAACGCAGCAGAGTCAATTGGCCTCGTCTTGCAATCCCCAAAGCTGCGAAGGGTTGACGGCGGGTTAATAATTATTAAGGTCAATTAAAAACTATATCAACCATGAGTTGAATTAAAATGTCTTGAATACATTTCTTATATCACCACTTTTATGGTAGCAGGAACATCACGCAAGATTGCACCTACAAAGGAGGTGTCTCAGAGAAACTCAAACATGCAGCAGACAGACGCGAGGCGGCAAAGGGAGCCGGAACCAAACGCATTTTACGTCGCACAGCCATGATCCAAATATTTCGCTGGCCAATAAAGCACGGACGAGTCGAGAAACTCTAAAACGTCGTTGTGCACGTGTTAACACAGTCGACTACGCAACAGTTCATGATTCCGATAAACAGCGCCCCGCCGCGGTGCTACACTGGCTAAAGTACTCGGCTACTGATCAGGAGGTCGCGGGATCGAATCCTGGCTGCGACTACTACATTTGCGATGGAGACAGAAATACTGTTGCCCGTGTGCTCATATTTGGGTGGACACTGAAAAACCTCTGATGGTCGAAATTTTCGGAGCCCTCCAGTATGCGTCTCCTGTAATTATATGGTGGTTTCGGGACGTTAAACTCCGCATATCAATCACTCAAATTCGATAAACAACGTGCTAGCGAGCGTTAAGAGAGAATTTATTGTGCTCGGGCTTTCAACGAATGTCTGCTCTGAAAGCCGCGCGGCAGCACACCATTCGCCGTGCACGGAGTCAATAGTGAGCAAGACGCTGCTGACATTTCGAGGATCCGAAAGTAGGCATATTTTACTCACTGTTTGAAAAATGGGCAACAGCTGAACAGTCTTCGTAATATAGAATGTCATACCTATCACCGTTATTAAATCACCTGGAGTTGCTCCTGTAAGCTCTAAGAGAAGCTGGCAGCCCACTCGCTTCTTCAGCGCGCTTGTAGAAGCAGCGTACGTGTCCCACGTCGGATAAAGTGTGCGCTCGAGAACAGCAGCCAGGCCGGGCTAATAGTTGCCCCGGAATATCCTATTATCAGCACGCCGACACTGAGCGTTTCCGGCTGCCATCGCGGCCTCGCTAGGAGGGGTCGCTCATTAGCAAGGCGCCTAAAGAGATGGCCCACCGGAAGACCCGGGTTAGTGCACCAACTTCATACACCTGCGCGCGTACAAACGCCCGCTCGTGAGGTGCGCTAGCCCTGAGCACACAGTGCGTTGATACGCTGTCACACGTGGAAGTTGGGATAACTATACAGACTGAGCAGTGGTGCGCAGAGCGGGCAGTCGTGACAGAAGCGTCCTCAGTGGCCGTTAACAGAGACATCGCTTTCGCGGTGCAGCGCCCCATCACAGCTCCAGCCGAAGGGAAACTCATCTACCTGTCAGGTGTAAAGTACAAAAAAAAGGAGAGCTCTACCGAACCTCATTAGTTAAATTACTTCAGCATTGCATGTGTGGAGCTTTGTTTCAGTTCTTTAAATCTCGACTACAACAAAGAAATGGATATTCAAGGTGTTAAAAGCAGATATAGTTGCCCTTCGTGTTAGCGAAATACCAGATTTTGGCAAAACTGTCCATTTTCTTTCTTACTTCCTCGGTCAAAGCAGCGCAGACGGGGAGGGAATGACAGGAACAAGAGCTTATTAGAAGGACGTCGTAGCTTCTTGTCTTCGCTTGGTCCTAGGCGAATATATAGGTCCTTGGCGAATAGGAGCTTTAGACATTCGGGGAAGCACACGCGTGCACCTGAACGCGTACATGAAGAAGTGAGAAGCAATTAGATGGAAAAGCAGGTCAAATATTGTTAATTATTGTATCCAGTTGGCTACTCCGTGCGAGGACAAAGAGGCAGAAAGATGAAAAAAAAAAACGACGGCGAGTCGAAGCACACGCATAAAAGAAAGGCGCACGAGTGCCAAGAGTCATTTAAGTGAGCAGCTGGTTCCTATGGGAGGCTCATTAGCCCGCTTTTCACGGTCTGATGTCACGATACGATCACACATGCTGGCACTCGACGATAATGTGTCGGCTCGGAAAGCTGCCTAGACTTAAAAATTTAAGAACACTATGTGAATTCCACAGTGTGTTCCGCAAACTTCTGTGTAGCCTGTGCCTGAAGAAGGAGCGTCGCCGCGCGCGCCGCTGTGCCATCACGTGATTGCTGAGAGACTATGAGGGAGAGAGGCTTCAGCTGACATCGTTCAAGGGTACTGTCGGATGCTCGGACGCCGCGAGTATCCGCCTTTGAAGATCAACGAAGCTGGCATTCACTCGCTGGTGTTGTAGTCACAGACGGCGTTGTCAGCCATACCTATGCATGCAGTGAAAACAATTAGTGAGAGTACGCAAACTAAGGCGTGTTTGTTATAAATAGCTCGATGGGGCATGGTTTTAGTCGGAGATTTCATAGCACGCCAACGAGTATTCCGAGAGAGGCTCCACCAGCACTATCCCGCAGGATGGGAAGGCTCGTCGCCACGGCGTTGCACGCTGTACGAACTGAAGTCATACCGGAGTAAGGATGCCTCTGCTTAGCGCTATTCTCGAAATAATCATGTTCCTTCTCTCTCCCGGTGAGAATGACGCAGGAAGTGCAGGAAGATGCATATACATGGTAATTTTCATAATCCACATGCACGTACAGTGTCGCAACGTAGGCGAGCGTTCGATGCTCATGGTTATTTTTGAGCCATTTATATTGACCATTTCTTCAGCTTCTGGCTTGTTGACCATTAATAAATGTCGACCAGTTAGTTAATTTTCTGTATCTTTGTTGTATCTCTCATACTTAACTTGGGCTTTTTAGAACACGTTTGCTAATAGTGTATGAATAGACGCCGATTTTTAAGATCCCTTCGAGGTTGCCATATTAGGAGTCCAGTGCGCTAAAAGTCTTCTAGGAACAGTTTGGTAGCTCTTACAGCCTGCCGCACAAAAGACGTCGCATCGAAGCACTATGAGCCACGTAGCTTGTTCCAACCTATGTGGCGGCGGGTCTGCGCCAGAGTGCCAGTGTCAAACTTCATCATCGCAATATGCAGGGCGTCCCAATTAACACGCATCGTGATTTTCAAAAAGAGGAATGGCGTTACGTGAAGCAAAGATCAAGACAATTGTTTCCAATGTACTCCAGTAGTCGCTACTAATTTTTCGGTAATGACAAACATTCATTTATTCACATTCATATGTATTACTAAAAATTACTAGCCTAATTATCGAAACCTCAATGAGGCAGATGTGTGCACGTTGGAACGACTTCTGTTTGTGCTGCTTTAAACAACACAGTAGTTGCGTGTTCATTTTTTTCCTGTAAAGAAAGCCCGCGAATAACAAAAAATACGAAAGCAAACAAATTAGGCGCAATCGATCGGCGCAGCATTTGCGCACACACACACACAGACATATATATATATATATATATATATATATATATATATATATATATATATATATATATATATATATATATATATATATATATATATATATATATCATAGTTAAGCGAATTTTCTACTAAAGATAACGTTCCCAGGAGCCTTTTCTGCATCGTTTATTGTATTCTCGTCGATGCTTAAGCATCGCACTCGAAAGTGTAGTTTGTCTCAAGAATGAAGCACCCACCACGCTTGGGCACATGAATATTTCTTTTCAGCCATGAGACCCAATGCCACGGGAGATTTTTCAATGCCGTGTATTAGAATGCTGCCAGTGTAAAGCTCAGCATATGCGAGACCAATGCCCATCCAGGATTCAGTTGTAAAATAGTCCGCGTAAACTCTCTTCTCTCATTGCAGAAAGCGGCCTAGTACACGGTACCTTCAACAGCTTGTGGTATAATACTAATAGCGGCGAGTACAAATGAAGGCCCGGCCTGACGTTTAGGCGCTGGCAAAACATGGAAGGCCGATAGAAACTTGTGTAGCCCTTTCTTAGAGTACTCTACTTTCACCCAGCTCACAGCGTTACATACATAGCTAAAGTCCGCATGCTGAAGCGGCAGCGCTCACTCTCTCTTCTTTTTCTCTGAAGCACGCTCATACACGCATACAGGCTAGTTATGCGGCACGCAAGCTGGTACGCTTATTCTCATACAGTGACGCACGCACACATCACAAGGGTGAATCTGCGGGGATTTCCCAGTCGCGTTGCCCTGGAGATTTACGGCGAGGGGCAGATGAAAGTAAAGCCAGCTGGTTCCGCATGGTGTGGCGGGTTAGTGCGCCGGAGTGGAACCACACTGTGGCCGTGGTCGTAGCGCAAGTCGTTGTGGGAGCCTAGAGCGGTGAGGAGCAATAAGCACTGGCCGACCGATTTCTCGATAATAACCACACGTTGAGGCACCGTAAAGGCTCTTGCGGATAGCGAAGGCAAAGCGCGTGCAGAGGCGTCTAGTAATGATGCTAAATGTACCGAAGAAAAAAAACAGGCGGAGGCTCACTGGGATAGATTGATAGATCGCTAGTACTGTGTCGAAACCCCTATCGTATACGCTGCATCCAACACGCCACTGTATCGAGCACCGCTTGAAGAACCGTTTATACTGATCAACACTTATACGATGCCACCGCCTATAGTGTGTGAAGAAATACGTTGATTCGCCTACAAAACTACACTTACACGCTTTTTCAGGCTCAGCTCCTGAACTTTGAACACCCTTGGGATTGTTGGTTAATACATTGTACAGTGACGACTAACCGACAAACTCTTTGGTTTTGACTTCAAATGATCGGGTGTCTTAACTCTTAAAAATATATTATGACGCGGCAGTTGCTCAGCTGATAAACTTATCTTTCAGAATGCAATGACAGCCCACATTGAAGCACGTGATCACAGTAAGGCAAACAAAGACCGCGTTACGGGCAGCCATGGAATGGCAGAAAACGCTCTCTCTGGCCTTCACTAAAAGAAAGGCAGAGTCGACTTGCCTGAGTGTTTTGTAAAAGATAAGTGTAGAATGTCAAAACGTCATGTAACATATAGGTACTTTTATACACGAAGTTATCTCCTTAATCCATCCAACTAGCTGAAATATAATGCATAAAGTTATGTGCAATACACGTATTAAATGCAGAAAACAATTAGCGAGTCAGACTAGATAACTTTGCCATCTGTAGTGGCCAAACAAAGAACTGCGTAATGTTCCAAGGGTTCGGTATTTGGTGCTTTTTTCACACCTGTAGTAGACGGCAAACTCGAGCTTGGAGTAGAGCTGTCCGCTGGTACCAAAATTGCCGGTGGTGGCGCACCGGTGTTTTCTCCTGCGGCGGCGGCGTGTCAATGGCGTGAGGTCCTTCGAATCGGCGGCGGGGTGACGCGAGGCGGGGGGGGGGGGGGGGGGAATCAAGTGTGGGTAGGGATAGAAGCTCGTTTCTTGAATTTTGGAATATAAATCTGTTTCCCTGAAAGGGCGAATTAGTTTACATGATACCTGTCTTCCTTAATCTTATTTACAAATATTGCTTTCTTAATTTTTGTGAAAAGCAGTTGTAAATACAGATCTTCAGTACTTTAGAAATAAAATTTAACAAAAATTTTGTTTACAATTCATCTTTAACACGAAAGTGTTTTATGCCGGGATGCACCATGGCTCCACTGACGAATTCGCGTCACAAATAGAACTTTGTAAACTATATGCTGAAAAATTGCAAAAGAAACGAAAAGGAAAGGCTCTGTCGCTAGGCATCAAATCAGCAACCTCTCAATCCGCAGTGCGCGTTGCTTCCACTACGCCACGGAACGTATGTTGTTAGTGAGATTGCTAACAGCAAGCTATTTATATACGCCATATACCAATTGGTGGTCCTCAGAGCTTCTGAACTTCAGCGCTTTTTGTCATCAGTATCCAGATAGCGCGAATGTCTCGCGTTCGTGTGCTCTAAAGGCCGTCGCGTCTGTCGCATATTCAAGAGCCAAGCCCCACACCAAGATCGTCCTTTTATTCAGACCACTCGTGCCTCACTTCCTTCTTTTTCTTCAGTTCTCCTGCTTGTTGTCGCGCGGCCGCAATCATCCGAAAAATACTCCCAAGAGGCCAAGACGATCACGAGACAGTCTCGCTAGTCCAGATCAATTGTCTCGCTGACTTGCCTCCAGAATATATGATAACTGAACAAGTCACTTTCCTTCCCTTTCCAGAAGCTAGTCACCCTAAAGCATGCGCGCAATATCACTCTCTCCTAGGGGCGCTCACCACCGCAATCAGCTATTGTGGCATTGAACGTACGCTACCGTCAACACAGGAACTCACTTCGCAGCTCCCAGCAGCAAGGCCTTCGGCGTTCAAGCTGTAGCACAAATGACCGTCTCGATGTTTTTCCTGTCAAGCGGGTGATCCAGTATGACCAGTCTTTGTGCCAAAGATCTCCGCCGAACTTCCACTGGACGACTGGTTGGCTCTGGAAGACTAGCAGCAACTGCATAACATCAGCGTTGAGCTTTGAACCTTTCAGCAGGGCATTGTTCTGGCAGGCATGACCTAGCGCGTGCGTTGAGGTGTCAGGCACAGCACGACGTCTTGGTGGGGCAGCATTTTCATGAATGACTGCATGATGAGGTGCACAATAGCCATCGTCTTGTGGTTGTGGTATTTCGAATCGCCTTGTATGTTCTTTGTCTTGCCACGGTGTCTATATAGTTCAGAACGTTTCTTGAACCAGTTCAATTGCACTTGTGGATAGCCTTCTCTAAATCTTCGATGATCGCTGCCTGAATGCCTACCCAAAACTTGTGGTTTTAGTGGAACCTTGTAGCAGCCGTCAAACTAGATGATGCCCTGTTCAGATGCCTCAAGCTTAGGTGGAGCCTTGCTCCTCCTCTCGGCAGGCGCCTTGATCCTCATGACACCGAGATGCCATATTGCAGAAAGATCACCATAAGGAACAAACATCGTGCGACAATACAGGAATAGAGCGCTCATGTATGCTGAACTTCTCTCGCGTTTTATGGTGCCCTGGACGGCCCAGCTAAACTTGGTTTCCATGGCCGTAAGATCACTGGACAAGCGATCTATCCTTCCAATTGCTACTTTCCAGTAGACGTCAAAACCAAGTAAAACGCTGACTTCCTGTGGGTGCCAGGTGTCGGGATGAATGTTGTCTGCAGCATCGTAGTTCTTGTCGCACAAAAGCTGCGAAAGATCAGTATTGAGCATGTACTTGTAACTGCACGCACTTCGGGTACTTTCAAGGCCTCCACGGTTATCGCCATGTCCCTGCGTTGGCCTCGTAGAGTCAAAGCTCCCCGTCGACTGCGTGTTGCTTCGCGGGGCTTCGAGTGGCTGAATGTAACCAAAGAAAGTTCTTCGATACCAATAACCGGGCATCTGAGGTCCTTTGAGACATCCGCTGGAATAAATGTGCGCTGGCTGCCGCTAACAAGAAGAATGCGCACGAGACACTTTCGGGACCCGCACTCGATCCACACTCGACCTGCTTTAAGAAGAATGGCGTTGATTCCGCTCAGGGCGCTTGGGGCCGATGTCACTGAAGGCATGTTAGTGCCTAGTCTGGCAATGCGCGGGTCGCCCATGTTCACTGTCGTCGCGTTTGTATGGATTGGAGCTGCCGGTGTGAACAATTCACAGAGGCTAATGAGGTGTCGTCAGTTGCACTTACTACTCAGGTGATGCTGCATGCACGTCGGCAAAAACGCGCCATGTGGTTTTGCAAGCCGCAACAGTAGCAGCAGCGAGCAGTGCGCAAACGAGTCCGTTCTTCCTCAGCCGAGAGTTTAACGTTGCAGTCCGCGATGGTGTGCTGACAACTGCTGCGTAAAGGGAACACCTCTTCCGTAACTGTAACAGATTCGGCAGCAAATGCGGAAGCCATAGGCAAATGTCCCATCGATGCCGACGGAGGTTCGACCTCTTCCGGCCGCGACCGCAACAAACCAGACGCCGTTTGTTCTGTCCTGCTTTCCTCTCGAACCTCAATCTGAATGCGCAGAAAATTGAGCTATTCGGCAGCGTGGCGAACTCTCTGTTCAGGTGTTGGTATGCCAAACGTTTCCTGCGGCGCTTCCTGCACCTTCTGGCGGTAGAGAATCGCGAGATCAACCGGCAGACACTTCATCAGGACGCGGTTGAGGACCACGTCGTACTGGTCCGGAGAGACGCCCAAACCGGTCGACGCGGAGACTCGAAAGTTGACCTTGTCGCAGAGCAAGTGAAGTTTCTCCACGTCTGCTGACGACTTGACTGGCGCTAAGGCAAGCAGGGGGTAAACGTACTCGTTCACAAGCAAGTCGCGTCGACCAAATCGCTCCGTCAAGGTCTTGATCGCGATGTTGTAATTGTCCTCGGTTAGTCGGATGCCTTCAATTGCTCTCTTTGCTGCACCGCTCAAATAAAACTGAAGGTACTTGAACTTCTCGATCTGTAAAAGGTCCTCATTCAGGTGAATCGTGGCACTGAAATGCATAGGCTACGCAATGAAATCGCATAGGCTACTCGAGAAGAGTCACTGACCTGACTCTGGGCTGTGGTGTTGTCACCACCGGTGCCGGCGTTGGGTGATGTAGCCACCGACCTCGCAGCACTCGTTACTGTCGCCTTGTTTGCGGCGTGTCGGAGGAAGAAACGCGCTCGGGACATGGCGTAAGAGATCATTCGGTCGTACTCTTCCGCGACCTCAAGCTCTTCCTCGTAGTCGTCGTCGTCAGTCGCATTGACGATTTCTTTGTTTAAGGTGTCAAGTTCGGCATTCTTCTGAGTGAGGTAGGCAACGGGGGAGTCGACCTGACCGGCATCGGGAATGGAGGCCTGCAGCTCGTCAGTCAGGAGCGTGATAGTTCGTGTGACGCTTGCCCTTACGACGCCATGGTTCTTGCGCAGCCGCTTCAACGACGGCATCAGAAGTAGAAGTCTTCGGTGTGACCGGGGTGTTTCGGCACCGGAAAGGATGTCGCGTATTCAAGACCCGAGCCCTGCACCAAGAACGTCCCTTCTTTCCGACCGCTCGTGCCTCACTTCCTTCTTTCTCCTTGGTTCTCCTGCTTGTTGTCGCGCTGCCGCAATCATCCGCAACAGCGTCTAGCGTTTCGACTAGCGCCTTCTCCTCGGAGTGTGATCTCTCCGGTGCGTGCACTTATCAAACTCGTGATTCCGGAGCGCACGAAGGTCACTCTCTTGCTGTCGCTGCCACGTTTACGAAAGGAACACGCTGCTCGTACACGAAGACGTTTGTGGCATTTGTTCGCGCTTGTCTTGTGAATAATTCTGCATTCCTTTTGTACATCCCTCTTTGTGTTTGAACAGCGAGCTTTAAAGGGGCAAAGCGATTTTTCGCGTATTAGTAAAGTACACTTTCAAATTCCCGAAAACACCCCTCCTACAGCGACATGGCACTTAGTAGGCGCGAAATCATGTGACAAGAAAAAGCGCATAGCGAGGCCACCTTGAGAACGCCCCACAAAACATCATTACGTAAAAAATTTTAAAGGCGTCTTCTAGGTTCTACGTGGCTTCCAACCAATAAAAGCGAAACACGTTGTCATTAGTGGGTGCCCTAAATTTAGCATGCAAAGTTTCAACAAATTTAATCGAGCTGATTCCTTGAAAATGTGAAAAATACATATTAAAGTTTTTGAGGTCCCGCATGAAGCTTTTGGCACGAAATTGAGAAGTAAAATTTCATCGACGATTTTCTCGGCTATCATTGAACTTATGATCGTGAAACATGTAACATATTGCATTCGAGTTCTCTTAGTGCAGTTTGCCAATCTAAACCAATTCACTGTTCCTCTTTAGTATATCTTTAAGTATCGAGCTTTCACAGTTGGTACGCACACGTCTTCTGTATGCTCATCTTGTGGTTAGTTTCTGCTTGAGGTGCAAGCTACAAGTTTCGAACTGCTTGTCGTACTTAACGTGACATTGTAATTTGGTGCTGTTGCATTCATTCCTTCGCCACTGTGGCGAATGCACAATAAGCACTCAACTACCTCTGTGAAGACCCGCTTCACTTTTGTTTCATAGCGATTCCTACAAAGAGAGATCACCCACATTTTTTTCCAATGCTCAGCACCGAATCTCGGAAGATAGCCATTAAGTTTATTACGAATATGCACGTTTTGCAGAAAAGCAAAAATTCAACAAAATAAAACCAGAACGATTCTGAATTTATCTAACGGACACAATATTTAGAGGATCAAATCAGCGGGTACAGTGAGCCGAAGAGACATCGAGTAATGTGTGTGCTAGAACACTCGGACCGCAGTGTAAACTACCTTATGCTGGTGACGACACGATTGCAAGTGCACCGATGTTCGAAAGGGGCTACAGCGATAAAAACTTGCATGCGAAATAGACGAGAAATGCTGGTCATAGCGACGAAATGGAAATCGTACTGCTTTTTGTAAAAGCATATTCTAACATAGTTATGTCGTGTTTGTGGTGAGGCAATCAAACAACCAATGCATCTTCTAGTCTGACCAAAGTCTTACGTACTGTCAGTCAGCATTCTTTTGTCGAGTTCTTTAACGTGCCTCAGAGACACCAACGTTTTCAAAGTGCTTGTTGCAGATTGTTTCGACGTGCGCATGCTATTTTTAATTTGCTGCACGTGTTAGACCAGTGTATTTAAACTAGACAACACATTACACTGACATCAATATACGTAAAATGAAGAGGCTGTTTCTTAATTAAAAAGGTCATGACTACTGTCATTTCGAAGTTCGCCATGTTTCACTGCCGTTACAAAAGACAAAAAAAGTACTATTCAGCGCATCCTGATCTTGACTATTAGAGATTGTTGTACAGATAGCACAGTCATCTGCTTACATTCTAAGCTTAACTTGAGTATCACTAATAACTTATTCTTCGTCAATTAAGTACTAAACAAAATCAAACCAAACAACAAACCTTGAGACCCCTTCTTTATGTGATATGTACACGTCAGATGATTTCGCATGGTTAAAGTTGACAAATTTGGAGTGAGACAGGAAGACATCGGCTGTCTAATCAGCTAGCTTGTTGTCACCCAAGAAATTGTGAAGACGGCAGAAATTTGGAATGGTGAACCTTATCACAGGCCTTCGAATATAGCATTGATCTGTGGTCGTTCATAAACGGAAAGAGCGATTTCGTGCGTAAACTGAAACAACTGTGTAACATTAGAACAGCCAGTCCAAAAACCCTGCTACGATTGTCAAAGTATATTGTGTGCATTAAGGTATTCTTTTATACATTCCTTATTGAGATAAAGCAGAAATATTGACCCATAATTTGATATTATTTGCTTGTTTCCGACTTAAATACGGGCACGATGTTTTCTCATTTTCTCAGCTGGGTAACTGTCACAAAGATTATTGATTTTTAATATTACAGTAAGATAGTCAGCACACAATTCTAAATATCATTCGAGAAATATATATTCGCGAAATTGTCTGGGCGAAATTGTTTCGTATCCTCAAGATTTAGTATGTGGTTACGTACTCCAGACGAGCTCTATTTAAGATTAGAAAGAGCAGGTAGTTTACTGACCGGCGATAAGCATCGAGGGGTGTTATCGGTAGGAAAAAACGTATCAAACGTTGGGGGTCCAGCAAAAAGCGAGATTCGGCATGTAGCGTGTCAGGAAGGCGAAGAAACTCAGACGACGAAGTGGTCGCCTGGTTTCATCATCTTTAGTGCAGGCTAGGCAGAAGAGCAAAGCAAGGTGGTGCACCCGTTCTCGAACAACAAAGCCCGTCCCCCAACTTCGAAAAAGAGTGACTGCATTCTGAAAGCCTACAAGGTGGTTCTAAGGGAGAAAGGAAGAGAAAAGTGAGCCCCATAACTGTCTGCTTCAGTGAGCGACACCTCAACGGTAGCTCACAAGGAATGGGGGTGAGGAGGGATTGAAAGGATAGGAATAAAGGTGTAGAGAGAGAAAAAGAGGCATGAGATGGTAAGCCACAAAGCTACGACATATCGAGGGGATAGGAGAGATAGGAAAGATGGAAACACCGTCACAGGAGTCCGAGGACGGCGCACCACTTGCGAGAGCTCTTGTCGGCGTCAGGAGGTGGCGTAGAGCAAGTCAAGTCGGTCATAGCTGCACTGTCGTCGGAGGTCCGCGTCAGGAGATGACGTAGGGCCAGCCCAGTCGGCCAGAGCTACGCTGACGCCGGAGATCGCGAGGACACAACCGGTCGGCACGGAATCCAGCGAGCGAGTCTTACAACAGGGAACCTATACATGTTTCATACACCAGGTGCAACGCTGTGGAAGCTATGCAAAAAGTTCGGCCGGCAAAACGTATACCTCCGCGCGTTTCGTGGTCGATTGCGTGACATCTAATTAGTGCCGGTGCACCCTGGCGTTTCTTTGTGCTCCCCTTTGGCGCGACTGGCGAACAGAAAAAAGCGGTGTGAGCACAAAAGACCGCGGGTACCGAATGACATTCTGGTGTCTTATCTTGCACTGACACGGAAAGTCCAGGTGACCGCCATCGTGACGTACCCAGAGTAGAGATCCTGCGTATGACGTTGTGTGAAATCTAAGCTATACAACCACATAATAACAAACGTTCAACGGCGTTGTACTTTGTAAGGCACATAGCGTCTTCAATTACTTCTCGTGGTAATAACGAAAGAAAAAATAAATTATTGGTAGTAATAACGTTGAACTACTTTTTGTTGCGAACGCAACGACTGCAAGAAGTATCGTTGGCTTGCACAACTTTGGAGATGATATGCGAAACTGAGTATAGAGCGTCCATATGCTTCTTTGTGAGAGTTTGGGGGCCGCAAAACAAAGGTCACCGCTACTGAGTGCTTCGGTATAGCCAAAGACAGGTTGGCTGTTTGTCGCTATGTCGCGATCTGGCGCATCGAACACTGCGATATGCGCGTCCCCCCCCCCCCCCCCAACGCCCACCTGAAAAAGTGCCGCATAGGGTTATGCACATATTAACAAAGGATTCTGAGAAAAATATATCTTGTATCCATTTTTTATTATTGTTCTGCTGTGCAATGTTCTGCCGTATGCCGATGAGCAAGGAATATGTAGGTTTTGTGCGCTTTGTTTTCCTCCTCATTTTAAACTTATATATTTGTTTATTTTCTTATATTTAGCAAAATCTAGCACGCGAGTAGAGTATTTTGCGGTGATTTTAACAGAGAAACAGGCTGAAGGTAAAATCCTCTGTTCAAATCTGGTGTTTTTAAAGTTTTCTGAGTGTTTTCGTTTCTGTGTTTGTGTTATGTTTTACGCGCAAGTAGATTTTAGCAGAAAAGTAGCTGACTAAAAGCCTCTGTAGAAACCTTCTGTAATTTCTAGTATACATGTTGCTATGCGCATCACTGTGGTGTAGAATTTTATTTTTATATTTTTTACGTGAAAGTAGGATTTTGAGATTTACTTATGCAGTGAGAAGTGTTTTGAGTAAGCAGTTCCTGTCGTTTTTGTGTCGCCCGTAGAACCTGCGTGCCGTTGATGTTGCGAATCTCTCTGGGAAGTGATACAAAACCTTAGGCTATTGATTTTCTTCGCACGTAGTAGATCTAAAACTATTATGGCTTCGTTATCTGATCCGTGATTTTCGTGAGCGAGCACACTAATTCTAAAACTCGATGGTGTTTTTTTCGGAGAATGCAGCCTGGCATTTCTTGAGGTCAGTTGAGTTCTCTATGTTTGTTGCACTTCGGGTCTTGCATGGTTCGTTTCTGGCGTTTGCTAGCCTTGGGTCAGGTCCAGAGATGGGCGGAGCTTATGTCAACGTCTACAAGGGAGCAGATCTACGGTCTCTGCAGAGTGCTTTGGTGCTGCGATCCCTTCGAGACCTCCTGTAGCGGTGGAGATGTTATGATCAGCCTGCCTGTCTTGGCGCCGCTTTGACGTATGACATATTCCGGCTGAGCCTACCTTGATTTCTTCCGGGTTAGCGCTCCTAGAAATGCACCAAGAGCAGCGACAACACGTAAGTTGTTCTTGGAACTCTCCCGGGCCATCGGCGCCCCTCGTGAAGCTCTTGAGACACACTTGACCCATTGACAGAATAGGAAGCACTGTTGACCCTCTAGGTGGTTTGCTTTGACGTCAAAATGCCCTGGTCAAAGGGCCCAGCTTCTGAGGGCCATCTGCCTACGCAATTCCCGCGTTCTTCATAGTGCCCTATGCCGCCGTTTCCGCAAACAGTGGTCTGCTTGAAACCACACACTAACCACTGCAACGGGCAACAGAGTTGATTTCCAGATAGGACTCAACGTCTTCGTGCTGTGCCTTGCGCGGTGTGCAGTGTTTTCTCCCTCGCCATCCGATGAAGTGAGCATGCTTCTTCCCCCTTTCGTGGGTCGGGAAGGAGGTGGCGTTTCCCCTTTCCTTTTGGGGGTGGAGGTGAAGGTGGCTGTTTTCATTTGACTGTCTTGGCCTCCACTGTTCTTTTTCTTGCAGGGAATCCTGGGAAGACGAGAACATAAAACGTGGGCGCCGAGGCACTCTCGACAAGCTCTCACAACCTCCCAGAAGCTCCTGTCAAGCTTCCATCGAGAGCTTTCATGATGCTACCACCATCATGTAACACGCTACCTGTAAATAGTGTAAATAGAGGTTACTGTTAACGCCTCTGGGCTCCTCTCCTCGACATCTCCCCGAGACTCTGGCTAGATCCAGTCCTCTGGGCAGCCCCCGAAACATCAGCACATACACGACTTCAGTTAGAGAAAGACGTCAACTCTAATTACGGTGCCATGACTGTCTGAAGAGAGTATACTGATCCGCGAAAAGAGTTGACGTGTCTCCTTAAACAGTGGAATATACGTGGCAAGTCATATGTAAAAAAGTTCAAACGACTTTAATTTTCTTAAAGCGGGGTCAAAGTGAGACCACAACATTGGTCATCACTGAAGAAGAGACCAATGATGCAGGATAAATGACATTCCGAGTGAGTTATCGTGTTTAAATGAATTGTTTCTGTTACAGTTTTATGCAGTAGAACAAGATCGCGAGAAATACACGTATTTTTTCTTTAATTAGCGCCAACCATATGCCCTGAATTTTTGATGCTCTCCCTCTTATCACGCTCCGTAAGCAGCTTCATATGTAACCTCGTAACGCTACAGATAAAGACAAAAAACACGTGGGAAGATGACCACCCGAGGACGCCTGCACGGGACGCCTGCACGATGCAGGTATCCTCACCGTCGCCCGTGGTGTCAGTTCAAGACCAACGCGGCGGGGCACTATGGGAGGGCGACAAATCGCTATTCAGAATATCAAAGCTCGCGTCCATGGCCAATGTGCATTTTCTGAACCCAGGGAGAAAACAATAAAATGAACAGGGCTTGCGATCTGCTCGCAATCCATCTTCCAGTTAAGTTTATGACGTTTTTTTCTACTTTTTACAGGAAGGGCGTAGCCAGACAAGCCCTCCATATTGCTGATGGCCGTTGCGACAGGCAACCTCCGAGCTGACAAAAGGTAAACAACGAAGTAGCGAAGATTAAATGAAAAGCGTGCACTTTTGAATAGATGGTTCTAAAAAGAGCGATAAACAAAATGTTGCAGTGCATAAAACGTTTTCAAGAGACACGCAAGGACGACACCCTCGCTTTGATGTGCCAAGAAAAAAATTGAAAAAAAGGGATGAATGCTTCTAAACCCCCTGAAACATTTGCTCCGGGTTTTCTGTTTTAACGCATCCTTTGATGGCGACCTTTGGCTGATCGTTCTTCAGCAGCGTCAATGGCACTTCAGTTCACCTAGTTTTTTTTTTCTTCCTGCAGCCCAGTCATTTTTCTTTTAAAACTTAAGTGCAGCATAATCTGCTTCTGTGTTTTTTGTCTTCTGTTTATTTTTTTTCACCCCTGTCGTTGTTTTGCAGGGCGCAAAGTGAACAAGCGATTGGCGTCTATAGTTGATCTCCCCGTCACATAATTGTGCTTTATACTTGCCGCCTAGTTTTTTTTTTTCTTACTTTGTTTTTCTTTCAAGGCAGTTCTGGCTAGTCAGATTACGCGCAAACACTACTCACATTTTCAGAAAGCTTGTTCGACATGGGCTTTATTTTCATTTTACTTTCACGCAAAAAACTCTAGTCTCGAGTTTAGCAGAAAAAAAAAGAAGTCACTTTTGCGTCCTTGTTCACAGCCATTTTTTGTGAGAAGTACCAAAGGTGACACGTTATATTTTTAATCATACATTACACATGCATTCTTCGAAGAGGATCCCTCAACAGCTGGTTAAGTAGGTCTCGTCAAATATACGTTGAAAACAAAGAACATACTTGTATTTCTACATTTCGACCGCGGAACGGTCTTTATCAAGCTTGGAAATGTTCGAAAATGTAAGCAATTCGTACGCTCTGTAAAGTCTCCTTTCCGGTTGTAACGTGGAAATAAAGGTGTGCTACGTTTAAACAACGGAACCAACTGACCGTCTGTGCAGGACGGAAAAGAAATTATTGTCGTCATGAACCGGCATGTGTCCTCTTCGACCACTTTTTTGTTTTCGTCCTCTGCTTGAACTACTATGCTCTGAAAGTACGCGCACCGATCTTTTTTTTATCGTGTGATCGAGTAACTATGATGGGCGAGAATACTAGCGCTGCTAGTCAGCAAGAAAGAGATGGAAACAATGAGAAAGACAGAGCAAAATTAAGGAATAGACATGCAAACATTAGAAAAAATACACACAAAAAATACAAAGAAGTGAGCAGGCAGAAAAGAGAAAATGATAAGAAATAGAAAGAAGATACAGGGGTAGAGAGAAAAAAAGGAAGAGAACGAATGAGATTGAGAGAAATAGGATGTTTGAAGAAGAGATAAAAAAGGAGAAAAAAGTAAAAATGAAAAAATTCAGAAAGAGAAATAAATGAATAGAAGAAGACAAAAATAGAAATAAACAAAAGCGAAAAATTGTAAAAAAACGGAAAGAGAGAAAAGTGGATCCAAGAGGGGGAAGAACCGGGAGACAAAAAAAAAACAGGATAAATTCCTCCGTCACAAGAATGAATATAACACAAATGTTGCTGGAATCTACCGAAGCATGACCTGTCCGCACTCGTTAGTGCATGTCAAGATGCCGTGCTTTAATTCCTTGCTTCGACACGGTGACAGACCCTACACCAGCAAAAAAAAATGGTGTGTGAAGCGCGTAAACGCTCCTGCATGTGCGTCGATGGCGTAGTGTGTAGAGCACCTGGCCTCTGTAACCGTGTACCCAGCAGTTATGGGTTCAATGGTCTGAATGAACAAAATCCTTTTTCTCGTTCTTCTTTGTAATCTGTTCGTGTATATTTCATAGATATCACTTTTCTAACTGAAACGATGTCAGTAAAAGTGCATTCACGCCGAGCGCGGATCACGAATGCGGGCATGCAGATTTTCAAAGCGGTGAGGCAGCGAGCGCACGTGGCTCATCAGTCCGATTGCGTCGTTTTTCCCAACTCTGGCTCGGGCACGAGGCAATACCCCAACCCTCGGGGGACGTGTCCCCATCTTGCGGTGTTGCGTGATACTGTGCGCGTGCGTGTGAGCCGCTGATTGGCTGCGGCCAAAGCGGCCATGTTTGCCGCGCGGAGAAAGTCGGTCCTGGCATGGTCCCGAGAAGTGGCCGCGGATTTTCCGCTTACGCGGGGAATCCGCGTTCACTTTCCGGGTCCGCGCTAGGTGTAAATGTGCCTTAAAGTCTTGCCGGATCCTAGCATAAAACAATTGGGTGTTCAAAGAAAGCTAATGAAGGCAGGCCGTCTAGCACCGCGATTCCTCCACACCCGGCACCACTAGTGCATAGCTGTCTTGGACTTTGTTAACGTCACCTTAGAACAACACAGACGCACACACACACACAGACACACACACACACACACACACACATATATATATATATATATATATATATATATATATATATAGAGAGAGAGAGAGAGAGAGAGAAGTAACAATGAGATCTAACAGACAGTACTGCCATGGAAAAAATAGGGGAAGTTATTACACCGAATTGTAATGTAAATGCGAAGCAAGAAAAGTGGGTGTAAAGATAACTTGACAGGAACTGAGGACAGGAACTGAACCTGCGACCTTCGAATAACGCGTTCCATGTTCTACCACTCAGGTACCAAGGCGGCTATCCAACCAGTTAATTTATTGGGTATATATGTGAATATAAACATGGGAGTGTCAGTCAGCGCCACCAGTAGCCATGATAGCGAGTGTGGCACACTCTTTATTAGCCTGTTTGGCGTCACGTAGCACGTGAACTTATTATGAGCTGGCAGCTGACCAATATTACCTCGTACACAACCTCAAGGTACCAAGTGTGCCAGTACGAGACCCTCGTTAATGAAATAGAGAAAGAAGTATATACCTAAGGGCTTGTTGTGTTTTTGCGTGTTTTGACACAATATTATTGAGACCTAACAGACAGTAAGGCCAAGAAAAATATAGGGGAAGTTATTAGATCAAATTTTACTGTAATTGTGAGGAAATAAAAGTAGGTGAAAAAATAACTTACCTTAGGCAGGAACGGAACCTGTGACCAGGTTCCGTTCAGATGAAGATCGTATATATATATATATATATATATATATATATATATATATATATATATATATATATATATATATATATATATATATATATATATATATATATATATATATATATATATATATATATATATATATATGTATATATATATATATACATATATATATATATATATATATATGTGTGTGTGTGTGTGTGTGTGTTGTGTGTGTGTGTGTGTGTGTGTGTGTGTGTGTGTGACGCTATGATGACTGGGAGACGTGGCTTGGCTCAACTTCAGGCGCAGGGAGCGTCTCTGGCGACTTTCCTCTGTGCGAGAAACTTTGACGTCTTGGAATACTTTTTGGGTTAGAGATCTTATTTTCCGCTGTTCTTCAATTCGTGAGTGTGCTTCCGTTGAATTTCGCGTTCGTCGATGCCTTCGTTGCAGTCTATTTTATTTGGCACAACCTGGTTAGTATTGAGGAACGAACAAGGTTGGGAGTCCTTGTAGCGTTGGAAGGTCGGATGTCTCATGCGTTGGATTCTGAGTCGTGGCTGCGACAGACGCTTTGCTTCTAAAATGCGTGCTTCTTGACGGATTGTGACGGCGTGATGCCTGTGGTCAGCAAGAAGTGCTTCTGAATCTTTCTTGGTGTTTTCCGTGGTGTTGCGGTCTGTGTAACTTCAGGCGCAGGGAGCGTCTCTGGCGACTTTCCTCTGTGCGAGAAACTTTGACGTCTTGGAATACTTTTTGGGTTAGAGATCTTATTTTCCGCTGTTCTTCAATTCGTGAGTGTGCTTCCGTTGAATTTCGCGTTCGTCGATGCCTTCGTTGCAGTCTATTTTGTTGTCGCATGAGGTTGCGCGCTTGGCTATGCTTGTTTTGCTGATGCTGCTCAGGAGATGGCTGTAGTGGCAAGCCTTCCGGAATGGGAAATTCATTTACTTTGAGGTTTGACGCGTCCTGTAGACAGCTGATGCATGGTGAACAGGTTTCTTGCTTATCGGGCATGGTTGGTGGTGCGCCATCATTGCTAGCCTACTCTTCGGAGGCTTCTGTGACGTGGTTGATTACGGACGCTTCTGAAAGACAACTGTGTACGAGGTTTGATGTATGATTTGCTTCTGAATTGGTTTGATTCTTGGATTGGTGACCACTGTATGAGGGCACCACATGTGACGTCGCATCTCCAGGTTGAAAATGCAAATTTTGGCAAGTCTGCGGTGCCGTGGAGATGAACTCTTGCGACAAAAACATTCAGAGTTGACAGATAGTTCATCAGGGGCTTCTTCTTCGCGGCTCACTATGAGTGGTTCTTGCGCCTGGTAGCATGCGACGTTCGATGCGTCTGACCCTTCTGTGTTGGGAGTTTCAGGTGGCTGCGCACTGGACGGCAACATTGCAACAGGAGTAGTTCGGTAAGGTTTGAGTTGTGAATGGCCCTCTTTCTGTGCAACTAACGATGCGAGCTGTTCTGGCGCATGAATCTGGGTGGTAAGTCCAGGGCTTGGCGTAGCATCGTCCGAGCTCCGCAGCTCTATCCCGACCATTGTGAGCGTGCTAGATGTGAGATGGACATTTTGAGTCACGAAAGAGCCAAGCGATGGAAAACCAGGAGGCGGGCCAAGTCTGCGAGATGGGGAGTAAGCTGCTCCAATGCGTGAAGACTGATTTTCACTCTTTGAGTCATCTTGGCGTTGTTTTGTATTTTTCCCATGTGTCAGCTGGTCTACCATGAACAAGGCATCCTTATGACACGAATAGCGACCGTTAGGAGCCATTGAAGAGCTGCGTCGTAGAAAACCAGGTTGTGGATCATGTATGCGAGACGAAGCATGAAAGGCATCAGTAGGGTGAGCGACGTCTCGTGTCGTATGTTGGTGCCACGACTTTGAAAATGCTGACTTTCGTGAAGAGAAACATGGTGGAACGCCACGTTTCTTGAGAAATAAGCGTGGACTGTGACGGCCGAGTGTGGTTGTATGCAGATGGTTGGTAATGAGGAAGTCTTGGTCATAGTCATTAAAACGGGTAATCATCTCGTCTTTGATTTTTTGCCATGACTCATCGTTCTCGAATATGTGAATTAGGTAAAATTGGAATGCCTCACCGGTGACGTAGTCGCTGAAGTTCGTAACCATCTCCCGTTCCGACCAAGATGCAGCGGTAGCGTGGAGTTCGAACAGGTTGAACCAGTCCTGTACGGGTCCGTCGTCCGCTGATCCGGTGTACTTGGGGATATCGAGGTCAGCTGATAGTTCTGTCATGGTGCTGGTCGTTGTCCTCCTAGGCGATGATTCGGTAGTCAATGTGCGGTCAGCGCGTCTTCTGGCAACTGCGTCGATGATGAGTGACTGATGAAGGGGCAGGCAGGTCTCCATCCTGTCGACTCGTGTGACGCTATGATGACTGGGAGACGTGGCCTGGCTCATACGCCATGTTTATTCCATATAACTTCTTCCTTCTCTGCTTCTACCAACCTTCGCTACCTTTTTACGTCATATATATATATATATATATATATATTGACGCGCTATTCAAACTACGCAGGCAAGTTCGTGCGCTCCCCAAAAAACAAGTGGTCCGATAATGAAAGTTACGCCTGGGAGTTCACACGGACCATCAATGCCTCTGAAAAGGCCATCTTTGTCAAAGCCAGCGAGCGAGCCCGCCTGATGCCATCAACTCAATGACGTCATCAAGCGGCGGCGCTGGTCTGTCTTAGACAACGCACGGCGAGCTCACTCGGCCCCATGAAGCAAGCGGCGCTATCCAGTCTGGTGAGTCTTACGCATTCTATGGCAACATCACTCGTCCTTGGGTGACACCCAGAGCACCGGCTCCGGATTTGAGGATCATGACATAACCCAGCGGTTCGTCTCCATTAGATGATTCTGACACGACCGACCGGCAGTTCCTATTGGACGTTGCTGAAGTAAGGCATCAACGAAGGGCCTATAAAGAACCAAGCGGCGCTTCGCCAAGCAGCCGACCTATGCATCAGAGAGAAGTCGACGTAGGCGTCAGAGAAGACATTTCGGCTGTTCGAGTCCCTAAGCTGTCAGCCCTAGTGCCGAATATGTAACGCCTCTAATTCTCTGTGTACATAAACATTGCCTTAACTCTCCGTCATCTTGTCCGCTAGTCTGTGAGCTCTGCGCTGAAACAGTCGCGAGCTGAGAACACACGCTACCAAACAGCCAGTTGCCTGGACGTTGGCGTGTTTCGGAGCAGTGGCGCCTTCGGGACCGTGTTGGCGTCGCGCCTCGGAACACTGGATGGCCGCTGTGGGATCGGCCGGCGTCAGCGACATCGATGTGTTGAGTGCCTGATGTTTTCCCCTTAGTTCACCAGACTACTCTAGCAGAGGCTATAGTAGTTTAGAGAAGGGCTGTGTGAAGCACTAGAATGAGCTTTGATCGTTTCAAGCCAAGTCAGAGCGCTTTGAAACCAAGGTTAATGCGAAAAATGTAAACTACCGTGTTAAAATTGTTCGCGCGTCTTGCTAGTAGACTTACAGTGGGTACGGCAAGTAGATTCTTAACAGGCGCAAACAGCAAGAGGCTAGTGTGCACAATGAACAACCTTAAAGTGGAGGAACTGATCGAAATTTGTGAGGAACTTGGCCTTACTTTGGGGCTGTGCGAAATGAAATCGAGCAATCCTTGAGGTCATGAAGGATAAGGGAGTGTCAGCTGAAGAAGTCGATGAGGCCTAGGCAGATATCAAAGCATGCCGCGAAGAGGCTTAACGGGAGACGTGGGTCGAAAATTCGTGGTTTTCTTTGAAAAAATCACTTTTTTGGTTTACTTTGTATTGTCATATTTGGTAATTGAACCTTTATTTCTGTAAATATCAAGCCGCAGTTTGCACAAGAAATCACCGAGAAGTGCGCCTAAGTGAGCGGCGGCGACACCAGGATTCAACAAAAGTCGAAAAAGTTCACGCCGTTTGCATTGGTGTGACGCGGTCGGGCAGCGTCCTCCGCCATTTGCAATCATCGGGCGCGCAGAGTCACCAGTCACCTCCAAGATTCAATGACCGCTTGTCTTGTATGTTCTCGGAGAATAAAAGAAAAACGAGAAAGAAGACGTACCGTCACGTGTTTTGAATTGCGCGCCAACCAGCGCGGCGCCGCCATTGGACGGCGGCGCGGGCGGCGCTCCTTACGTGTAGTGCAGCCGTATCACCACTGCTACGCGTTCTTGCTAGCAGCATTTTCCGTGTTCACTCCGCGTTTTCTTGAGATGACAAGCCCGAAAAAGAGCAGTTCCAACGTACAAAAGGACAGAACTTGGCACAAGTACTGAGGAAAACGACGTCAGCTGCTCCAAAGAACGACGGCCGCGAACGACGCCCGCGATGCTCCGGTTAGGCCTATCGTTGACATCGGTCACCACGACATCGGCAACCACGACATTTCTGAAATTGACGCTGCCTTGGAGTTCGTCAGTGCATCACAGAAGATGAAATTCTTCAAAAGTGAGGCACGGTCGACTGGTGCTTATGCTGCAAGCACGTTGCTGTGCGAGATCGGCGTATTGACAGCACTGATGGCAGGTTCAGCATGCCCCGCTTGCCACGAACGGAAACTCGCCTTACGAGAAGTAGCCTAGAAACGCAAAGGACTTTCTTCCTTCTTAGAGCTACATTGCGACAATGCTGAGTGCCCGGTGTCTGTGCTTTCGTCTACGCATACATCGAAGCGGATCAACTCGGCCGGCGAGCGCGGCGACCCCAGCGCGAACATTCGCTGCGACGGCTTCACCATAAACGTGCAGGCTGTTTTGGCAGCGCGTGCCCTAGGTGCAGGACATGACCAGCTTTCGCGATTTTTGTGATCATTGGCCTGCCAAAACTGATGCATCATAAGACATTTCATGGTATTGCCAAGAAGCTCCATTGTGCTGCTATGAAGGCTGTTAGCCAAAACTTGGAAGAGGCACGAAGGATCATGAAGGACGCTGTCGGCGGCGGTGATGTGCCGGTCATGTTCGACGGCACTTAGCAAAAAAGGGGGCATAAAAGCCACAACGGAGTGGGCACAGCTGTGTTTCTGGACACCGGTCTCTGCCCCGACTTTGAGGTCCTTTCGAATTACTGCCTCGCTTGCAGTATACCCAAGGACAGAGGTGGTGATGAAGAAATATGGGAAGCCTTCCACCGCCCCGTATGTGGAAAAACACAGAGTGTTCATCCCATGCAATGGAATCTGAAGCAGCAGTGCGCATATGGCAGAGGACATTGTTATACAATACCCCACTGCGCTTCACAAATTTTTTGAGCGATGGCGACAGCGAGGCCTACACTGATGTTTGTGAGGCAAAGGTGTATGGCAATACTATCATCGAAAAAGAAGAGTGAACCAACCACGTCTCAAAACGCCTAGGCACTGCTTTTCGAAAAATGACAACAACACTGCAACGAGGGGAAAAGCTAAAAGTCACAGCCATTCAGAAGCTGCAAACATATTATTAAATAGCTATAACAAATAACAAGCGCAGTGTCCGCAGCATGTACACTGCTTTATCGGCCTCCTATTTTCATTCTTGCTCCAGTGATGGAGCCAGTAGCCACAAATTTTGCCCAGCTGGACCATACTCGTGGTTTAAGCATAGGCGTGCTAAGCACTGGGGGAGCCTACACCGGGCCACACCCCCTTGTTGACTAACGCACAGGGCTTGGCAATCATGTCTATTTATATGCGCCTTACTGATAAAAAGCTCTTGGCTTGGTGCCTCCATGGAAAGACGCAAAACGCAGCCGAGTCACCCAACAATAAAAATGGCTGCTGTGTCCGAAAACGAAATTTGCTTCACGGACATCTGTAGAGACAGCCACAGCTATTGCCATGCTGTGGTATAATAAAGGCCATGCCAGCTTTGAGCATGTCCTACAAGAGATTAGAGTGCTTCCCCCAGAAGAGTTGGCCACGGACACTGACCGTTGCGATGACCTGCGCATAAAGAAAATGAACTTGAAGCGAACGGCAGAATCAAGGGCACACCATAGGAGTGCAGTGAAAAGCGCTCGCACCGAGGAGACCAACCGTAGGAGCCGTGATGGGCCAAGCTATAGTGCGGGAGGGTTCTGAACACTTTGTATGCTTTCCGTAAAGGCTGTTATTCAATGTTAACGAAGATTCACATCGTAACAATTTAATTTTGAAGAATACATGCTTTTGTAACTTTCAAGCCTGTTTTTCTTATTTTGAAACTTTTGAAAAGTTACATTATTTTCGGGAAACCTTTCGTTTACTTAGAATTGGCGCATAATAACAAAATTTAGCGTACATACTCTTGAAGGTATGCCGAATGCCAATGTCTACTTGAAATTGCGCTACTCTTCAGTAGTGATTACAATAAAACGAAGTTATATTTCAGAAACCTGACAGAAACAATGGCTGAAACGTCATAATTTTTAGCACTTTCCAGTAACTGTAGACATTTCTTTGCTATATATCGGCACTCTATGATCTACAAAGAGCCAAATAGACTATTGTACGATACTTTTTGTGAAAGTTTAGTACATAAAAATGTGCCCGCACACACAGCTATATTTTTTCATTTAGTTTAACTCAATAACTATATCAGCTACACAAAATATAATTGTAGATTTGAAATCTACATGAAGAACTCTCTAATTAGCTCAATTTTCAAGTCTCTAGCACGAATAATAAAAAACATTTTCAGGGATTGTGTCTCCTTAAGCGCGACAATAGAAGTAGAAGTTCGCGAGCATGAAGGAGCAGAAAGGCGCGAATGTCGCGAGCGTGAGGAGGCCGAGAGACATGAGCGCTTCGAGTTGAAAAGAATAGAATTGGCAATTCTGCAGTGTTCGCAGGTGCCTAGCGTAGCTTTTGCGACGGTTCCTGTCAGCGATCATAAAATTCGGGACCAACTGCCACCGTTCGTAGTGGGAGAAGACATGGCGAAGTATCTCGTAAAGTTTCAACACGGCTGTGAACAAAATGCTTTGGAGCGGTGTCTTTGGGCGCACAAACTGTTAGCTCTACTTCCCGGCGATGTGTTCGACGTGATAACGTGCTTGTAGAGGGAAGGGTTTTAGAGCTATGACTAGGGTGAGGAAATGCTTTTGAGACGTTATAAGCTGTCACCTGAGGCTTTCCGGCAAAGGTTCCGGTATGCTAAAAAGGAGAATGAGTCATACGTTGACTTCGCATTTTGTCTTAAAGCCAATTTAATTGAATGGCTCAAGGACGAAGGTGTTTAGGAAGATCGAGATAAAGTGGTAGAATGCATTGCATTGAAGCGATTCTACCGCTGCATCGAGGAGCATGTCAAGCTTTGGCTGCAGGACAAACTTTGAAGTACAGCGGAACAAGGCAGCAGAGTTAGCTGAGGAGTATTATACTCACTGAAATTTGCATAGTAAGGCAGTGCACGTTGAAAAGGGTGAAAGGAAAGAGGGCTTTAAAAAACCTGATTAACGGGAACCCACTATGCATCATAATTTCAGGAAGGACCCGTCTCTTATGAAGGACCGTGCGAGGGAAGGGCAAACGGAAGTGGAAAAAAGTGTGAGGTTCCTGAAGAACGCACGGATACCACACGGGCGTTTGAATCACAAAAGCCACTAATCTATTACAATTGCAAAAAGGAAGGGCACATAGCGGTAAACTGTAAGCAAAGTTTGCTTTCGCAACAATCCGAGAATCGGAAAAGAACATGCGGTTTTTAGAGCCGTATCTCCAGCAAATTAGTGTGAATGGGAAAACGTGTCGAGCACTGCGAGACTTAGCGGCAACCATGGATGTTGTCCATCCTTCGTTTGGGTCTCCGGAAGACTTTACGGGAGAATGCGCGTGGATCAGGCAAGTCGACGAGGAGCAGAGTGCTTGCTTACAAATCACTTTAGTTGTCATTGAAGGCCCGTTCGGTAGGCTTTGCAGCGAAGCGGCTGTGTGTGCCCCGCTTCCCGATCGTTTTCCTTATCTTTTTCTAATAACTCCGAGCAGCTTCACAAAGAGCAGGGTAAATCGTTCTTCTCCAACTTAGCGTACATAGCCCTCACGCGATCGCAAGCGCGGAAGCTTTCGCAGGAACTTGATCTTGTTCAAAGGGGTGAAACACCGCCTGCAAAAGCTGCTCATCTGTGTGACCTTGGCGGCTAGTTGACGGAACCTCAGACAGAAAATTTTCCGTGTGAGTTATACGAGCGGCCCATCGCCCATGCGACTGAAGCGGTTTCAGCCGGCAGAGGAGACGACGTGGTGCCATTGAGTCAGAGCGAGAGGGGTGCAACGCTCTCGCCTGTAGCGGAAAGTTGAGTGAGCTGTCGAGGATTGATCGAGAAACGCTCATTCAAGAGCAGCGTGAGAACCTATCGAATAAAGTGCTAATGGAAAGCGTAAACTGGGGAAAGAAAAAAAGGAATGTTTCTTTTTTTTTTTTTTTTTTGAGAAGGCAGGGTTTCTGTATCAGAGCTACACAAATGTGCAACGTTGCAAGTATGAGCAGCTCTTGGTGCCACAAAAGTATCGTCACCAACTATAGGAACTGGCGCATGAAAATGAGGGGGCAGGGGATCTCGGCACAAATAGGACCAAGGCTAGAGATTCCCTTGAGTTTTATTGGCCGAAATGCTGGAAGGATATCGATGACTTTGTACGCTCTTGCGACACTTGTTAGAAAGCAGTGAAATCCACGGACAAGTTAAAGCAACCATGACGCTTGTGCCAATTATCACAGAACCTTTTCGGCGCCTAGTAATTGATATCATTGGGCCATTGCGAGAGTCACGACAAGGTTGTAAATACATCCTGACGGCCCTCTGTGTAGCCAGAAAATTTCCAGAAGCGATACCACTTAAGGAGCTAATTCCCCTCATGTCATGGATGCACTGCTATCTATATTTTCACGCGTCGCATTTCCTTCTGAAATTCAATGCGACAACGGTAGTGTCTTCACTAGCAGCCTTATCGCTACCTTTTCGGATAAATGTGGAATAAAAGTAGTGCACAGCTCGATCCATCACCCGCAATCTAATCCGGTAGAGCGTATGCATTTCGTTCTGAAACAGATACTGAGAGCTCTTCGCTACGAGCACAAATGCGACTGGGAAGCATGTATTCCTCCCGCTATGTTCGCTTTGAGATCAGCTCCTCATGAGAGCACTGGGATCAGCGCTGCAGAGCTTGTGTATGGCAGGAGTTTCAGAACACCAATGCGATTGCTACGCGAGTCCTAGGAGGGATTTGATGAGGACCCTAATGAGGTTGCGTATGTTTTAATCCTCCTTCAAAGGCTTGGAGAAACAAAATATCTTGTGGAAAGCCACATGAAAGCTGCACAAGTGTTGTCGAAAGAGTACTAGGACAATTTGTGAAGAAGCGCGCTTTTGAAGTAGGTAGTCATGTAATGCTGCTGCGGCCGTCCATAAAGAACAAG
Organism: Rhipicephalus microplus; assembly: GCF_043290135.1. Taxonomy (NCBI): domain Eukaryota; kingdom Metazoa; phylum Arthropoda; class Arachnida; order Ixodida; family Ixodidae; genus Rhipicephalus; species Rhipicephalus microplus. The sequence goes on from NC_134710.1 coordinate 363,259,482, forward strand.
CTTGAGGTTCATTGGGAAGGGCCCACCAAAGTAATATCGAAGCTTTCTGATACCAGTTATGAAGTGAAATTAAGAAGGCAGCCGAACTAAATTTATCACAGTAACTTGATTAAACCATAGCTTCAACGTCAAGCGGTCGCAAATCTGCTTTTGAATGTTTCAAAGAAAGAAGGGGCAGACATTTTGACCTGTAGTGATGTAATCGAAAGAGGATCGGAGGTAATCTTGGAACCGTTGAACCTATAGCATAGGTTAAGTCAAGTTCAGAAGGACGACTTGAGAGGGATTGTTTCCGAGTTTAAAGCATGTTTTCGGACCGTCCCAAAAACACGACGGTGATTGAACATGATATCGAGCTAACTTGTGAGGAGCCAATCCGTAGCAAGCCGTATCGATGTTGCCCTGTGCAAAGGCAGATTATGAAAGAGAAGATGAATAAAATGCTCGAGTTGGGAGTCATAGTACAAGACGAGAGTGACTATACATCCCCTCTAGTGTTGGTTCAAGTGCCGGCAAAAGATCCGAGGTCATGCATTGATTATCGGCGTCTTAACGCCACAACTTGAGATCGAGCTTACCCGACACCAAATCTATAGGAGAGGGTAGAAATTGTGTCACAGTCCAGTTATATTTTCACGTTAGACCTCGTGCGAGGATACTGGCAAGTCCCCCTTACGGAGCGCGCTAGCCGCTATGCCGCATTCATTTCTCCATTCGGAAGGTATCGTCCGCTCAAGCTGAGCTTAGGTTTAAAAAATACACCCTTTTTTTCAGGCCTAATAGACCACGTTTTCAATTGCCTATCTGAGTTCGCTCTGCCGTATCGTGATGATGTCACAAACTTCTCAAACAGCTGGAAAGAACATGTCGAGCATTTACGAGTCATGCTGAACAGTTTGAAAGAAGCTGGTATTATTGTGAAACCTGCTAAATGTCACCTAGGGTGCGGTGAGGTGTCTTACCTGGGACACATTGTGAGGCGTGGCCAGCGTAGACCTTTAGAAATTAAAGTAGCCGCCGTTGTGACCCATCCACGACCAACCATAAAATTTGAGATAAGGACATTCTTGGGCCTAGCTGGATACTATCAGCAATACGAGCAAAACTACTCTAGCACTGCCAGCCCTCTAACTAACACACTTCAAAAGTCTGAACCCATTGAAGTGGTATGGGACTCAGAAAAAGAGAATGCGTTTCGCATGCTCAAAGAGGCCCCAAGCGAAAAGCCCGTTCTCATGGCACCGGATTTCTCTAAGAGATTTGTCATTCAATGCGACGCGAGTGATCGCGGCATGGGAGTTATATTGTGCCAGGAAGACAGCGCTGGTAACGAAAGGACAAATTTTTATTTAATTCGAAAGCTGAGCTGCAGGATAGAGGCATACAGTACCTCTCAAAAGGAATGCGCTTGCCTCCTGTGGTGTGTTCAAAAGCTAGCCTGTTATGTCTCCGTTTCCAGGTTTGTGGTCAAAACGCACCACTGTCCTCTAACCTGGATAAATAACATGTCACCTAAATGTGGCCGGTTACTGATGTGGAGCATGATACTCCAACAGCACAATTTATACGTTCACTACAAAAAAGGAAAGCTAAATGCTAATGCGGACGCGTTCAGCCGTGAGTTTTAGTGAGTACCTTCTCCACCTTTTGGTCTTTCGCTGGCGAGTCGGGGCAAAATTTTGTCCTCATCACGGCCTTAGCTGAGCGCCCTCGTTCAGAGTGATCTCAAGAGGCCAAGTTTATGTTGTATTCAATTTAATCGGGTTGTTGTACGTGTAAATATTTGAGTTCCCATTTTAAGAGTCTTGTATCCCACATGTACCTCTTTATGTAGAGAGAACGAAATCTCGATAGACACATACCTAGGTATAAGTTGTACTATACTTTGTCTGGTGTTCTGTCGGGTAACTGAGGGCACTTGCTTGTGTCGTGTGTTGTCTGTTGTCGAGCCGTTCTTCACAAGTTGCAGAACCACCGACAATTGCTGAGACCAAAAATTATCAGAAGAGACGATCGAAGCTAGTCGACAAGCTTTGGCGACATCCAGTGGAACTGGGATCCGTCCTCGAGAATGGGATGTGTTCACGGAACTGAGCCAGAAGCTAGATCGTCTCCATGACCCTGGAGGCGAACCTGGAGCGACCAGGCGAACGAGCGTGTCCAACACCCGGGCCACGTGGAAGCAGATTGTCTTTCCGGCGCATTGTCTGGGAGTGGGGGTGCTGTTGCACCTGGGAGTCCACACCAATCGTCATTGCTTCTGCAAAGGCAATCTGTGTTAAGGCCAGCGAGCGAGCCCGCCTGACGCCATCAACTCAACGACGTCCTCAAGCGGCGGCGCCGGTCTTTCTTAGGCAACGAGCACGGCGAGCTCCCTCAGCCCACGGGCCCGATGAAGCAAGTGACGCCATCCAGTCTGATGAGTCTTACGCAACGCGTGACAACATCACTCATCTTTAGGTGCAACCCAGCGCAGCGGCTCCGGATTTGAGGATCATGACGAAACCCAGTGGTGGGTCCCCATTGGAGGATTCTGACATGACTGAGCGGCAGTTCCTCTTGGAAGTTGCTGACGTAAGGCATCAACCCTGAGCCTATAAAGAACCAAGCGGCGCTTCGGAAAGCAGCGACCTATGCGTCCTATGCGTCAGAGAGAAGTCGATGTATGCGTTAGAGAAGACATCTCGGCTCTTTGAGTCCCTAAGCTGTTGGCCCCTGTGCCAAATATGTAACGCCTCTATTTCTATGTGTACATAAACCTTGCCTTCATTCCCCGTCGTCTTGTGCGCTCGTCTATGAGCTCTGCTCAGAAGCAGCCGCGAGTTGAGATACGCATGATAGCAAACAGCCAGCGGCGAGTTTCGGAGCAGTGGCACCTTCGGGACCGTGCTGGCGTCGCGCCTCGTAACACTCCTCAGCACGGAATTTTGACGAAAAAGGAGTGGGGCCCCGTTCAAAAACTTGTCGGAGATTGATTCCTTTTTCAATCGCCTGTTAGAACCGCTGCTAAATTTTACTTTACTTTTCGGGCACAAGTTTGCCCTAATAATGGGTTTCCTAAATCATCTGAATAGTGTGTAGAAATTCTGGTGGAGGAGCCGGGACTATGGTCCCAAAACCAGTTGGACTTCGAGGAAGTTGCGCGGAACCACGACCACGAGAACCAACTGAGCTCACGCCGGTCCATCAGTAAGCCAGACGTCGTCTATGTGATGAGCCACCGGAATTTCCCCTGCCACAGGAGCCTAAAATGTCTCCAGCTGTCTCCGGTGAGAGTACCAAAATATCGTCCTCAACCACTGTCACGCACATCGTTTCGTCTCCAGTCGCGGCCACGCACGTCGTTGTCGATGAGCCACGTACGCCCGACCCTTTTCATGGCGATCCTCGTGAAGACGCCGAGGATTGGCTGGAGGGTTTTGAGCACGTCGCCAACTGCAATGAACACACCGAAGAACGAAAGCTCCAAAGCGTTTATTTCGCTTTGCAGGACAACGCACGAACGTGGTTTTAAAAGCATTAAGGTGCCATTTGGTCGTGGGATGACTTCCGATGGGAGCTGCTGGCCACATACACGAGCACGAACCACAAATAAAGAGCTGAAGCTGCCTCTCAAGCAAGAAACCAGTGAAACAATGAAAGCGTCGCACTGTATGTGGTATTTCTCGTATTTCGTGGGAATTTGTCATTAGCGGAAAAACACTGATTACTAACAGATATAAAGCTCAAAACTGTCTGATCGGACAATTTGCTAACCAATCTACAACTTTCTCATTGAAAATTTTTGTCTATTTTCGTGGCTTAAAAAGTTAGTTAATAAAACACATCTAATTAAACAATATTTGAGAACACAAAAATGGTCTGTCCAACTCCAGGCAACGGTGAGCAACATGTGTTTGGTCACGTCGTAATTACGTGTTCCGGCATATTTATAATTTCTGTCTAAAATTACGTGGGACACCCTGTATATGTATATATGTGCGTGTGTGGGTCTGATTATACAGAAAGGGTGCATACACGTATGTCAAGTTTTCTATTAGGTTCTAGTCTTGACACCGAAACTACATCAAAAGTAATCTAAAGCTTGTAAACACTGCCCTACAACCGAGTACGTGCGAGCTCACAAGAGATTTTTCATCATTGGAATTTCGGGTATTTTCCCCTAACATTATTGAAATAATTTTAGTCGTTCGAAGAATGTTTCTTCCTATATTTTGCTTTAACGTATAGAATTTTGCATACATTATCGAGATGCAGCTCTCGATTTCGCCCATGCAAACAAGCATTTCATCATCAACACGATAGGGTGAAGGCTCCCCTGATGGCCAAGTTAACCACATCATAACTCAGCTCTCGAGAGAAGCTCAGATACCCGAAGCAGGTACTACTTTCATCAGCCACACAACTCCGGTAGCTGTGTAAAATCTCAGATTTTGTGATACTAATTATCTGAATACCAACACCTTAATAAGTATGTAATAGCCATGCACAACTTTCAGAGCGAATTCACGTGCGCACTAAATATAGCGGGTTATATTCAGAAGAAATCCATGAAAAAATCTGAGATCGGACCTTTCATTACAACCGAATATTCGTACGCAAAGCGATGGGGACATGTTGCATGTGTGTCAGCTGCCTAAGGGTGAACACATGTAGAAAACTGTCGTAAATACGTTCGTGAAAGATGCTTCAAACTGGTTTTACACAAAATACGTGGCTCAGTTATTTTTATTTGAATATTACAAAGCATAAAAGCGTTTGCATAAAGAGTTGTGATTTAGCATGAAACCCAATTAGGTAGTTCTTTAGAATGATAGTCGTACAACTCAAGCCCCGTTTACAAAACTTATTTCATTATTTTGTCGAGCAGCTTACACCCAGAGACAGTTTCGTGTTTTCCAGATAACTTTTATATATTAACAATTCACAACTTTTTAAGTGTACATGACTAGTAACAGATCAAAGCAAATAACGCCTCTCAATACCTGTTTTACTATATAATCATTCCGGTTTACCTGTCTATTTCTAGTGTACTGATGTCCTTTCTACACAAATGTCATTCTGTTTAGTTATGGACTCTTGTTTATTTTTGTGTTGAAAAGGATGCCTAGTTTAATCTATTTATATTGTACTTGCTTGCATCTAATCATAAATCAGAAAGTATTCTATAGAATAACATGCTGAAAAGTATTTTCAGTCGTTCTTTTACAGGCAGACAGGTTAGCAGGTTTTCCTAGCACTATTGTTTTATGCGTAGCATTTCGTGTTACTGACAGCTTCAGAAGTAAGCTTCAGCTTTCAGAACTGGTCTACATAAAGTAGCCTTCACAAGAGCATCGTCCCATATATTGTGTAAGACTGTGACGTATAATTATGTGGGTTAATATAGGCATGCATCGAAACCGTATCCTAAGCAAGACAACGTTTGGCAAATGCGGCATTCTTTATGATGATCCTGGTAATGATTTAGAAAATGGTTTCTTTGCTGCTATTCAGAACCCTTTGATAGCATGTCTGTGTCAAGGTACTCCTTAAAATTCACATTGCCACATTGAAAAATATTGATTTTGTAGATGACCTGTATTTTTTTCTTTTCTGGTCATCTCGTAGTATCAATTTATGCCGACCATGGTTAGCGTCACCCATGATTCTGCCATCTGGCATAACTAAACAGATATAACTCTTAAATCACACAAATTGGAATTAGCGTTTGTTATATATTTGCTGTACACCTGAACTGAGAACATATGGGTTATTTTTACACAAAATTCAACAAGAACATTGAAAGCACTTATTCCACTCGGTTATGGCGCAGGCATGTTCTTGTGGAACAAGGGCGTAGGTACATGAACTGCACATGTATGCTAAAGATTGTTCCACATAATTTTTGGAACAGCGCTACGAATTTTAACCTATTGAATTACAGGAACAGTGGTTCAGCTACTCAATAAGCAAAACGCTTTTTGGAGTAGAGTCCAGTGAAAAATAACTGGAACATCATTCTACATATTTCAAACTTCAGTTGGTAAAGATGATGCACTTTAATAGCGCAAGTTTGAGAAAATTGTTCCGTTTACAAGCTGGAATATATGTGAAAAGATTAAGAATGTAGCTCCAGACAACTGGTGTTCCGCAAGCGTTTCCTGCAGGTTTGGCATCTGTAGGTTAATAGATCACACCGCGTCATTTTTTTCGACACCCTAAAACAGCAACCGGACCTAACTCTCATTTTTTATTGCGTATTTAATGATTTCAATAATGTCGCAAACCTGAGTGAGAGCTGCTTTATCTTTAAAGCCTAATTAACTAAGGGGAAACACAAGAAAAATTGAACAGCAACTAGGCTAGCTTTGCGCGAAGAAATTGACAAGCCTTAACAAATTCGCATGGAAACGAATCTTGGCAGACACTAATCAGTGCGTAATGAGACTTTTGCGCGTGATAAGAACACCCAAAGCTCAGTGTGGCTAGACGTAGTGAAGAGACAGGCCATGTGGATTAAGACCTAATCCAGGCTTATGCCTAGGCACTTTCTCAACGAAATTCTTTTCCAGAGACTTATTTGGCTGAGCAGCAAGAAAAAATTATAAAACACGCAGGAGTTGCTCTTGCCACGGCTAAGCGTGGGTCTTGTTATTTTGCTTCTTCTCGAGAATGTGACGGAACGACTCTTTCGATGTTACGTTAGAATTGAATTTATTTGCGTTTGCTGAAAAAATTTTTATTCCCATCTTAAAAATGAGCAGCATTCATGAATGCGAAGTTCATGGCTTTCGGAGTCCATGGCAACGTCCATGGCTTTCAGATTTTGATGATGGTAGAATTCCTGAAAGTAAGAAATTAACTCCTTCTGGCTATCATTTAAGGTGGCGGTTCCACTCCCTCCTTTTCGCAATAGTTCGATAGACGATACCAGACGACGCCACTCATCCACGCTTGAAAAACGAGAAAATTGCGCTTGCAAGTACAGTCAGCGTCGCCTGCTTCGCGCGTGTCTTGTATGTCGGGCGAGGCGGCAGAAATCGGCCGATGAAAAGCAAGGGGCACAAACGCAGACGGCGTTTGTGCCCCTTGACACGCATATCATGCCCCATGACACGCATATCATGCTTATCATGTTTGCACCAGTCACATTCCTTCATCATCCATTCCCGTCTCGTAATACTAAATTTGGTACAGGTGGACCTAGCGAAACGGTCGCGAGTGCATCATGAGCGTGGCGTGTAGTGTTCTTACATGACACGCGTCTCATGATTATCCTGTTTGCACCAGTCACAAACCTTCATCATCCATTCACGTCCCGTAATACCAAACTTAGTATAAGTGAAGCTAGTGAAACGGCCGTGAGTGCATCATGAACGGGGCATGTAGTCATGTTGTTACGTGACACGTACCTGATGATTATCATGTTTGCACCAGTCACATACCTTAGTCATCTATTCGAATTGATTCAGATTTTACGGGACGTGATCACGTCCCGTAATAGTAAACTTGGTATATGTGAAGCTAATGAAACGGCCACGTGTGCCTCATGAGCGTAGCATGTGGTCATGTTTTCACATGACACCCATTTTATGATTATCATGTTTTCACCAGTCTCATACCTTCGTCATCCATTCACGTCCCGTAATACCTAATTTCATTCATGAGAAGCTAGCGAAACGGCCACGAGCGCATCATAAGATGGCATGTAGTCATGTTGTTACATGACACGCATGTTATGATTTTTATGTTAGGGTCTATCACTTGTGTTCGCCATGCAGTCATGTCATACCATACGAATTTCGCAACATGTCATGAAAACGAAACCAGCGCAATATCAGCAAGAACATGAAATGTTACTCATGACATTCATGACACACATGTCATGATTTTTATGTTGTGACTCGTGAGTTATGGTCGTCATACAGTCATGTTATGCCATACCAATTACGGTATCGATGCCATTATAGAAATGGCCAGGAGAGCTGAAAATCGTAGGTGGCTAGATAGATAGATAGATAGATAGATAGATAGATAGATAGATAGATAGATAGATAGATAGATAGATAGATACGCTCAAATTTGCCGAAGTTCGCTAAGAAATCCTTCGCATTTAAAAAAAAAAAAACATCGTGCCCCCTTTGAAGCGCCACTACATACATATCATTCGCACGGCATGTCAGCGTCCTTCCTTTCACAATTTCAAACTTCACAGGCATGAAAAACTAAAAGGAACGCGCAAAACACGAGCCGCTGAACCACGAAGAGATGCACATTACTACGCGGTAGGGAACGCTGGTTCTGCGAGTGCGTGATGAACACGCAATTTTCCGGCATACCGAAAACATTTGCCATTTGATGACACCGCGCCACCAGCTGACGTGGTGCGAGTGGAAAAGAATCACAACTCAACCGTCCTCCTTTTACGGTTGCTGTTTGCTACGCACGGCGACTAAACTTACCTTGTGATGCAAACTATGAAGCCTGCAGATATAATCTATGTCTGTTCTACCCGTTTTATTATGTTTATTTGCACCACGTTCGGGGAACGTTTGAACTCACATAAAGCAACTTGATTTTTTATTTAATAGACGGAGCTACCGCCAAAAAACGCCTGTGAGATTTATGATTCTATGAAGGTATTTTCTTTGAAGTACTGAATGGTCAAATTAGTGAGCACAAATAGATAAAAGACATAATATGAATCTACTAGTTTGTAATACTCCTTGGTAGTTAGCGTCTAAAGGGTGAAAATCATGTTTGTATGGAACTGGCCGGCAGAAAAATTAGCTATATTCAATGCTGTCTTGTAGGTTCTCTATTAAAGATAAAAGAATTTTATCTTCATAGAATCACAGAAAGGGGCTTGCTGCTTCATTATATAGAAATTCATAGTATCGGCTGGCATAGTTCTGTCACCTAATCGGTAATGCTTGATCAAATACAAACATAATCTGCCCAATTCACACAACAATATTTCATCAAGTTTTCATCAGAGCACTAAGTGACTACGCATGGAAAATAAATCTATTGTAGTTTACATAGCCACTAAAAAATATATGGTCCTGCTATGTAAAGAAAAAAGATATTCCTACACAAACCTTCATTATTTTCCCCATTTTTATTAGGACGTAAATAAACTTCTAATTATTTTATGTCCAATATCTCTTCATAGAAACCTTTAGTGGCACTTCGTGTAAGAGCACAGTAAATTTGGCTTTGTTACGTCGAATAGTTTCGCCATACTCGCAGTACAACAGAGGCTTGTACAGCAAAAATGCTTTTGTTGCTCACACTTTTTTTATTGCTACTATTTAACGCTTCCGACCAGGCATTAAATCAGATGTCATTAAAAAAGAGAAATAATAGGCTTTCTGATGTAGCCCCATTCAGTTTTCTTTATGAAACGCAGTGAGACCAGTGCATCCGCAAACAATGCGTATAAGGTGGAGTGGTTGCGGCTGGAGTGGAACCACCACCTTTAATTGCACCTGCTTCACTTGGGAGGGCCAGTTAGCGTCTCTTGTAAAGGATAGCAAGCCCTGGTATCTGTTAAAGGGGCTTTATAACTTCTGTATGGAGATATTTCATGAAACATAACACCGAAACCAAAATAAATATTTCTTTTAAAATGCTAAACATTTCTTAGCGAACTTCGCTGAGTTTGACAGTATCTATCTATCTATCTATCTATCTATCTATCTATCTATCTATCTATCTATCTATCTATCTATCTATCTATCTATCTATCTATCTATCTATCTATCTATCTATCTATCTATCTATCTATTTATCTATCTATCTATCCAGCCGCCGACAACTAATAGATCTCCTAGCTCTCTGGATAATGGGATATATACCAAACTTGGTGTGGCATATCAAGACTGTATGACAAGCATAGGTGACTTCAGATAGCATGAAAAACATGACATGTACGTCACAGTTGTCAATATTGACATTTCACAGTCTTGCTGCCCCTGCGGTGGTTTCGTTCACATGACTACATACCGCGTTCATCATGCACTCGCGGCCGTTTCGCTAGCTTCACATAAAGCAAGTTTGTTATTAGGTGACGTGAATAGACGACATAGATAAGCGACATGTCCAAACATGATAATTATGATATGTGTGTCTGTAAAAAATGACTACATGCCACGCTCATAGCGCGCTTGCGGCCATTTCGCTATAGTTTCACATATGCAAAACTTCATAATGCGTGACGTGAATGGAGGATGAAGGCATGAGGCTGGTGCGAACATAATCATTATGACATGGAAGTCATGTATGGCATAATATGCGTCCGCCTTGTAACGCTGTGCTGATTTTAATGTGACAATTCAACGTTCCTCATCCATGCATCCCATATCATCGATATCCACTGTATGTGGGATCTGCCAAGTTTTCTTCTTTTGAAAACTCGGGAATAGCTGAGATACTTCCGATTTGTTTATGATTTTTACAGCAATAAAAAATTATTCAAAGTCTTAGATTACGTTTTAGTCTGTGAAGATGGGTGACCACTAAAGCGGTTTAACGCGTGGCTTAGAAGTGACACAAACTTTCAAACCACTCCTAATCACACACCTTGCAGCCAAATCTGAAATGTCTGTCAAGAAAGTCCCTTTTGAAGTGCATAGTATAGGTTTCTATAAAGTTTTTAGCTATACCCGCAACGGCAGTAAAGTAGTAAAGGTGCTCTACTGCAAACCCGAAGGTTGCTGTATCAAATTGGGGCAATGGCGCCGCATTTTCTGTGGAGGCGAAAATTCTCTTGGCCCAAGTGCTTATATTTAGGTGCACGTCGAAAAACTCCAGTTGGTTGAAATGTCTGGAGCCCTGCACTACAGCATCGTTTATGATCCAATTGTGGCTTTGGTGTGTTGAACCAGAGACACTATTATTAAATGCGGCGCATTTTTCTTAGAACTCTAAGCACTTTTGGCGACTATCTGCATATCTATCTATCTCTCGGTCTAGCCGCTGGCGTTTCGGTGTTCTCCTGATCACCCCCTTAACTTGGGGTAAACCAAAATTAGTATACAAAAGAGGGCTTCATGGTTTAACTAATACGACTCTCTGGTTACGACATGTATAATGTCACATTCCCGTCGCGCACGTCTTCAAACGCTTTCCGCGAAACAGTGACACGTACCCGTGATTGAACTTGTGCCACTTGTATGTGGGTATGTGCCACAAGTTGTTGGCACTTAGTATATACCTAGGAACGTCGAGAACACGCATGAGCAATTTCAACGTCTGAGCGCTACAAAAAACCTGACATTTGCAGCGTTGACCCGACGAATGCAAGGAAAAATGTCATGGTCCAAGCAGAAATCAAATTGAATCATTTTGCATGGCAATTAAACATTATGCCACATAGCCACGCCAGGTCTCGGAACTACTTTCCAAATAGACCCCAATGTTCGCGGAACTTCCTTGTGATTGCAGTGCTGGCTATTCATTTTTATCAACATGGCAGATGTACTTCTATATAAGACTTCACATCGGGCTAGCGTCAACTGTAGTTAGGCGGCACGCGCCGAAGTTGATTCATGTAGCAGTGTCAAGGGCTGCAACCCTCGTGAGCCCCATCGCTTCATATCAGCTTATCACCTCTGGTATTGCTTATACTCATGTTCATTTTGGCATTGTCGCGCTAGCACAAAGAACTGCCTATATAACCATCTGCAACGCTTCAACATATGTCTGTACATTTACACATCTATTTAGCGCCAGTTCAAGACGTGTCGCTCAATAGAAAATATACAACGCATGCTTCGCGTAACAATATCAATAACAGACCCTTTGTTATTCAAGACTGCAATTTCTCAGCAATGCTTGTAACTATACGCAGTTTCCATTATCTATCTTTGTCTTGTATGTGCTTGAATTCTTATACATTTTTAGTTGACTTATGTTGCCTTCCTGATTTGCGCATCTTATACTTGTTTCTTTATTTTGTCTTTTTTTCTTGTGTGTTATATATGTTGTACCCACCCCCTCTGTAATGCCCTACGGGCCCTGAGGGTATTCTAATAAATAAATAAATAAATAAAAACTTATTCGCAAGGTTCGTCAGATATCCTGAAATCTTTATTTCAACGCGAGTTTTTTTATTACATTATCCATTACGAATCACCCAGTCATTCCTATAAGCCTGTCAAGATCCCCCATCAGGCTCCGTTCTAGTGTCGTGAGGCCCCGCTATGACGGCTTCATGCAACTTGACCTTCCGCTTCAAAAGGTTGCCGCTCTACGGAAACGCAAATGTATGCGTCCTTCTTACAGGTGCTCACAGACGACAAAGCTAACGATGATCTAAGGATGTACTAATAAAGCACGGACATAACTTCGATTGCCTAAATTGGCATACGCAAGGTATTCAGACGTCCAAAGACACATCATAGGGAGAGGCTTCGTGGTGAAGGACGCTGCAATAATTCGAGACAACGTGCAGTATTTGGACGATTACCGAAGTCACTGTATGCAAGAGCGTTCCTTCTCTTCTTTCTGTTAAGAAGATGGTGACTACACGTCACTGAAATCAAGCCCACGACCTCACATGGAAGCATGTTACCTGTACTTAGAAGCGGAACGCGATCCCAGAGGCACTATAGTCGGCATTTAGTCTCTGTAGGTGGTAGTACGGCTGCACAACCATGGAGAAGCTGACACCAGCATAGGCACCACCGGAAATCTACGAACGATCACCTTTGAATTACTACCGTGTTGTACAGACGTATTTTGAACAAATGTATAGACACCCTTGATCCTTCAGTGCGGTAGGGGCACTCACACGTCGTTCTTCGTATGCCCTCGTGTATTCCCGAGGTTTACTTCGTGTTTCGAGCGCTGCAGAAGTGGATCACAGAGGTCAAGTAGAAAGAGCACGGCCTCCGAGATGGTGGGCGCGCTGCGTGTTTTTCTCAGGTCATTCCAATCACCGCGCTCTCAAGCAAATTGAACGAGTATCACCTCGCGCGCTCAGCTACCGCGAGGGTCGCGGATTCTGGTGGCTGCCGGGACCGCGAGACGGGGTACCCATTAGCCGCCATGTAGCTTAAGCGTTCCCCCGAGTGACAAAATCTTGGCCTTGCCGTTGCACGACCACGATGAGCGTCCGGTAACCCGGAGAATGCTATCTGGGCGAGAGGTGTACCACGTAAGGGTGAGCCACGTCCGGGTACACCCCTCTGTCTTTGAATCCGGTGGCTATCCGGCAGGCACCGGTACGGATTTGAACCCGGGAAACTCCCACATTGGAAGCAGACGCTCATACCATTATGCTACCTCTGTGATAAGGACCACGAGACAGCAGAGTGCATGAAATTCCAGCGTGCGCATTGTTCTTAAAGCCAAAGCTGATATGAAATCTGAACGCTGGTCACGCGCGGCGCCGTAGTTGCCCGCCGACGCCGCCGGTGTCCGTAACAAGTATCGAACAAAAGAAACGGTAAATAAAAAACACTAACAAGACAATAGGACTCAAACCTGGGATCGCTGCGTGCCTGCTCAGTATTCTACCACTGAGCTACGCCAGTGCTATGAACTCTGTAAATAAAAAACACCAACAATACAATGGGACCCGACCTTGGTTCCGCTGCATGCCACGCCCAGTATTATACCACTGAGCCTCGACAGGGCTTGGAATTTGTTTTACACTGGACTTAGGCATGCTTGCTGTCGGGAAAGAAATCGCGTAAATATGATTAATAAAGCGTTTTAGAACATCAAAGGAAAGCCAGGCATCACACAATGTGAATCGCGCAACGACTGCATCGTTCGATCCTCCTACCCATACGAAAGCTTGTTCTTGATCACCTATAAAATGTAGTGCGTACGCACTTCACGCATATATTTACATAATCAACAGCTTCTTCATAAAAATATTCCACAAAAGTTCCAACAGGTTTGTAGCGGATAGCACACTTTTTCATGGAATGACGATTGATAGCATAGTCAACGCTGGCCTATTGCACGAAATTTATGATTGTTTGTGGCGCAATGGGTACCCAGCAGTGTCCTTAGAGCGTGCCACAGAGTGTTTACAAAAAGCTATAAAAGACCGCTCTTTTAGCTTTCGCTGTGATGGTACAACGCATTCCGCGCAGGCCTGGCAATTTTTTTTCCTTCGCGTACGAGCAAGAATCACCGCCATAATCTTCTGGCTGAAGTAAAGGAAAGTACTTTTTTCTTATTACTACATTTGTTTTGGTCCGCTTTACAAAGAAAAGCATAACAACTAGTGCATTTTTTGATCAGTAATTGTAAGCAGATATATAATCGTCTGTTGAAGTATTATTTTTGTTTTCATTATGGTCCATTTTCTCTCGGTGCTGAATACCCCGATTTAAGAAATATAGAGATATTTGAGCATTCCTCTTTTCTGGAGACTTGTAAGAGGCAAAACCGGGCTAATTATCGTCATTGAATCGTATTGATTACGTACGGATAACTATGAGGTGGTCAACCAAAGCGCAGTTAAGCTCTAGATAACTGGGTGCCCTGTTCATTTCACCGAAATATGGCACGTGAGAAGTAACTTTGCCGGAATTAAGGATTCAATTAACTGACCAACATTCACTCCGCACGTCTTTTACAGTGAAACTGCATGAGTAGCCATCGTCTGCTTTTTCGTCATCTGCATTTTGAGTATGTTTTGGTAGCACAATGGCTATATCAGTGTCGTGTTCATTTACTCTACTCTCGACTGCTTCCAAATTAAATAGTACCAGATATAGCATAATGGCGTCTTTCCAATGAAAGCTAAGAATTCGCTGAAGTAGACTAGTAAAGAAAGAAAAAGTGCAAATTATCACTGATACGTAACACCGCAGTATTTAATACCAGCCACATCAAACTCTGAACGTGTGTTGCATGATTATTGAGCAAGCAGAACATTTAGATCTTCGTTCTTACATTTCCCAGTGTATTGACTGAACACCGTAAAATACACCAAGTGAATGGGTGACCATAAGTGACCAAAAAGTGCCTGTAACCAGCCTGTGGTCGTCACAGAACAGGTGATATTCAATCTAGACATTCTATATAGACGCATGGCCACCACTTGCACCTTCCTCTTTGTATCCTGCTTCTGTAGCTCGACGAAAAGATTCTTGAAACGGCGTTACAGTGAAAAGCAGCGCCAGTTTCATGATAGGAAAGAAAAAGCAACCCTTTGAATTCCGTGTAATCCATGAGCGTAGAATGCTGCACTCTTCTGACTTCACTTGCTGATCGGGCTGCCATTTTTTTATTCGCCAGTGCCCATCATACTGCGGAGGGTATCGCAGGAATAAAAAGGCCAAGTTACTCTTCAAAGTGTTCTTCTACTCACGCAAAACATCAGATTGAGTGAAATTCATATTTACTCGGTATGAAACGAGAGAGTGAAAGAGCTTTTTACTCTTCCGCTGTTTGAGAGAGTGAAATACGCATATATTCTTCAGGCACGAGAAAGTAAAACGCGATTATACTTCTGCCTTTGATTACATTTAGATGCGTCAGCACACCACGAGTGATTAGCACTACCTAAAAACCGGACATATATGCAGTAAAACGTACAGCATTTGTTTGTTGAGGCGTTAGAGATGGTTAACAAAAAAAAAACAGCGTTTACAGCGCACGCCAGTGAGTTTCAGCGCACTGGAAGGCACTTGGAACTCCTAATATCCATGTTTTTAGCTTTGAATATGTGTAGTGAAAAAAGCGAATACTATCTCATTCAATAGTTTACGATCGATAATCAATGCAGACGGCTATGGCATTCGCCTAATAGCAATATTATAGTTTTTAGTTACGACCATAGCACACGGGCGATGGTGCCCTAAGCCTAACGTATACGCTACGACTGCAGTGAAGTATTGTGGCTTTAGTCGTAAAAGGGGAACAAGAATGACCAAAAATATGCCCAAGGGGGTAAGAAAAAAGCTAAATTTTTTTAGTATACACTATAGAAGCGCGATGTTGCGTACGCAGAAATGAATAACTACTTAGCGAAGCAGTGCAAATGACGTTCATATTATCGGTTGCACTAATATTCCCTTTTCTACTGTGAAAAACGTGTCGGATAGACATTCTGATCTCGAAGCACAAAACAAACACAGTGAACACGTTAACTACATTCCGGTTGCTTCTGAGAATCATGGAGACACTCCAATTTATGCGTCTAAATAAGAAAATGCAAGCTTGTCACAAAAATTGCATATGACATCAAACACACCACAGCAATGCCCCAGCAATGTGGTTTAGTGGTTAACGAGGCGGGCTAGCGAACTGTAGTACGTCAAGAGGTTAAAGGTTCGAGTCACGCTCGGTTGTGTTTTTTAAATTTTAATATTTTTTTCTTTTTTTGTCGTAGTGTTCGTATTTAGTTATCCTTACAATCTGCGCACTCGGAGATCCATCAAAAAGCAATTAAAAAGCCCAATTTCGGTTCAAGTTCTGCTATTTTTTCATGGCGTGTACTGCTACTCTTTTCGGTGGGGTCATGCTACTTTATTTCATGCAGCCTTTTGTTACTCTGTTGAGGTGCAGCGCCTTGACCTGTTCGGGGAAATCACTCTACTGTGCCTCAAGAAGATTTAATTTACTCTGGAAAAGAGAGTAATATGGGTCAAGAAAGTACTCTCGCAAAAAGAGTGCCCAGCACTCTTTTAGTTTTTAGAGTGTAGAGCCTGCGTACTTGTAAGTACAGCAAGTTTCCAGCCCATTTGAATCTCGTGCAGTGGCATCACATTTATAGGTGTTTATATGGGTGGCAGATCTCTACAGCAAAAACAAAAAAAGCTCTTTGAGAATAAATACACCGAAGCATTGACTTTGCATCTCGTTTGCCTTGGCGTGACACTCCCATATGAGTGTGAATTTATGTAAAAGCGCAATACCACTTTTTTTCTCGCCAAATGCAAGCCTCGCCTACAGCGCGGCAGCGTTTTCGACCTCACGTAGGAGCACTGCGGTGCGGAGAAAAGAGAGGGCCAGCCCACCTCTGGAAACAGGCTGTCTCTGTGTGATTGAGACCACCAGTGACGAACCTGCCGCACACCAGCCATCTCGAAGGCCATGGAAAGAGGCACGTGATTGACATTTGCCGTGCCAGGCACCGCCATGACCCCATCTGCTCGCAGGCTTACCCCAATCACTTAATCCTCCTTTCATGTTCTGAACGTTGGTTGGCCCTTGAATGACGTTATGCTCCGACATTATATGTATCTAATATAGGTCGATCTGAATTTGAACCCTAACAATCAATTACTACGCTTTAGAAGAGTTGTTTTTTGAATTTTCTTAATACTGGTAGTGTTCTATCGGGTGAACTTGGAAGAGAAACAAGAGTGTCACTCGATGTTTCCGAGCCCACCCGGTGTGCTTAGAGAAAAAAAACACAAAATGGCACCTACCATCATTGCCACCTTCTCATACACCCATCGCGCTATTTTTGCTGCCATCAACAATGTTCTTTCTCGGTCGTGCAAGCTGCGCCTGCCATTATCACGTGAATCATTCTCGCCACAGTATTTGTCTTTGTTCTTTTCTTTCTGTCAAGTATGGTCCCCATCAGCTTTGTCTCTTGATATGCAATGCCGAAAACTGTTCACACGAAAGCTTTTCATCTTCTTTTCTCAATTTATATTTGCTTTTAACGTTTGACGTAAATTAACCCTCTCAGCGCAAACAACTGCTCCCTAAGGAAGCCATCACACGCAACGTATGGTTTATGAATGCGACAAGTTTGTATACGCATAAGTTTTTTGGTTTGTCATGCAGTCAGGGCTTGCCAAAGCTGATGAAATGTGCGCACGATTTCTTGACCAAAACAAGAAGAAGGGTTAGAAAAGAAAGAAAGAAAACGCAAGCGCATTATTGTTCATCTGAAAGCATCGATTAACCTAAAGATGTCCCCCAAAAGAGTTGGGAGATTAGATATGACTCGCGAACAACATGGAACAGAAGTTATAAATTTTACTCTTGGAGCCGTCATTGTTTTTATTATTTCACTAGACTTTTCTTATAATTGCTTACTTTCCATAAGCGATCTTGTTTTCGTCTTTTTCGCTTAAATAATGCCTCTTTTTTCTTGGAGTTCATAGAAGCTTTTTTTTGTTTCATGTTTTGCTCGCCTTATGATTAGAACAAAGAATGTTCCTCAATTTGTTTTGGTACACTCTTTACTATTTCTTTAACTAGCATGACCAGTTAAAATTTTCGCATAACCTTTTTTTTTCTGCTCTCGGCGTTGGGACTCGCAGCTCGCAGCTTTTTTTTCCTTTTTATCTTTTATCCTTCTTAGGACTGACAACGGACGCACGGGTATAGAGGAATTTCACTTTGGATCTTTTTGTTTAAATATTTTCTGATTGTGAGGAGCCCCAGCGGCTTCTCACGCTTTCTTATTTTGTTCGTTCTCGGTATGGGCAACGTTTTTTTTTCTCAAACTTTTTTTTAACGCAAGACATCAACCATGGGCGCTGCGCAAAACACGCGCACAGAGTTGCAAGTTAAACACACCGTCGCACAGGTTCAGTATTTCATAATCGTGCTCTTGGCGCAGTGAGTTGAAGCGTTGTGTGAGAGGTCAGGACAAAAAAAAATGAAGGACAAGAACTAACGTTGTTTCTTCTAAATACAAAGAAAAGTTCGCGCCTTCAAGCAAGTATTACTAACGTTTATTGGACTTCTAAATAGCTCAAAAAAGAAAAAGGGGCGGCTTAAAATTTGCAGTATATTCACAGGGTGAATGATGATAACTGGGCGAAGCTCCGTAGAGAATCATCTTTCAGCCGAAATCTTCCGCGTAATTCGCCCAGCCAATCATCGTTTAAAGACGTGAGAAACTCTGTGTGTGTATGCCGTGCCATTTGGGCCTTCCGCTCTCGTATGGCAGGATCTTGGCGGCGGCGTGGCGCAGCTTCACGGTGCGCTTCTGCCTTGCGGGCTCCCACATCGGGATTCTGTCTGCCAGCGCGCGCTGCCGCCACCTTGCGCGCTCGCCGCTCTGCAGCCTTGTCCGTTCGCTGATTCCGATCACACGCCACCAACGAACGAATGTTATTACAACGCTTCCCCTAGCGTACGTCGCCGCACTAAATTGAACGATTGCCTTCCATCGATGACACGCGCCATATGTGACGTCATTCCTATTATAACATCTCGCATCTTTCATCAACTGAAAGTACCACCATCTAGATTTATACCATCTCGCATCTTTTCATCAACGACAAGAACCGCCATCTAGTGAATACTCGAAAAACTAAACTAGAAGTGGCTACCCACTACTACAACTACATACCTCAGAGGATGCCCAGACCCACGCCTTAAGGAGCTCCGCCCCTAAAACTTGTCTGCCAAAAGCGGAGCTGTATGAGGGGTTCACTATATCAGTGAAGCATATTCTGAATTTCTCTCCTAATTAGTCATCAATGGTTTTTTCACGACATCAGTGCACAAGTGCAGTTTAAAACCACGAAGAATACCGCATGTAGTTTTCATCACCTAATTCTCCGTTCGCTTTATTAGGTTGTACCTAACAAATAAAGAAGCCTGAGCAACCATTCGTCTTTTTGTGTACGAAACTATCTTATCTACGTGGCATTTAGGTGACTGTTTTTGTCCGGTAGTGTTCGTAGCTATCCGTTAGCATCTTTCAGGACACAAGAAATTAGTTGAAGTACGCGGAGCTTTATGGGTGTGTATCTTTAAGAACACATTAGTGTGGTTAAGGCAGAAAGGAACAACACAGAAAACCGTGATTAATTTCCGATAGTGCCAGAGAAGTATGGAGCTGGCTATAAATATAATGGTACCCCTTCGATCGAAGCAACCGTTTAATACACTTCAACTGCTTAGTGTTATATTTATATGTCCAGGGACAGCCATTTCAGGCTCTTCGATTTGGTGTTAGGCATAAACTGCCCATGAAAAAGTATAATTCTGTACATTTTGTATAGCTAAGTTGAAATTAAAATTATGGTGTTTATCGCACTTCTTATTGCACACGAACCACAGAGTCATTGGTGAGAGCAGGCACACCAGTGTGATTTGTTCATGAACAGTTTCCACACATGCACAACAAAGGCTAGTCTGCCGTCAAAATACATTACCGTTGTTCAGTCGTGACGTACTTTGTATTCCCTGTGCGTTCCTTGTGACAAGTCAGCTGTATTCACTAACGGCAATGGTTCACTACTTGTTAAGACACTGGCAAGACTAAATATTTTAGCTTACCATATAGATAGTCCGGCACGCAGGCTGCCAAGCGTTTCAACGGCGCCACAGAAAACATTAGGGGTGTACGAGTGGCGTACATAATTGAACGCTCCTTCATTACTTTATTATTGCAGGTTACTGCTACTGGTAGCTGTCGCAATTACACGAGCTCACCCTAGCCTGCCATCGTGTGGCTGCGTTGCTCTTTTTTTCCCGGCAACTACCTTATAGAATCGCGTAATGGTCAGCATAGGCGTGGATATGGTCGGCCAGGGAGTGGGATGGGCGCAAACCCCGCTTTATACTTTTACTAAGCCTCGCCGCTGTGGTCTAGAGGCTAAGGTATTTGGCCGCCGACCCGCAGGTCACGGGATCGAATCACGGCTGAGGTGGCGGCATTTCCGAGAGGCGGAAATCTTTTAGGCCTGTTTGCTCAAATTTGGGAGCACGTTAAAGAGAACCCAAGGTGGTCGAAAATTCCGGAGTCCTCCACTACGGCGCCTCTCGTAATCATGTGGTGGTCCTGGGACGTTAAACTCCACATATCAATCATCAATCAGTACCTTTCCTCAGTAGGACCTGTCCCATCATTGTTTACTTAGCTCTGTTATGGCCATGCAAGTTTTTGACAACAATGGCGGCTTAAGGCCCCCTGTTGTTACCGGAAATATTGCACGAATATTTTAACAACATCAACATGCATCCTTTAAAACAATTCTACATATTCGTACGTCTTCTGGCAGAGCGACACAGCACAGACGTTGATTAGTACTTTTGTGTAACGTGCCATAGGCACTCGATTAAACCATTGTGCTATATTGTGCCATGTAAGGAAAACAGGTACCTACATATACTCTAGGTTTGCGCAATGGATGATAAAAAACTGCAAATAGATGCTGCCACAGGTGAGGTCATAGACTGCAAACGCAATAAATCCACAGGTGCACGGCAGCAATCAGACGATGTTTTCAGGCAGGTACGTTGATGTGGTTTCCAAAAACTTCCTTTGCCCTTTTATTCTGTGCTTTGATAATAAATCAGCTGGACGACGAAAACCTCTAAACGCGTACCGCGTCAGACGCAGTGGGCGTATGGTAATGGTGGAGCCAGTGACTGGTCGACTCGAAAACAGTGCAGCTACTGTATCTGATGGCTTCAACACAAGCGGGCACGCGCACACCTTCCCGGATGCTTCTCTAGAAAATGGTTCTAGTACACTATGCTTCTATATGATACCAATTTTAGCATAGAACAATGGCCGCGTCCAATTATATTCTAGTTGTACATCCATACTAATACTAACAGTACTCCCACTGAGCTCTAGGCCTTTTTTTGCGTTGCCAAGTTAAGCTTCCTAAATCAGCTAAGAAAACTAGTCACATACGACTTTCGGGTATAATAAGCTCCCTCGTATGCCAAATAATTTTTTCATTGGCTGAGTCACTCACCAACAACTGTTCCCTGTGCATAATAATAATAATAATAATAATAATAATAATAATAATAATAATAATAATAATAATAATAATAATAATAATAATAATAATAATAATAATAATAATAATAATAATAATAATGTTGATGATGTTTTTGTTGCTATCTTATGATGAGACGACACAAACATTTGACGTTCTTACTCAAGTAAATATTTACTATTGTGCCAATTTTCAAGACTAATAATATCGACGTTTCCCACCTTGCACTTTTCTGATCAGAATAAGCGCGTTGCGGAGTAGGGTTTCTGCTCCCTCATCTGAAGTTTTGGGCTCTCGAGTTCACTCAATTATCTAAGAGCTTTCCGCAAATTTTACGCTACAGTTTAGCTCCCTGAACTTGGATATGCGTATGTGATATGGAATGACATTTCGCATACGACAGTGATGCCGTTAAGCGGGTAAGAGCATAAGCATACGGGAAGAGGGGAGGATATCGCTGTCACTGTCGATGGCATTACTGATGGACTTGAAAAAAAAATAAAATGGGAAAGGAGCAAACAGAATCGAGTGGGATTTGAATCTAGGCTCTCTGCGTGGCAGTCGAGTATCCTGCCACAGAGCGAAGTTGTTTTTTTAATAAACCACTACAGTGTCTTATGACGGACCTCAAAGTTCAGGAGTCGTCACCGGGAGTAGAACATATAGGTTCGACTCCCGGTGGTGGCATTTTTCTTCTGGCGCTTTTTTCTTTATCCTCTGTTAGTTTATACTTTACAACGACATAATCATAATGAAAATACGTCATTGGTGTCATGGTGTACCTTTACCAACTCTTTAATGGTGGAAGTTGGGACCCGAGGGGAGGGAGGGGTGTAAACAAACTTTCTGTTTCTTTATTGTTGCGGTCTCATGAATCACTTCAATTGGCAGCGTCTTGTTCGCAGCACTTCTTTCTGCTGCGTAATTTACTCGGAACGTTGTCGCATTTCAAGCAGACGTTCAGCTGAGGTGGCTACAACCTGTCATAGCCATTACTAGCCACCAGAACAGTGCTTTGTGCGTGCTATTTTTGCCAACTTGGTGTTTTTAGCATGAGGTACTTTGAGCGTGCGTTGGGACCCATAAAAAGTTTTAACTGGATGCTCCGGCATATGTCCTAGACATGTAGCTGTCCCTTCAAGGATGGCATGGGACTCGGGACGGTGCACGAAAAGTCGGGACAGTCGTATGAAATTTGGGACGATTGGGTGGACGCCATCACAAAACACTGCATACTTTAGGCAAGCAACGTGGGTATATGACCCTTTACGCCGCAGTGCATGGTGCGAAACCAGTTGGCCACGAGAAGCACATTATTCAGAGTACTAACAGAGAGCTATTTATACACCCCCTTTACGGTTAGTGTTACTCAGATCTTAAGTTATCGCTAGCGAGATGGAGTGACAGGCTTGAAAGGCGTAGAAAGGCACGCTTTACATATCTTCGTCCTTCACTTTGCGACGCATTCGAGCTCATCTCGCAATAGGGGTGATTTGTACGTCTTCTGCTCTCACCGCAAGTTTGCGTCGGAGTGACAAAAAGAGCAGGAAGATTCCTTTGTTCACTGCAGCAGCTGGTTTCGCCAAAGAAGCGCGCATCTCACAAACAAAGAAGTTGCCACTGTGACAGTTAGTACGCGCTCGTTCTGTGTATGAACTTGTCCGTTCAATTAGTTTGTCCTACTTTATGTTTGAGCAGCGCGCTTTAAAAGGACACTAAAGTCAAATAACAGTTTACGTCAGAGTGAAAGCTAAATTTCTGACAACATATAAAACGACAATACTATCAAACAAGGTGCCTTACTTACCGAGAAATGCAAGTAAATACACAATAGCTTGATAAAAGAGATGCTTGGGCTAGTTGGTGATTAGGAATCAACATATTTGCAAAGCGCAAGACTACGAGTAGTTACGACGTAACTACAGAAGAAGAGACAAGGACAGAAAGAGTGCTGGCTTCAACTCAAATTTTATTAGCGAAAACGCTGGAAATATATACTCATGACAGAACATCACAGCGCAATCGCGCAACCTATTGCATCACAGCAAGACAATCATCATCTCATTATATGGTTATGACGCCTCAGCTCAGCACAAATTCACAATCCATTATGTCGAAGCCAAAAACTCGATTTCTTTTTAAGTCAGAGCAAGGCAAGGCATGCTGATACATCTATCACCTAGTATTTGGATTTCATTGGCCTCATAATTTCTTGTGTTAGCAGTGACGATGTTTGGCTACAGCAGTGCACTTTTTGAAGTGCGGTCTGCAACCACAATACCTGCAATGAATGCCCAAATGATCTAGCACAGCTGAGTATACATTGTAATGATGCTCCTTTAAGCGTTCACTCAGGCACCGGCCCTTTTGCTCCAACATATATCTTGCCGTGAGACAACGGGAGCAAATAAACAACGGCCATAACACATGCTACGAATATCCTTCTATGTTTGATTGAGCAGCAGCTTCTTCGTGCGGACTGCGCATTCACCCGTTTGCAAAGCGCTGAAAAGTTTTCTGGGGCAGAGAAAACCAACTTCCCATCTACCTTATCACCTATGTTTTTCAAATTGTGAGAAATCCTATGTTGATAGGGAATCACCGCCACGCGCTTTCAGCTACCAGCCACGCAGTTCGCTTGTGCTTCTCGTCTCTGTTTAATTGTCCTGAGCATCTTTTCCGCCACCGAAACCAGCACACGATCGGGGAAACCAGCGCTGATCAGACGGGAAGCCTGCTCAACGAAGCTGCTGATTAACAAGTGGCCGCAAGACTTTCGGAGGGCATTTCTTAAACAATGATTTGCAATCCCTCTTTTTACGAGCTTTGAATGAGCCGAAAAGTACGGTAGAAGAGGTGTGCTTCCTCAAGGCTCATACTTCCAACAAAGGTGATCACTTGAGATTGATTTGTGGGGTTTAACGTCCCAAAACCACCATATGATTATGAGAGACGCCGTAGCGGAGGGCTCCGGAAATTTCGACCACCTGGGGTTCTTTAACGTGCACCCAAATCTGAGCACGATCACTTGAGATGTTTAATCTCAAATTTAAGAACCTTAACGAAGCATTCTGCGGAAGCTCATGCGTCAGAATAAGAGGTGTCATGCACTCATCGAAAAGACGTAATAAGTTAGAAACGGCAGCTTCAAATCCCCGATTATCGCAGTACAAAAGCACAAGAAAACCGTCAACAAAACAAAACCCCCTTACGACAACCGTTCTGTCGAGGCGGCTAGCTAAGAGTCAGTCATGGTGAGCGAGAAAAATGTCACTTAAAACAGGTGCTATGCATGAACCGATGCACACTCCTCTTTTTTGAATAAAAGTGCCTTCGTTCCATGATACAAACGTTGTCTTTAGGTGAAAGCCAACGAGCTCAAGAAAGCCTCTGACTGTTATGCCCGAAGCATACTGGAACGCAACTGAACCGGAGTTGTCAATGCAGTCCTTAACGCTACGTAGAAGCGTGTTATGTGGTAAATAGTAGTAAAGATCCTTGATGTCAACGGAGCAGGCACTTAAGCCATTGTTGTTACGTGACAGAAATGAGATGATGTCATTAGAATTATTCACCAGAAAAGGGTCGTCGATGATCAGCAATGGTAATCTACATAGCATTTCTCTCAATTTAAAAAAGATGGGTGATAAAGTAAATGTGAAGGTGGTTTTCTCTACCCTGGAAACGCTTTCAGCGCTCTGCAAACAGGTGAATGCGCAGTCCGAACGAAGAAGCTGCTGCTCAATCAAACATAAAAGTCTATTCGTAGAATGTGTGATAGTCGTCGTTTATTTGCTGCCATTGTCATGCGGCAAGATATATGTTGGGCAAATGGGCCGGTGCCTGAATGAACGTTTAAAGGAGCATCATTACAATGTATACTCGGCTTTGCAAGGTCATTTGGGCATTCATCGGAGAGATTTTGGTTGAAGACCGGAATTCGAAATGTGCACTGTCGTAGCCAAACATCGTCACCAGCTAACACGAGAAATTATAGAGACCAATGAAATCCAAATACTGGGTGATCTATGTATCACCATGCCTTCGCCTGCTCTGACTAAAAAAGAAGTCAAATTTCTGGCTTCGGCACAATAGATCGTGAATTTGTGCGGAGCTGTGGCGTCGTAACCATATAATGAGATGATGATTGTCTTCCTGTGATGCAATACGTTGCGCGATTGCGTGGTGATGATCTGTCACGAGTATATATTTTCAGCGTTTTCACTAATAAAATTTCAGTTGAAGTCAGCGCTCTTTCTGTCCTTGTCTCTTCTTCTGTAGTTACGTCGTAACTGCTCGTAGTCTTGCGCTGTGCAAACATGTTGATACACAATAGCAAAAGCACCGCAGTAGAACATTTTCAAAATGATCTCGATGACATCAGAAGGACCGCATACAATTCATCACTTGTAATCGATCTAACTGCACTAAGTAAAGAACATTCTGTACATAGAAAGACGCAATGAAATGTTGCTTGTTCGTTTCTGCTGGATTCATGAAAAAAAGAATCGCCAGACGTTACTTTGCGGAATGGCGTGTGTGGTTCAAAAATTCAAGTTTCGCGTGGTTACAAGAGACAGGTGGTGCCATCTAGCGGCGGACAGTTGAAGAAAAAAAAACTGCTGCAATATCGAGTCCTTGGCGAGAAATTGATCAATGGCCGCTGTTGCTTCTGTGGCTCCCGCGGCTTTCGGTCTGCTGGTACTAGCACAGTAAAGCCGGGCAACGTTGTGTACGGCTTTATTTTACAGAGTGATGTTGGTGCATGAAGCTGATTTCTGAAAAGACCCTATATACAGACGTCACGCTGGGAAGGTAGGCGCCCAAACCTATGTAATATAGCATGCCAGAAGAGTAAAATAACAACCAGTTATCCCACAATTTCAACTGCACATCGTGTGTGGGGTTTATTGCTTCCCAGCCACTGCTAAGCGATCAGTTCTAATTCGTCATCATTATAAGTGGATGGAGCCTCAACCACGTACACACAATATTTTACGGTATGTAACAAGAACATCACATATCCGCAGAATAATGACGTAGTACGCGTGGTTCTACTTTACAAATATTATAATTTACGGCGTTGTCGGTACCTTGCCGAAAGCCAAAACTTCACAGTTGTCGTTGCCCCAACACAATGCTGCACTCATAATACGCGTTCGGTAGTATTCTAATCAACGGGGAACATCTTTGTTTTTTCTTTTGTGTTGTCTGATTATAGAGAACACCGTGCGACCGTTCACATAACCTAATGCAGTTATAAGGAGGTGACAGTACCGAAGAGCAACCAAAAATCATATTCTCACTGTATACTTTTCGTTTCTGTAAAACTACAGACGGCCTAAAGTATGAGGAATGATTCATGAAAATTTATAACTAAATACTCACCAAGATATTATCAAAAGTACTAGCCTTCAGGTGATTTGTGTTGAATGTACGAATTCTGTAGACTAAAAATTCTACTTTTGTAACACTTGAACCACCAACATCGACAACTGTGTACCAACTAGCCCAATATTGTAATTCTTTAGTGTCCATCTCTTTTACAACAGAGAACCTTGGATAGCATGTATAATCAGGAGAGCAGAGAAATCATGACAACAAACTAGGAAAATTAAAATTTCATCAAATAATACTCCTTATGCCCTTCTTCAGAATACCCCACGCCCTGGAGGCACGCCATAATTATGCAAACTAAAGACTAAATTATGCAAACTAAAAATGACGACGTGGGCTTTCCGGGCATGCTCTCATTGGGGGGATAACGTCGGTGAAAATGTCATCATTTTTAAGGTTATTCTTGTGAGGCGACCAGATAACATTGCACCACATCCGAGGTCACGGGATTCAGAGCACGTCTTCAGGGAGACCCCGCTTCTTGTGAAACCTGGCGTCTGCGAAGAATGGCATCGCAATGTGCGTGCATCATGGTGCAAGTGAAGAGCAGCCGCAGTTATATACGGCGCAGGTGCACCTTGCCTGATGGGGCGCACCGGGCGCGCGTAATTAAGAGGCGAGAAAACAATAATGAAGCCAGCAGAAAGTGAGCGGGATTGCACGCGGCTCCCTTTTGTCTTCGAGGGGTCGTGGTTAGATGACTTGAAAGGGAAGTCAAGAGTGGGCCAGGTTTTAATTACGCACCAACCACTGCACCCTTTGCCACGGCGGCAGAAAAGGAAAAAGAAAAAGCAAACGTAAGAAAATAAAGCGCAGTGTTCAAGGCACTGCAAGTTCGTTTGGTTAGAATTATGATTACATAAAGACTCACTGCTGGTGCTATTGAATGATGGACGTCGTCATGCGAAGCCCGCGTTTGGTCTTCCTTATATTGTCATGTTGCTCCTTAGCTGACCAAATATTCATTGTGCCAGGCGTATCGCTGCTGTAAGAATGGTCCATGGCCTCGATAATGAATGAACTGCGTTAGCTAATACCCGACTATTGGTGTGTACGCAACCTGTTCTTTTATCGTTTTATAGAAAACCAATCAGTTCGGCCTAACACAGGTTTACGCAGGTTTGAGTGAGATCGGCGAATGTGGAATATATGTATGACAACTCACGAGATTGTCCGAAATATGCCTTAAACGAAAAAATAAATGAAGTGAACATTGCTGGTTCTGAGATGTCCATTTTCTGCAGGGTGGACACAAAGAAGCCGGTTCATTTTGTTTACAGGAGATTCAAGCACGCATTTCTGCACTCATTTCTGTAGTCATAAGAAAAACACCAGTTGCCGCACTCTAAAAAGAAGATTGTGTATCGCAAATTTAGATACAGCGGACACCAAGTCGACCCGCTGAAGTCAGTGTACTGGACATCTTGCGTGTAAACTTAAAGCTGAGGCAGTCATTGTGATTGTAGTGAATTCGTCATCACTTACACCGGAATACTGATAAGTCCGGCAGTCCATTCAGTTAGAGAATGACAGTTCACTATGTCGCACAGTGTCATAATTATGACTGTGCCTAGGTGACATTGTAATATACATGAAACTTTTACAGGTGTCGTGATTAGGGCACTAGTATACGCTACTGTAGAGGAGCCAACCAATGCCTCGGGTATTGCACCAAGACAAAATAGAAGACCACTCCCATTCGGCAACCACGGCTATGTCACCCGAAACCACTTGAAAAAGAGCAGAAAACCTACAAGATAAAAGTTCCTGTTTACCAGATAAAAGAACAAGCGTTCAAACTAAAGGTGGAGGAATTACGCACCAGGCATTCCTTATGAGCCGTCGCCGATTTACAAGCATTGGACTAAGCCCAGAAATGCGAACGAGCGATCCAGCAGCCACAATCATCAACTCAGAATCGTCCAAACGAGAATGTCATTCAGTGATGAGTCCCTCTTGCCTATCTAGTCACTGCGAAAGACAAAAGCAAAAATTAAGCTCACTAAAAGACAGAAAGTAGCATGAAAAATTGACAGACCAAGCATAAACGAAAAAGAAGAACGATACAAAACTACGTTTCGATGGTCTGGGTTTAAGAGTCATGCCCTTTTTCTGTCAACCGCTGCACCTGCAATGTCACTTAATGGCACGATCAACAAGCTTTAGGTATAGTATTCGTTCTTTGTACTCACTTTTTTTCTGTTCTGATTTGCATCCCCTTCAAACAAAAATTTTTATGTTCTATACTTCAACACTCCGACGCTCAGGTTTTTTAAAGGCTATCTTTTTATGTTATGGCAGCTTGCGGCAAAGTGCCCTTGTATTTGTTTGCATAGGCTCGTGGCAATTTAGAGAGCTTAGATGTTTCTTTCATTCTCCTAGATCATCTAGTTGATCCTTTAGTTTTGTTTCTTTGGACGTATTTTGGTGTGAAGTCATGACGTCAGACACTTGTAGAAGAAAATGTCTCTCGGCGCAAGCAAGTATTTATTGAAAACCTATTTCGGTGCAAGGAATTTCTGTTTTTGTTGACCCAAAACCAGTTTACGATGTTGTGTTTGTCACACTGTCACCCTTTCAATTGTCACTTTGTACCCCTTAACAGAGAACTTAGTTCCCCTTCAGTCACCTGGCCGGCTAATGATTGTGACTATATATATAGTCACGATTAATAGCGAGCGAGGTGACAGAAGAAGAACGAAGCCAAGTGCATGAGCAGGCTGTGGTAGTGGATGATACGGATATGGTCGAACATCTTGTATATAAGCCTCCCTAAGATCAAGATAAATTAACGTGTATGTAAACGCAGCAGTGAGTTTTTTGCGTAAGACACTACCCGTAGACCGACATAGTCGGTAGCGTCACCAGTAGCGTCTCAAATAGAGCCTCCTGGAGCGGTTCCCCTACAGGAAAGAAGCGATGAACATATACGCGTGCAGGAATACACGACCATAACAAGTAGCCTTACGCACAGCACAGTTATTGGTAATGTTTCGTTCAGTTTCGTAGTCATTAAAAACACGAACAGCACTCCATGTCGACTATCGCCAGAGCGGTGCTGCTGAGGAGGTGGCCTAGCTTCAAGCTCAAGCAGCGTTGAAAATGTATGGCGGTCCTCGTAGTCTGTCGTTCTGAATAATACCGAGACGGAATTTACTGGACATGTTTTGAGTTTTCCTGAGCATCGCATGTTGTGCACATTAAAGAGTCCACCCAATAAATTTTATAATTTAAGAAGTTTATGTAGATAACGCTGCTTTCGATCCCGTGAATGCATGTTGTTTCTTCCCTGCTGTCTGAACCGCTTGGTTCTGGTTACATTTCACAGTCTAGTGCATAATTACACTTGCACCATATTACATATGCACTTCAAGATAGCTGTGTTATGCGACTAGTTCGAAGTGCCTTATCTCTACCGAGAGAGCAAGACTAAGTAATCAATTCCGAAGTACTGTCTAGTAAGCAAGCTTCATGATTGCAGCCAACAGTACATAGAAAAACCTGTTTTGTGAGTCAGAAATGTGGTACATAGATAAAAACCTTGGAAGGTAAGAATCAATAAAACAATGTATTATTCGCACGATAACAACATGGTGCAATTCAAAAATAAATGGAGCTTGTCCGGCGCGAAGGGGAAGGCGAGGGTATTTACTACTATTAAGGAAAGCACTATCAACGAATAGAGACAGCATAAGAAGTTAGATATGAAACATAACTACATAAAACAAAATTGACTTTCATTTAACTACAGTTACTTCTCCCTACACTGCCAGAAGCGTATAGCTTTATTACACGCACCTTTTGGATTATTATGTGGGGTTTAACGTGAGAGATTTCATTTTGAGAGACGCCGTAGTGGAGGGCTCCGTAAATTTTGATCCCCTGGGGCTCTTTAACGTGCCCCCAAATCTGAGCACATAGGCCGACAGCATTTTCGCCTCCATCAAAAATGCAGCCAGCGCAGCCGCGATTCGATCCCACGATCTGTGGGTCAGCAGCCGAGTACTTTAGCCACCAGACTACCATTGTGGGGCTGCATGCACATCTTTACCTTTTTTTTTATTGACACGATGAAACAGAAGAGGCTGGCGCCCTTCAAATGGGACTAGGTACTGCTTGTTGCTTATAAAACGAAACATAACAAAGGAAGGAAAGAAACACAATTTTGATAAGGAAGTTTGACAGAAACTGTGGCGCACATTGTCACACGAGCAAAGCAGGAAAGGCAGACGGCACATGAACGCAAGGTTTTGCATATGAGTTTAGAAAAAAAAACGAAACAGAAAGATTATGTTACGGCTGCCTACAGGTACCCAAATGTTACTAATGACATGCTTTACATGAAGACAATACTAATAAATTTAATACCGAGCTTCACAATTACTAGCTCTAGCACTCGTGAATAAGTGAGCAAATGAAGTTTTTCTTTCTGTTCTCGTAAAGTGAAAAATGCGCAGTTTCTTTCTGTTCTGGGAAATTGTATGATTTCTTCATGTTCACAAGCAATTATGCCTTCTGTAGACATCAAATCTATGCATACCATGTAAATTACGTATGAAACTTGGTACACTTGATTTTTCTTCTACTTCGAGTGTTCTACAGAAAAAAATACGCGACGACACTAATCACATCCAACCCTTGAATTATTGCTTTGTGTATACAATATCTGGTTAACGAGAGCTACTAGATAACAAAGTCAAGGAAATCACACGGCATATTTCTCTTATATTCCCCTATTTTTTCTTGTTATCTTTGTCGGTTCTCATAATATTGTATCTAACAAAGAAATACCAACCCCCGAATTTCTCTTTCTTTCCCTCAGAATGTAGGGTTGTTACGGTTGGTGCTTGTATGCTCTACAAGGCTGCGTTTAAACAAAGCAATGATGTAACTTATCCAAATGAGAGCGGGTTGAAGCTGCAACTGTTAGTGCTACCCATATCTAAATTCAATGTAATAGAAGACGGCTTTGCAATAGTCGAACAATGGTCGAACAAGCCCATATTCGACCATTAGTCACTAAATGAGTGCCTGAGCTTCGTGGCAGCTTATATGATTGAATATGCAATCTTCACTGAGTGGCTCATGCCTGTGTGTGACAATGACTAAGAGCCGATCGATCCTTACGAGGATAAGCCGGCTACGTCTTCGGGTGTGATCAGTCCATGAAACATCTCGACAACTTTATCAGCAATGAAGATAAGTGACCCCTAAATTGGCACCAAGCACCAAAGCACCAAGTCGACACAAAGACCCTGCATAAAAGTTGATGCACAGTGACGAAGTTATTATGACCATTGAGGCTGCCCCAGCTATCTTTAACCAGTGCTTAAAAATATGCCTACCCACACACTAATGACGACGCGATCAAATGCATGTTGCTGACTGTTTCCTCGAGTGAGCCAGGCTATTCATTTTGTTCCTATTAGTTCCCTATTTAGGTCACTTTTAATAACCAACTTTTTAAGGAACAAAATCGGGCTGGACGTTCCAATGAGAAAGTTGTTCATGGGTTCGCAAAGCGTCTGATTAGACAGTTTTGACCTTTACATCTGTTAACTTTTAGTGTTTTTCCACTAACGGCAAATGGCCACGCAATGCGAAAAAATACCACGTGACAAGCCCACTCGAGCGCCAGTGCGCAAGATGATTCTAGTGCTCTCTAACATTTCGCGTACGAACGACCATAGCATTTGCACGATTGTGCTGTCTCGACAGGGCCGGAAAGATGGTGGTGGCCTTGCGATGAACACGTTTCGCTATCGGCCACAAAAGCGATAGCCGCTGTGGCTGCATACCACTAGTCATGAAACGGTGAGAAGGATGCGTATTTATCGTTTGTACGCAGCACGTTAGGGAGCACCAGAATCACGGCACGAGTAGGCGCCCCAGTGCGTTTCCCCCGTGGTAGTTTTTTTTCTATTTATCAGGCACTTGCAGATAGCAGAAAAACACTAATATTAACATATATAAAGCTCATATCTATCGATTGGAACGTTTTCCGAACCGATAAACAACTTTCTTATTGATAATTTTCGCCAATCTTCGTTTCTTCAGAAAATATTTAGTTAAAAGAGTCTAATCAAACAAATGATCAGAACACAAAAATAATCTGATTGACTCATGACGATGGTCAGCAACATGCATTTGGTCGCGTCGTAATTGCATGTGTCGGCATATTTTCAAACTCTGGCTAAAGTGGTTGAGGCACGCAGTATATGCCCCCAAACCAAGAAAGCGTTACTTTAATTACGGTAGTTTCTGATGTCTGCATAGTTAAGTTAGCGGCCGTTGTCTGAGGCTGCGTCTTGCAGACTCAGTGTTCCTTTAAAACCCGTTTTATAGATTCTGCATTTGTTTTCTGCTTTCCCTTGAATTGCTTAGCTCTTGTGCACGGTAACAAACTGTAATTTAATTAAGCATTGTTGCCCTTCTATTCTTATGCAAGCTTTTATTCTGTGTGTTAAGAATCAAAAGACGTGTATTTTTTATTTTAACGCTTTTTTCAACTATATTATTCACATTTATCCGCAATAAGACGCTCATGCATCCAAAAGGCGTAAAATGAAGTTCTGATTGTTTCTGATAAATATTTATATGAATAGATCTATTTATGTATCTATATGTCGAAAGTAACAGAAAAATGTGTTTATTTATTTATTTATTTATTATTATGTATCTATTCTGACGTACATAGTTTTATCAAAATATCAAACAATTCGTTTATGTGATGTTCTGCGCAAGAAACTCGCTGAATGGCATTCTGGAGGCGCTGCGTTATAGTGCCTCGAGTGTACACCAGAGGAGAACGAGCGCATCAAGTCACGTCACACGTGAGACATGAGCGCCATCTGGCAGTTTTGTTCGAAAACAAAGCACCTGGCTCTGAGGCAGCTGGTTGTGCGCGCCCGTCTCAGAGGTGATAAGGTGAAAAACGCAAGGCGATGGGTAGGTGCCACTACCGTCTCGTCTTAGCAAAGCATTGGAAACACTCGCCTTTTCGTCCAAGCGTTGCATGGCCAGCACAGCGTGATAACCGCTACAGTCCTTAGAATAACTTGTGTATAGAATAACTTGTGTATGCATTTTTTAGTAAAAAATGCACATGCAGAATATATATGTGTTGTTGTGGTGCCCCAGACATAAACAATAATTGCTGATTAATTGACAATTTCACAGAGTATGAACGCTAAACCTTGAGCAACATTGATGGGCGCTGCCGGTGGGGTTGGCGTTTCAAGTACCCAGTGCCGTTAAGCGTGAACAAACAGACAAATGTGCAGACAGACAGACAGACAGACAGACAGACAGACAGACCAAAATTTTTGCGTCGAAGGTCCCCAAAAAAGACTATCATCTTTATAACATTAACGCATGACGGGACGGGAAGTGCAAATCGGTGCTCGTGAGCTAGCAGCTGATCGTTCAACGTTGCTGTCACTCTCGGCGTGTTTACAAACATTTTTTAGGTTCAATAAAAAATCCTTGACGTTAAGACGGTCTCTTTGAACATCACTGCTGAAAGTAATCTGAGCAATTTTCTCCGCTGACCGACTTCAATAGCACCAACAACGCGTCATTGCACAGCCTCAACACGGCGTCACTCACCACGTTTGTCTGGGGGTGCGGAGAAGGCGGTCTGTGATTTTGCTCCGATACCAGGCAAAAAGGAATCGCTTGCAGTGTGCTTCCATCTATCAACGAACGTAAAAATACAAGCGCCGCAGCGTAGATCAATGTTTGGATGCACAAATCGTCAGCCTGCGCTACTTTCCACTTGCAAAGATTGGTATGGGATTCATGAACTACAAAAGCACTAACGAATACTATACGCACATAAAACATGGTGAGTTTCAACTGCAAATGTTCGACGATAACATTTAAGGAACCACAAGGCTACAGAAAACTTTATGAAGCTGATATGTGTACTCTGCGGCTATGATTGAAAGCGTGAGTTGCCACATTTTTCATTTCACGAAGCTTCCCATCTCACAAGAACGAATCAAACTTATTGTGTCTGGGGCGGTCCGGTACATTCACTGATGCACGCAACATACAAAGTGGTTTGTGTTCGTTTCTTGTTAACACGTTACCATTGAGGCACTAACACAGCCGAACAAGGGAGCGTTGGGAGCGTGTGCCTATTGATCATTTTCGAGAGGACGCTCTTGAATTCCGCTAGGTAGCGCGACAGTCTATGAACATAGCGAATACCAGCTTTCACCATTTAAAAATATTGCGCATGCCAATTTATCCTTTTTTTTCCTATTAATTCACTATTCTTAATCCTGATGCTTTATTGTATCTAAGGATTCTCAAAAGCACCGATCCCGGTTCGAGAAAAAAAACACCAGTGATCTGCTTTGTTTGGGGCGGGAAACTATGACCTTTTCAAAGAGATGCCTCACAAGAACAAAGTGGGCAATGTTGGTGCGGACGTAAAGAGAATAAGAAAAACAGAATTTCAGAAGCAGCAAAGACTGCAGAGGCAATACTGCCACCAGACTTTTCTCTCTCCATGGTAAAAGCCTTATCCAATTCGGTTGCGTTGTCACCGAGAGAAAATAGAAGCGAAAGGTAAACGCACGCGAGTGTTCAAGACACAAGCCCCGGCCACCTGGGGGACTCGCTCAAGCGGGTTTCACCTAATAAAGCGAAAGCACTGCGCCGATGGTCTGTGCAAGAACGCGAGTTCAGATCTACGGCTCAGGTCGCTGCACCTTCGCTCGTGCTTCCTTGTTTTCCGTGTTTGCTATTTGTTGTTCCGCCTTTTTGTCTCTCGCTTTCTCTATAGGGGAAAAGACGGTCGGCTCACCACGCTTTTGCTCCTCGGCATGCCAGTTGTATGTACTCTGGCTGATTGTACACGATGGAGAAAAGGAGTGCGGGACCCACGAAAGCAATACATATCATAGAGACCCGCTCCCAGGCCTGGCGTTGCTTGTTTTTTCACTGGTGATGTGGTATCAATAATGTTTGGAACACGCGTAACAAAAAAAGAGAATAAAAAAGAAATGCGGAGAATGTGTACAAGCTTTCCATAAATGGTAAAGAAAAATAGAGTGAGTGAACAGCAAAAACAAAGAAAAATAAAAGTGTAGGGAGTGTTTGGAGTAAGTACCTAGGAGAACAAAAAGAGAAAAGAAGGGATGGACGGATACAGTTTCGGAGGCTTGGGAGCAAAGATAGAGGAAACAGAACAATGTGACGGCCAGAGGCTGAAAGGAAGAGATATCGTTGCTCGCGAGGAAAAAAAAGGAGGGCACAGCGCGCTGGACACGACTTGACGGAGCGATAAGTCTATACTTTCTCCCCAGCTCGTGGTGCAGGCAACACCCTCTCTACCCCCTCTTCCTGTTCCTTTGCCGCCACACCCTTCCTAAGGCACGACCGCACACTTCCTGACTGACGGTGCAGGCTTTCGTGTTCTCGCCGTCGCTGCCGCTGCCGCACTAGTGTTATTGGCGGGGCTCGAGACAGTCACGGAACTCGGGCGGAGAGAAACAAAGGACGATGGGAGGTAACAAACAGTCCCTATGTTCCTTTTTAGCTGCAATTAGAAGGTTTGGCTGATGTCTCCATTGCCCGGAGACGACAGGAGGTGGCGTGGTGATGCATAGACGCTCAACCTCTCTCCGCCTCAAACCTACGCCCGTGCATCCGTTGCCTTCGTGAAAGACAAAGTCACTACAGCAGAGACAAAGCTCCCGCCGCCAAAAGGCAGAAAGTAAGCACTGCTGAACGACCATTAGGTGCGCGCGCGCATGCAGGAAACAGAAAAGGGTCACATGGGGTGCACAGAAGTGACGCTATACGCGGCAAGGCACCCACCGTTCTGGATGCTCATCCATTTCCGATCAGCGTGAAAGTCCCGCGCGATCTGCGAGAGTTTTTTTTCTTTTCCCTAGCAGGATGGGAGGCCTTTTTTGTTTCACTTATTTGCCCTTGCCCATTACTTTCAGCAAACTGAGTTGGGACACCGTCTTAATGATCTTCTCCTGTACTGCTCTAGCGCACATGTAGATAGCCCCCTGTGAGTTAGTATCACCTTATTAGCTACGCTCCAACGTTTTACTATGTTTAAACATTCCCTGCAGCATTATTTCAAGTAAACATAAAATGGCTTCCTGAAAGAAGTTTATTGGCTCACGAAGAGACTATAGCGCCATTTTTTTTTACAATCGGTCATCTGTGAGGGGATTTACACAGATTTCTCGTATACTGCGACTGCTTTCTCTATTCTCTTATGTCGACGAGCACGCTGAAAGGCAGGCAGGTAGGAAGGATGCAGGGAAAAGAAGCTACGTCGTACGCGCGTCATGAACTTGAGTACACTTTTTGACAATTTTTCTTTCAAAAGCGCGACTAACTTTGGGTGAGCTTGTGAGCTCGGGGGTGGGCAAGTGGTGGCTTCGGTAACTATGCAGCTGACTATGCTGAGATCAGCCATGCCCAACTATTCGGGATATGCACCTGATGGGAGGCATCAGATGAAGTGAGGGACACTTCATCGGTACCTCATAACTTGACAGACGACGGACAAGTTATCGGCCCGGTCAGCATCCTGGACAATGCTATGCGTGTGCTGCTGAGGAAGATGCTAACACCGGCAGCTCGAAGCGTGTGGCAACTGCTTGACACCATCACTCCAGTTCTCGCAAGCCTTCAGATGTCTGCTACTTAAGGACGCAAGCGGCACCATGATGCCTTCTTTATCGGCAAGATTTTGGGTGCATAGGACCGCGCATACAAGTTATGCAAAGAATGTGCTCAATTGATAAAGACACTTGTGTGACTCACCGTCTCGGATGCACATAACTGCCGTTTTGTCGACGGCATGAGTAACAGTTCTCTCATTTTCTCTTTCTCTCTCTCTTTTATTCCCCCTACCTCTTCCCCAGTGCAAGGTAGCCTACCAGACTCAGTCATGGTTAACCACCCTGCCTTTCATCGTTTCTCTTTCTCTCTCTCTCGGGACCTCGCTTTTAGTTGACCGTTTTTGACACCATGTGGCGTACAGACCTCATGATGTACATCATAATGTACATCACATCTGCAGACTTTTGCTGAGGGTCTATCATGATCAACATCCACTTTCTAATTAATTTACCAACAGGTGAATGTTTTACCCCTGTAATGCTGCTTTACGGCACTGTTGATTTGGGAAAGCTCTTGAGGAAAAATCCACCCAGCGTAGTCCCACTAAATTGCAAACAGAAAGGCAAGTTTTCCTACCGTACATGCCACTAAATATCAAT
Organism: Rhipicephalus microplus; assembly: GCF_043290135.1. Classification (NCBI taxonomy): domain Eukaryota; kingdom Metazoa; phylum Arthropoda; class Arachnida; order Ixodida; family Ixodidae; genus Rhipicephalus; species Rhipicephalus microplus. The sequence goes on from NC_134710.1 coordinate 363,297,802, forward strand.
TAGCTAATAACGTATCATTGCGCTACAATTAGCTTTTCGAAAGTCACCCCATACATTTTCGATGGATACACAAAAGTGCCTCGGGAAAAAATACAGCCAGCCAATTGAAACTAATCACGTTTTACAGCTTAAGGACGTTGTCAGCATTAAGTGCGTCAATTGCTATTAAGGAAAAATCAGGCATTTCTCAGTAATCGGTTTTTTTTTAAGAACGTTCCTTTTAGAATTGCGCCCAGCGCTTCCCATTGGGGTCGGCTTTGCCGCACTAGTCGATGTGCCAGATAGTTGGACATGTATAATATTGAGAATAGGGCGCGGTCGTGTGGTGGCATAATTTGTTAAAAGAAGAGGGAATGATTTCCAGTTGACTTTGAGAAGAATTATTTCCCAAATCCAGGCTGCGTTCTCCGTAATGAAGTTTGACTCGTGTGTCTTCAGGAGCCTAGATACCGGTCAACAGCGCTTTCTGACCACACTGAAAAAGTGTCGCAGGGCCTGTTTATCAGCTGAATCGGTGATAAAGTAATATTAAAATGGTACACGGATCGGAGCATATATACTGTCTGAAGCCAACGGAAATGCTAAGTATTCGCTAAAAGACACAATTGCTAGTGTAATTCGGTCTTTAACAAATAAATTGTTTAAGGCACGATTTTCGTGCGCGTGTGACAAACTTTAGAAAAGTTCTCATACATTAACTAAATTACGTTTTTTCCCCTCGCGGCCTTGAACGCATCAGAACGTCTTACTTTTGTCGCACAAAAACAGTCGCTGAATGTCTTCGATGGTGAAAACGTTTTATTTAGGTTAAAGAGGAACGATGTAAAACGCAAGATACTCGAAAACTGCTTCGTTATAGGGACAAAGAGGCTGGGCAATGTCCTAGAAGAAAAAACCAGCCTTTTGTTTTAGTCATCTGATTGCAACTAGCCGGGTCCATCCTCGTGCTCCTGCTCGCGAGTCGAGATGGCAACTCGGGGGAGAGGGAGAGAGTGCTCACTCAGTATCCCTCTGATGGTGCAACAAATCCATCGGCTACAGAGCCCTGTTCTGGTGTGGCAGTTGACGCCTATCCTGACCTTAGGATGACAGTGGCGACACCGGAGGGAGGAAAAGAGAGAGAGAAAGAAGGAAACGCAAAGTTACAACTTTTCTTATTTTTATGTCTATCGGTATGAAACGTGCACTCTGTACCTATACGTGCTCCGGCGTGTATGAACAGTGTAACCAATATTGGCCTCTACGTGAAATAAAGTGCATGTCATTTGTTTAGTTAACATGCATTTCTCCTGAACTTCTTCACTGAATGATGGTGAATGGCAAGTAGTAAATGCAAAATTGTACACCCTCAAGGAATCTATGCTAGGTCCTCTTTGTCAGCCAAAATAATTATGAATGAACATATATTACAAATTTAACAGACCGATCACGTCTTTAGCTCACAATAAGAGGCAACACTCTGCACACCACACAAGATTAAGAATAGCTGAAGGTTCTTTTGATAGCTTTCTCATAACTAGTGTAGAAAACGAGGCAATATAAAGCAGGCGGCACTCAGTTGGAGACGTAGTAGTGGACCAGTTCGTTCGAGATAGCTTATGGAGCATGAATCAAGAACCAAGACGAAACGGCCTCTGAAGGCGAAGCTTAAGCGTCGTAAAAAGTTTATCATTCTTGCAAGTTTTGTAGTCATTTTTAAGTGTTGTGTGATTGTTGTCACACAATATATATATATATATATATATATATATATATATATATATATATATATATATATATATATATATATATATATATATATATATAATATCTTGCGTATCCGCCAAATGCTGCCACAGGTATTGCTATTAATGAAGTTGAATAATAATTTTTATTTGGTATACAATATGAACGCGTAAGGCTAGACAAGAAATTTTATTACGATTGTCCGTCTACTAGCCCGTCACAGAGGGCCAGAGAAACTGGCGGCTATAACGAGGCGCTTCTGAGGCTGTTTATCACAAATTTAACTTTAGCCCCTGCACCTGTGTAACCATGTTTACAAAGACAATGAATACATTATTTAACAAACAAACAAGTTGCGTGAAGTGGAGTTGTCATTGCGGCTGCCGCTGCTGGAGCACGGCTCAAAGCGAGTCGGTGCACCTCGTTGTGAATCTGCTCCTTCTGCTACGCTTCATGCTGGACAAACGCGTTTTTGTACAAGAAACTACGCAGTGCTTAAAACAGTCCGAGACGTAAAGTGTGAATATGGCACACCATTCGTACTAAGCGCTCGCACGTCACTGCCACCTATCATAACATGCGCTGGTCGCGGGAGCAAAATCTGACTGCAGCGCCACTAGTTTTTGCGACCTCCACGCGGCCTGCTTCCCCAGCGGAGCATTCACAATGTTTAATGCTAGTAACATTGCCTGCACCGTGCCAGGGCTAGACTGCACCTGCACGCTCGCTTCTTACGGCGTTCACATCGGGTGTAGTACATGCCTCTCGCCGCTGCTTCTAGGGGGGCGCTGCGACCCTCACCATATTTCGCCGCTCCGTGCAGCGTGGGCTACACTGGCACATGAATTCGGGCGCGCTTCTTCATTCACCGCACGGTGAAAAACAAGTTGCCTAATCATTGAAGAGGCACAAATGGTTTGAATTCTTATACGCACAATGTGCATTGAGCTTAAGTTTATCGAAAAACGTATAAATGCAAGAGCCTGGAGTACAACTTCGCCATCAAACGTGTAGACATTCTAAGGTGTGGAAATCTATTTTTATTGCTCGTAAGCACTTGTAATAACTCAACACTTTCAAGTAAAAATTTTGCCACCCTTCACAAATGTCTTGTTCGCGTACTGCTTTGTGTTCAGTTTGGTTGGATTCAGATTGGTTCGTTCCAGATTTGGTTCATTGGTCTCCGCTTTTCGCTTCCTTGATGTCTGACGTAGGGGTCGAGCTCGTGAAGCAGAATCTTTGCGTGGCTTTTTTACACTTCAAATCAAGTAGAAGGATAGCACTCGAAGTGGTCAGGCGCAGAGTCAGGAAGAAGATTCCTTATGCGGCTCGCAGCCACAGGGCCTTCTTCGTGGAAATGTCTGCTACATACGACAGTCCATGCAAACGTCTCAGTGACTATGAGGTTTTTCATCGCAATAGTTTTTGCCATTTAGTGCAAAGCACAGCATTTCTTTGGAAATAATAATAAAAAACACATAGTCTTTCCCCGAACGCGATTTGAAATACGTGCGTATTTCAATTCACGTACATCAATTCACCATCACAGAGCTACTATATATTTATGTACGTACTGAGCATACTGAAGGTTCTACGACCGTCTTCTCGAGTGGAGAAACCACTGCGGACTGAACAATGAGAGAGCATCAAACAAAATGAACATGGGGTAGACAATTTTCAGAATAAAGCAAGCTACACTAGAGAGAAAGGCAAATTGACAACAGCTTGCCTATAGCACGAGACCCCTAAAGGAGTCATACACAGTTTTTAGAAAAAAAATAGCTGATTACTTGCAGGAAAGTTGGAAGGTTATCAATTTATCTTTCTAAGCATGTTCTTCTACAAATTAGAAGCATAGCGCCGAACTGACTTGCAATAGAGAATTTTAGTTCGAGGGCAAGCGGCTTGCGAGCGTAGGCAGCTGAGTTCTTCGCATTCTTTAAGAATGTGGCTTGTTTAGATAGGAACACAAAAGAACTTGGGCTCCCCAGAAATAATGTTTCCAGGTAGTGTTAACACCCTGAAAATATGCACACGACCACTCTAAGGCCGTGCCATCTTAATGGGTTATTCAGAAGCAATGGGTTATTCTTGCTTTCTTTTTTCCTTACACACAGTTATTATTAACCATCAGAGATACATGCAACGTATGTGTTTCAAGGACCTGTCAAGCTGCAGACAACAAATTGTGTCCCTGAAAGCCACTCTAAATATCACCAGGAAAATTATTATTATTTATCCTTATATTTGATTTGCATACACAGATACACAAGGACACAAAGAAAAGAGGGAGAGATCAAGCTGGCAACTGCCACCTGGAGGGCCACAACGCCTGCTCACTCTTTCGGAAGGAGGGAAGAAACAGTTGAAGCAAAGATTAGAGGGGAGAAAGAGGAAAGAAGATGAGGAAGGCAAAAAAATGACGAAGACTTTGATGAGTATGAGTGAAAAAGGCATAAATAAAAAATAAAAAAAAAACAAAATAAAGAGACCGTCTATAAACGGGTGGCCAGGTTTGTTTAGTTCATAAAAGTAAGGAGAGCTCGGTGGGCCTGGTCGCGTCGGGAAGCACTACCACTCGGAAAGAGGTAGTCGTCTATAATCGCACACTTGAGTCCTAAGACATTACATTCCTTAATCAACAAAGACCGCTGCGTAGCAAATATGGGACAGTGCATTACGAGATGCTCAAGTGTTTCACAGGAGCCACAAGCTGCGCACAACGGGCTGTCCACATGCCCTTGACGGTGTAATCGTTCACGCACCAGCAGAGAGCCCACTCTTAGTTTGTACAACAGCGCTCGGGAACTACGAGGCAAGCCACGGCCATGAACACGGGGAGGGAATGATCCATTCGCCACACGTTGGTCTGGGTGCTGCTTTACGGGGTGTCGGCGTATAAGCAGACGAGCGCTGTCCATCATACATAGAATTCCCGGAAAGTCACAGCCATCATGGTTGCATGACGAAGCAAGGCGATCCGCTTCATCGTTGCCCGCGATACCCACGTGCGAAGGTACCCACTGTGCAGCTAGGCATACCCCACGTCACAAAGTATTGTTAATGAGTTCCATGGTGCTGCTCAGAATTGGGCTGTCAGTCTCCTTGCTGGTGAGTCTGCTAAGGGCACCACGAGAGTCAGCGAGGATGACAACCTTCGATGCTGGTAACCCTTTATGTACGTATTTAAGGTCGACATCAATCGCTGCTAGCTGAGCCGTCACCGACAATGAGGGGTGCGGTATTTTAAACAACTGCCTGATTTCGGTTGAAGGGCACAAGAAAGCTGCAGAAGCGCTCAGGCCATCGATGAGTACAGATGCGTTCGTAAATACTTTAGGATAGTCTTCGATATTTTCCAATAAGTGTGAATGGGCTAAATGATATAGTTCCGAAACAGTACAAGACAATAGAAAACAGCAAGCAAAAGCAAGGCATGCTCGTTATTTCTGTAAGCGACCTCTTTTAATTGCAGGGTCATTATACAACGAGACCAAGGGCCAAAGGTACTAGGGGCACTCTGCTTGCAGAAGATGTGCAGCGTTGTTTATCTCTATCCCCGATTGTTGTCAAGGCTTTATGCCTCTTTCATCATGCCTCATCAGTCGATTATTCTACATTTAAACTGAGTTTCAGCTTGTATTATTCATGAGCGCATGTATACCTACATTATGCAGTGAGCTGTCTGATAACAATTTTTTATTGAGACAATTCTTTCTCTACCCCCGACTTCTTGAGTATTACCCTCCCCCCTTTCCATCAAACAATCAAAAACGCCCATTACGCAGTTACACGTCGAGCAACACTCTTGTGCCATGTGCGCGGCGCAGAAGATGCATGGATAGATGGATGGATGGATATGGCTGTACCCTTTAGATCGGGCAGTGGCTAGCGCCACCAAGCCGTAATACTTAATGAACCCAAAACTATATTTTTTTTTTCTTAAAAAGTGAGTTTGAGAATTCGTACTTTGCAGTGAAGAGTTTAATTTTCACTCGTGCCTTGACTTTAGCCACCAATCAGATAACCTCCTTCTAGTTAATTCTACTTGCTTAAAGTCTATTTTGCCCTTCCGGTCCCTAAACCCCAGTGCTTTGAAAAACTCTGCGCCATCATCCTGAACTATAGGGTGAAGCCCTTTACAGAACATTATCAAGTGTTCGGCAGTTTCTTCTTCCTCTCCACACGCACTGCATACTGTGTCTACCCCTTCGTATTTGGCCCGATATGTCTTGGTTCGCAGTACTCCCGTCCTTGCCTCAAACAGTAGAGAACTACCCCGAGTATTATCATAGATCCTTTCCTTGGCAATTTCCTGCTTAAAAGTTTGATAGATCTCTAGTGCGGACTTCTTAATCATGCCCATTTTCCACATGTCAGTCTCCGTTTCCTTCACTTTCTTCTTAACCGATAGTTCTTTTTGGTTTGGCCACCTGCTGTTTTCTAAGTATTTACCAGTCAACTTCCTGGTTCGCTTCCTCCTTTTTGTATCGACATTCTTCATGTACAAGTAGCTGAAAACCTTCCTAGCCCAACGCTCCTCCTTCATTTCTCTCAATCGCTTCTCAAATTTTAACTTGCTGCTAGCTTCCCTGCCCTCAAATGATGTCCATCCCATATCACCTTGTACTCCCTGATTTGGTGTATTCCCGTGAGCTACTAAAGCAAGCCTACCTATTCCACAATGCTTAATTTCTAATCTTGCTTGAACTTCTGATCTCATGCACAAGACCGCATTGCCGAACGTCAGCCCAGGAACCATGACCCCTTTCCATATTCCTCTCACAACATCATACCTATTGTAATTCCACAGTGCCCTATTTTTCATCACTGCTGCATTCCTGTTACCTTTTGTCGTCACGTATATTTCGTGTTCCCTCAGGTACTCGGTTCCATTGCTTATCCATACGCCCAGATATTTGTATTTACCTGTTATCTCTAGCGTGACTTCCTGTATCCTAAGCTCACTACCTTCGTTGTCATTGAAAATAAAGACTGCTGATTTTTTCTTACTGAATCTAAAATCTAACCTATCTCCCTCATTACCGCAGATGTCCATCAATCTCTGCAAATCTTCCTTGTTGTTGGCCATTCGCACTATCTCATCTGCGTACATTAATGCTAGTAGTGCCTGATCAATAAGTTTTCCTTGTTTGACTAAAGAGAGGTTGAAGCCCAGCCCACTTCCCTCTAATTTTGCCTCTAAGTCTTGTAGGTACATCATGAATAATAAGGGTGACAGGGGGCATCCCTGCCTAAGCCCCCGTTTTACCTCTGCAGGCTTGGATACCTGTTTTTCCCACTTTATAACTACGTTGTTACTTTTATAGATACCCTTTAAAAGATTGGTGACTACATGTTCCACGCCTAGTGTTCAAGGGGAGGGTCGCAGCCCCTCTACCACCAAAAGGGGGCGAAGCATACTCAGGAGCTCTCTCATTGCTTTCGCGACGGGTGAAAAGGCCGTAACTAAAAAAGCGCGCGCAGGTGCAGTCTAGATAGACCCTGGCTGCACGGGCTTAACCTCCCCTGTAAGCCAGGAGAGGGCGTGCTTATGCACGTCCGGGCTATACTACAAGCGAGCGCGCAAGTGCAGTCTAGCCAGGCCGTGGCCTGTGTTCGTAGTTTTTCGCTTGACGCTTTAGGGGCACTGCTGCAGCTGTTGAGAGAGGAAGCTGAGGCGAAGGGACGTGGTTGGCACTATTTGATTTTTTTAGGCACTTTACAATTTCCCAGCCTATAGCGTTATCTGTTGTTCGTGACATGTAGATGTGCGCCTTTGGTGTACAATATAAAATTCTCTCCCCCTGACAAAATATATCCTACCCCGTCCCCCTCCTGGGTTTTTTTCCTCTGCAGTGTGACATAAAATGGTTGTATGAGGACCTTGTCAACCTCGTTTTACGGGCACTACTTTACTGGTGTTTGTATTTTGCTGGACGTGGGCAAAAAGTACTGAAACGAGTAAAAAAGTTGACTGTCCTATTTAGTTCCAAAATCTTTTTTTTTTTCAAGCTCCATTCAAGGACTGTGAAAGGTAAAATGTGGATGCGCGAGAAGGGCCTGTTGTTAACGTGGGGAACGCTCTGTTTTCTCTGTCATAGGGCTGAAATCTCTAAGCTGTCTTTCTAGATTGTTGCGAAGACGTGTTTATTTGGGACATTCTGCAAACAACTATAAAAAAGGATCTACCACTAGATGCCCACTGGATCAGGTTTTTACTATTTCATGAAGAAGTGTGGGAGGGCCTTACAATCCTGTTATGTTGCTCTGCCTTCACAGTGTTTAGGAAAAATACATGACAGTCCACCATGCCGACATCAATATTCTGCCTATTCGTGAATATTTACGCCAAGTGATCACGAATTTATTTCAATATTGTAAAATTAGAGACCCAGTATCGAAGTGGCTTTGGCAAATTGAGCCACTTATTCGTGTAAAGGAATTATATTGCCTATGTAAACCATGCTGCTTGTTACTTCGATCTGCACTCTTTATGCACAGCATCATTAGTGTATGATGTGCAAAAATGTAATGAAGAAAAAAAGTAGGCCTACCACCAATGCACTACACAATGCATGACGTGTCGGATTGAAGCTTGCAGAAAGAGAATCCAAAGGGACTAGAATAATTGTTGATTGTGAATACAAACATCACGAAAGCCTTCAGTATTGTTGGTGTTGCTATAGATTACAACATGCTCAGTGTACTAAGACAACGAGAACAATCAAGTGCATTTGCGGCGGTGAACGCGTTCACAGAGGAAACCAACGTTGCATTTTCGATGGTGCCCCATATATTTATTGGGACCGGAGTCCCTTGCACCTCCACACACTCGCGTTTCACTTCATTGTGTTGTTCGACTGCCACTGTTATAACCATAGCCGCCTTTCCAAGCTGGTCACTGTCCAAGCAGACTATCGTTTTGGCGCACACGTGGGAAGAACTGGGGGTCACGCATCCCGAATAATACATGAAGCGACCACCACAATCACTTCGTTTCCACTGCCATCCAGCCGACCCCGCTCTTTTCTTTTCCTCGTACTTTCTCGCTCAGCACGTTTCTTCGTTTTGTTGGCGTCCTCAACCTTTTTCACTCTGTGCAGTTATTGTTTTCGATGGTGACCCCTCGTCTCTCGCGGTCAGGCCTCATGAAGTGGTTTATGGTTTGTCTGAACTGCCAGTCGCTGTAGCGTATGCATATCCTATTTTCTACTCATTATTTTTCTCTGGTTCTCGGCCATACGTATCCGGTCAGCGTTTCAGCCACTTCGCTTATTTATCATATTGTGAGCTTGTTATACGCGCGTGAACGGCATTATAATGCACTGTCTTCGTTACTTGCCCATCAACGCCCCCCTCGACGCATGTTTCACCCGTTGTCTTTTCTTGCAGTGTGTGTATTTGGGAGAAAACTTTCGTGGCAATAAACGATCACCTTCGTGATTGCGCAAGTACCAGCGAACAACACAAGCAAGTGGGTAAGCTACGAGGAGCATATTTTTATGCTGTGGGAGTCACGCTGAAGATTGAGAAAAATAACCTTTGATAGGCGTATAGTGTGGCCCTTGCTTCTCTACACCCTTGTGTATGACATCAGCGTTTGTCAAAATGAATAATATTAAAATGTAGAGGTTTACGTTCCGAAACGTCGATATGATCTTGAAAGACACCGTAGTGGAGGGCTCCGGAAATTTCTACTATCTGGTGTTCTTTACGTGCACTGACATCGCACAGCACATCGGTCTTTACCATTTCATCTCCATCGAAATGAAACCTCGACGAACACGATTCAACCCGCGACCTTCGGGTTAGCAGCCGAACACCGTAGTCACTGTTCCACCGGGGTGGACGTTTGTCAAAGAGAAGACTTGCGCCGAGTCATTCATTATTAAATTATTTCTAAAGCGAATCTATATATGGTAATGTTTGTGCAGAAAAAGACAAGCCACCATCCACATCGCGAAACCCACCATCGAGCTCTTTATTACGAACAGTGATCTAATCTCCGATGATTATAATGTCGCTCCTTGTCTTCTGCACAATTTTTAACCATGTTCTGGCGGATCACTTCTAGGTGTAAAAGTAAGCATAAAGTAATCATAAGTGAGCCTAAATGTAACCATAAAAGACCATGATTTCCACTACATGCAGAACGACATGAAAGGAGTTTTCCTAAAAGGCAACACTATTTGCAAAAAACAATTGTCATGCTAAATTTGTACGCGTTCTGTAATGCGTTCTTCAGTCCGGGTTCATTCCCGTGCGTTTCAGTCAAGACAAGCTCTGCGAACACGGCGGAAGCCCTCGCGGTGGCACTCGCCATTAACACCAGAGAAGTTTTGAGGAAGCGATCTTATATCCTCAAGCCCTCTCTAATAACAGGTCGTTGTTTCACTAACGGCCCTGTAGCAGCCTGTGTCGCCCGCCTCTTAGGTGGAACACTAGACTTGGATCGTTGCATCATATGGTGCCCTAGACATATAGCAGAAAGGAGTAACGATAGAGTGCACAGTACAGCTCGAGCTATTTCTCACCGAGATTCTGTCTCTCGTTCATATACCCGTCTGCTACTCCATGCTTTCCACACTCCTCGATATATCTTAGAACAACAGCGTCGACAACGAGAGTGATACTCTCCGCCCTACTTTCAGCTGAGTGTAAAAGAAGCGAATGAGTGGTGCCTCCTGCAGACAAATATATATTCGCACCTGTGTTTAGAACATGCTGGCCACCCAACCACATACGATGGTTCTTGACCGTGATGTGGAGGACAGCCTAAACGTGCTCAGATTACGTGGGAGACTGAGTTAAGGACACCTAAAATTATTACGCCTAGTTTCCGGTGCAAAAAATGCAGGACAGAGCAGTGGAAGACCTTGCGCCTCAGCAAAGCAAATGAGGGCTAAGTGGCTCTCCTGGACCAGGTTAGACAGACTCCTGAGGCCAGTGAAACCTTGAACCAAAGCCCCCCCTCCCCAAGCATCTAACTTTTCTTCTTATTAGGAACTAGAATGGCAAGCTTTTTATGCTCTCGTCTGGTACGGCGGTGGCTCGCACACATCTCCAGTAATATCCGAAAGGCTTACTAGATGGCATGCCGCCGTTCAAGGAGTGGAAATTTTGGAACCATCTAAACTCACTAAGAAATGAGACCATTCTAGAGCAGAAACTTCCTACAGCTGAAGGCGCTATGCTTGAAGGGGACGAAGCTATTGAATATATACGAACAAGGGTGACAGAAAAAATTCAACAAAGTGTCTTATGCACCACAATAGACAAGGAAGGATCAAGTGGCGCAATGGCTCTTTTTTCATAATGAGAGTGGGAAAGGGCTGAGAAGAGGGTTCCTAGTAGTACATCAACAGGCCCAGATGGCATTCCAATTATGCTGATAAAGACACTGGGTCCGAAGTCTAAGCAGACTTTGAAAGAGGCAGTGAGCCAGCTAATAATCAATGATGAAGTCCCCGGTGGATGGAAACTTAGCAGGATGAGCATGATCTATGAAGAAAAGGGGGACAAAGCAGAAATAAACAACTACCGTGATATAAAAGTGACAACAGTGGTCTACAGGCTGGTGATACAGATTATAAAGGAAAGACTACAGGCATAGATAGAAGTGGGGGGGGGGGGAACTGCAGAATGGGTTTTGGAAACACAGGATGTTGGAAAATAATCTGTTCTCACTGACGCAGTGCATCGAAATAGCAGAAAACGAACACAGACCCCTGTGGCTAGCATTTTTTGATATCAATGGAGCGTACGACACCGTGGTTCAAGAGGGCTTGGGAGGAATACTGGACGCACTAGGTGTGGCAGATGGAGTCACTAATCTTTTAAAGGATATCTATAAAAGTAACAAGGTATTTACAATGTGGGAAAAAGAAGTATCCAAGACCAAAGAGGTAAAATGCCAGGCTTATGCAGGGGTGTCCTGTGTCTCCCTTGTTATTCATGATTCACCTACAAAAATTAAAGCCAAATTAGAGGGAAGCGTACTTGGCTTCAACGTCTCTTTCGTCAAACAAGGAAAACTCATTGAACATGCACTACCAGCATCGATGTACGCACATGATATAGTGCCAATGGCCGACAACAAGGAAGATATGCAGAGAATGATGGACATCTGCAGTAATGAGGGAGATAGGTCAGATTTGAGATTCAGTAAGAAAAAATCAGTAGTCATAATTTTTAATGATAATGAACGTAGTGGGATTAGGATACAGGAGGTCACGCTCAAAATAACAGATAAATACAAATATCTGGGCGTATGGATAAGCAATTGGACCGAGTACCTAAGGGAACACGAAATATACGTAACGAATAAAGGTAACATGAATCCAACAGTGATGAAAAACAGGGCACTGTTGAATTACAATAGGTATGACGTTGTGAGAGGAATATGAAAAGGGATCATGGTTTCTGGTATGACGTTCAGCAAGGCGGTCTTGTGCATGAGATCAGACGTTCAAGAAAGATTAGAAACTAAGCAACGTGTAATAGGTAAGCTTGCTTTAGGAGCTCACGGGAATACTCCAAATCAGGGAGTACAAGGTGATATGGGATGGACATCATTTGAGGGCAGGGAAGCTAGCAGCAAAATAAAATTTCAGAAGTGATTGAGAGAAATGGAGGCGGAGCGTTGGACTAGGAAGGTTTTCAGCTACTTGTACATGAAGAATGTCGTTACAAAATGCAGAAAACGAACCAGAAAATTGACCAGTAAATACTTAGAAAAGAGCAGGGGGCCAAACTATAAAGAACTTTCGGTTAAGAAGAAGGTGAAGAAAACGGAGACCAATATGTGTAGAATTGGCATGATTAAGAAGTCCGCACTAGCGATCTATCGATCTTTTAAGCAGCAAATTGCCAAGGAAAGAATCTATGATAATACTCGGGGTAGTTCTCTACTGTTTGAGGCGAGGACGGCAGTATTGCGAACCAAGACATATCGGGCCAAATACGAAAGGGTAGACACATTATGCAGTGCGTGTGGAGGGGAGGAGGAAATTGCCGAACACTTGATAATGTTCTGTCAAGGGCTTCACCCTATAGTTCAGGATGATGACGCAGAGTTCTCCAAAGAACTAGGCTTTAGGGACAGGGAGGGCAAAATAGACTTTAAGCGGGTAGAATTAAATAAATGGAGGTTATCTGATTGGTGGCTAAATCAAGGCACGAGTGAAAATTAAACCCTTCACTACAAAGTACCAGTCCTCAACTTTACTATTTAAAGGAAAAAAAGATGAATCTAGTCTTTGGTTCACTGAGTATTACGGCTAGGTGGCGTTAGCCGCCGCCCAATATAAAGGGCACAGCCATATCAATCCATCTAATCCATCCATCCGTGGGTTCTCTGGTGATTCCAACGATGCTCACTATATGGCACGCTGCCGCTCAAGGAGTCCTCTCTAATGATTGTGAGAATGCTCACTAGATGGCACGCCGCAACTCAAGGTATCATTTTTCCAGTGGTTTCAAGAATGCTCACTAGATGACGCGCCACCGCTAAAGCGGGCTATAAAATTGTAGATTATAAAGGAAAGACTGCAGGCGTGGATAAAGGATGAGGGGGTGCTGGGGGAACTGCAGAATGGGTTTCGGAAACACAGGAGGTTGGAAGACAATCTGTTCTCACTGACGCAGTGCATCGAAATAGCAGAAAAGAAACACAGGCCCCTGTGGCTAGCGTTTTTGGATATCAAGGGAGCGTACGATAGCGTGGTTCAAGAGGAATTGTGGGGAATACTAGACACACTAGGCGTGGAACATGTAGTCACTAATCTTTTAAAGGGTATCTATAAAGGTAACAAGGTAGTTATAAAGTGGGAAAAACAGGTATCCAAGCCTGCAGAGGTTAAACGGGGGCTTAGGCAGGGGTGCCCCCTGTCACCCTTATTATTCATGATGTACCTACAAGGATTAGAGGCAAAATTAGAGGGAAGTGGACTGGGCTTCAACCTCTCTTTAGTCAAACAAGGAAAACTTATTGATCAGGCACTACCAGCATTAATGTACGCAGATGATATAGTGCTAATGGCCAACAACAAGGAAGATTTGCAGAGATTGATGGACATCTGCGGTAATGAGGGAGATAGGTTAGATTTTAGATTCAGTAAGAAAAAATCAGCAGTCTTGATTTTCAATGACAACGAAGGTAGTGAGCTTAGGATACAGGAAGTCACGCTAGAGATAACAGATAAATACAAATATCTGGGTGTATGGATAAGCAATGGGACCGAGTATCTGAGGGAACACGAAATATACGTGACGACTAAAGGTAACAGGAATGCAGCAGTCATGAAAAATAGGGCACTGTGGAATTACAATAGGTATGATGTTGTGAGAGGAATATGGAAAGGGGTCATGGTTCCTGGGCTGACGTTCGGCAATGCGGTCTTGTGCATGAGATCAGAAGTTCAAGCAAGATTAGAAATTAAGCAACGTGGAATAGGTAGGCTTGCTTTAGGAGCTCACGGGAATACACCAAATCAGGGAGTACAAGGTGATATGGGATGGACATCATTTGAGGGCAGGGAAGCTAGCAGCAAGATATAATTTGAGAAGCAATTGAGAGAAATGGGGGAAGAGCGTTGGGCTAGGAAGGTTTTCAGCTACTTGTACATGAAGAATGTCGATACAAAATGGAGGAAGCGAACCAGGAAGTTGACTGGTAAATACTTAGAAAACAGCAGGTGGCCAAACCAAAAAGAACTATCGGTTAAGAAGAAAGTGAAGGAAACGGAGACTGACATGTGGAGAATGGGCATGATAAAGAAGTCCGCACTAGAGATCTATCGAACGCTTAAGCAGGAAATTGCCAAGGAAAGGATCTATGATAATACTCGGGGTAGTTCTCTACTGTTTGAGGCCAGAACGGGAGTACTGCGAACAAAGACATATCGGGCCAAATACGAAGGGGTAGACACAGTATGCAGTGCGTGTGGAGAGAAAGAAGAAACTGCCGAACACTTGATAATGTTCTGTAAAGGGCTTCACCCTATAGTTCAGGATGATGGCGCAGAGTTTTTCAAAGCACTGGGGTTTAGGGACCGAGAGGGCAAAATAAACTTTAAGCGGGTAGACTTAACTAGAAGGAGGTTATCTGATTGGTGGCTAAAGTCAAGGCACGAGTGAAAATTAAACTCTTCACTGCAAAGTACGAATTCTCAAACTCTTTTTTAAGAAAAAAAATATATAGTTTTTGGTTCATTAGGTATTACGGCTTGGTGGTGCTAGCCACCGCCCGATCTAAAGGGTACAGCCATATCCATCCATCCATCCATCCATCGGGCGCACACCACTCTCGGTAGGTACGCTTCATTTCTCTACGCCAGGAGCTTACGCAGTGAACACTCTTCGTTACCGCTCGGCCGCATGAACACCACAGAAGCAAAAGAACTTGTTGTTGGGCTAGTTGGTAGAGCATTTCTAAATGTTATTTGATCTGTCGTGTTTTCGCGCTCGACATAACATTTAGAGACCTCAGAAGCAACGTGGTGGCCTTGCAAGGTTGCAGCAGCTCTGGCTCACTGTTAAAAATCCTGCGGTGACATACCGGAATATATAACAATGTTGTCACATCTACAGGGTGTTCCAATTATACCCTAACGCAATTTACAAAGAGAGAAACGGTGGTACGTGAAGCGTAGCTAGTGAATATTTTCCCCGGTATACTGTAGTAGCCACTCCTAAGTTTTTTTCGTTGTGGCGACTACCTAATCAGTCAAAAATATATTTGTAACTTCAAGTGTATTCATCGAAGTATAAATATGTCAATGATGCCGATGTGAACATGTTGAAGAGAGGTCTGACTTAACTACTTTCAACAACGTACTTATTGCATACTCACATTTTCCTGTAGACAAATAAAGCCGACAAAATCTGAAATGTTACTTGTCACAGGACGGCTGCCCGCATTAGCGCGCGTTAGAAAGCAGCGCCTGCCCCGCCACGGTGGTCTGATGGTTAAAGTACTCGGCTGCTGAATCGCAGGTCGCGGGATCATTTGGTGGCGGCTGCATTTCTGATGGAGGCGGAAGTGTTGTAGGCCAGTGTAGTCAGATTTGGGTGCACGTTAAACAAGACCAGGTGGTCGAAATTTTCAGACCCTCCACTACGGCGTCTCTCATAATCATATGGTGGTTTTGGGACTTTAAACCCCACAAATCAATCAATCAAGCGCCGCCCTCAAACAGACTCACTTAGAGGTATCCAGTATCAATGGAAGAAATGTAAAAAAAAAAGATACGGATCACGCTATTGGCCCTTTTCATCCAAGGAAACGCACCGCTTTGACATCACACAGTCAGGGCGTAATTTAAACAGAGCTCCAACCACGTTATCAATAAGACCAGTTGGCCGTGAGATATGAACAGTGATAGTGACGTACAAGCAAGCGGAAGGAATCCCTGCAACATTGCGACACATGTTGTTGGCACCCGTCCTGTGCCCTTGTGAATGTGTGAAACGCTGTCTTTGGCAGCAGAAACGATTTATATAAAGCGGTTGCTTGCAGTAATCCCGGTTTATTTTGCCGGTGGGAGCACAATCACGTGTTATTTTTTTATATTTTGCGGGCTTTCTTTATTAAAAAGAAAAAACAGCACACACTACCGTGTTGAAACTACCACTGAAAGATGCCATTTCAACATGCGCACACCTGCCTGATGCAACGTTTCAAAATTAGGTCAGTGCTTTCGAAGTTACAAGGATATATATGACTAAAAATTGATCGTCATTAACAAAAATACGTTAGTTGAGGATACCACATTATACTCCGAACAATATGAAGTATTCTTGGGAAAATTTTGGCGCACAAACAGTAGGCGGAAAAACGGAAGGCGTGAAGACAAACAGACGCGAAGTCAAAACTAAGTTTTCTTAAAAATACACTATATATATATATATATATATATATATATATATATATATATATGTGTGTGTGTGTGTGTGTGTGTGTGTGTGTGTGTGTGTGTGTGTGTGTGTGTGTGTGTGTGTGTGTGTTATGGTGCTTGATAAGTACAGCCGACCGATACACGTGTATCGATCCCTGTACCGGCTGTACTTAACAAGCACCATAACATTCTCATGGAAAGTGAGCGCCTGAAACATTTTTACTGAAACACCCCGAGCATTGTACCGCCGAGCTAGAAACCTTCACGACATGCTATTATCTTCTTCATTACCTAAGATTGCCCGCCTAAACGCTATCGGATGCCATCCAGGCCCCAAACCGCGTTGTAAGGTATGTCCCCATATATGCACTTCCCAACAGGTCACCAGGAGGTGTACAACATTTCGTTTAAACATTTGAGTTGACTTTGAATGTGACAACAAAAATGTAATGTATATGCTTGAATGTACAATATGCGGCAAACAGTATATAGGACAAACAGAAGGCCTTTTCCGAATACGATTTAACAATCTTAAACCTCATGCTAACACGTTGCCGAACCTCCAATATCAAAACATCTGCATCTCCCCGGTCACTCTTTCAATAACCTCAAGGTTACGTTACTTGAATCTGGCTCTTGCTCTAATTATGACAGGGAAGCCTGGGAATCCTTTCTAATTCGCAAGTTTGATACCATCGCGTCTGGTTTAAATAAATGCGCTGGCAAATTAGGTTGTTCGTCTCTGTAATCGACTTAGTGATAGTAAGTGTACTGTACATTGTTTGTTATTGACTTGTGAAGCTTTTGTGCCTTTGTTTTTCTGTGGTTTTGGCTTTCCGATTTCACTTTTTTTACACGTGTATATCTTTAGCATCATTATTGTATTATTTGCATCAGCGATTCTCTCGAGCTGTTCACACACATTTTCATCGATGACGTTTATATATATATATTTATTTATTTATTTTACATACTGCCAGTCCCAAAGGGCACTATTGCAGATGGGCATACAAAGTACACAAGAAATACATATACAGCCAAATACACGATAGATACACTTGCACTTACATGCGAGAATGCGCGACAGCAGATATTCTATAATGATACATGAAGAGTATAAAAGCACAACCTATGTCAGGCAGTTATACACAAAAGTAATATATTACGTAATGCACTGATAACACTGACATATTCAAGAAGCACCAAGAACTGTACAAGCGAGAAAAAAGCATAGAAAGGAAAAACATCATTTCAGCTATGACTGTCAATGAGGTTTCAAGCAAAGTTAAAAAAAATATTCAAATCTTTAGCATTAGTCAGACATGCGGACAATCTATTCCATTCTCTAATTGACTGTGGGAAGAAGGAATACTTGAAGCAGTTGGTGCTGAAACGGTATTCTTTTAGTGTTAGTGGATGTTTATGGCGTGACTGTCGTGTTTCTGAAGTAGGTATGAATCTCAAGCTGTCGATGTTTAGCTGCTTATGAATAAGTTGGAAGAGCATTTTTAGGCGTGCGAGTTTAGCGCGATTTTGTAATGTTAGTATCCCGGCTTTTGCGATCAGTTCAAAGGGTGAGTCAATAAAACTGTATTTATTACAGGTAAATCTAACTGCTTTCCTTTGTACCCCTTCTAGATTTTTTAATTAGGCTTTTTGTTGCCAGAAACCAGACTAAATTGGCGTATTCTAATAATGGGCGGATTAAGGTTTTATAGGCTAATAGTTTTATTTGAGGTGGTGCAGAAGTTAGTTGTCTTTTTAGGAAAAATTATCTTTTGAAGGCTGAAGATGTAACATAGTAAACATGCGCCTCCCATTTAAGACCATTATAAGTCAGTAGTTCTAGGTAGTTATGCTGTTTTAGGGAAGTTAGTAGTGGGTCGTCAATAGTGTATCCAAAATAAGATAGCGTTTGTTCATTGTGCTTGATATGGACATGCATATGTTAACGGCAATATTGCTATACACTTTATTCTGATGAAGCTCGGACCCCGAGTCAATTAAACTGCTTCGCACGCGCGGCTGCTGATTTGACTTGTCCGTATATATATATATATATATATATATATATATATATATATATATATATATATATATATATATATATATATATATATATATATATATATATATATATATATAAGGGAAAGAAGTGTATACCTGCCCCGCCGCGGTGGTCTAGTGGATAAGGTACTCGGCTGCTGACCCGCAGGGCGCGGGTTAGAATCCCGGCTGCGGCGGCTGCATTTCCGATGGAGGCGGAAATGTTGTAGGCCCGTGTGCTCAGATTTGGGTGTACGTTAAAGAACCCCAGGTGGTCTAAATTTCCGGAGCCCTCCACTACGGCGTCTCTCATAATCATAGTGCTTTTGGGACGTTAAACCCCACATATCAATCAAGAAGTGTATACCTAAGGGCTCGTTTTTCCGTGTTTCTAACACAATAATAATGATATCCAACAGACAGTAATGCCAAGGAATGTGCAGGAGAAGTTATTAGAACCAATGGAATGTAAATAAGAAAAAAGGAAAGTGGATGAAAAAATAACCAGCCGTGAGCAGGAATCGAACCTACGACCTTTGAATAACGTGTTCGATGCTCTAACCACTGAGCTACCACGTCGGCCTTCCCTCCATCCACTTTTTTGGGTTTATATATGAATTTAGAAGTAGGAGTGACAGTCAGCGCCATCTTTAAGCCAAACGACGAGTGTGAAAACACTCTTATGCGCATGTTTGGCGTCACGTAGCACGTGAATTTATTATGAGCGGGCAGCTGATTAATTGTCCCTCTTATACAACCTAAACACACCAAGTCTGCCAGTACGAGGCCCTCGTTCAATGAAATAAGGGAAAGAAGTGTATACCTAAGCGCTCGTTTTTCTGTGTTTCTAACACAATATTAATGAGATCTAACAGACAGTAATGCCAAGGAATGTACAGGGGAAGTTATTAGAACCAATGGAATGTAAATGAGAAGAAAGAAAAGTGGATGAAAAAATAACCAGCCGCCTGTTAGATCTCACACACATATATATATATATATATATATATATATATATATATATATATATATATATATATATATATATATATATATATATATATATATATATATATATATATATATATATATATATATATATATATATATAACCTCAAGTGTGCATGCTTGAAAAACAAGAAAAGTTAAAAGTTTTCCCGTCGACTGTGTGTGCACCAAAATGTTTCCAAGGATGTCATCAAACGAACTCGCCCATGTTTGCATACTTTAAAAAATGCGCTGTATTGGATTCGCACAACTTCATTTGTATTCTTTTAAATCGTACTGCGTGATAACTCGGACACCCTGCGTATATTAAAGACGACAGTCTTTCTTGGAGACCTTCAACGCAAAAATTTTGGTCTGCCTGTCCATTTGCCTCTTTGTCCACCCTTAACGATACCGCGTACCGCAAACGGCACCAGCCGATACCCTAAACGGCCGACTCCATCCACAGCGCCCACCAATGTTGCTGAAGATTCAGCGTTCATACTTGTGCGATTGTCAATTGAAAATCAATTATTGCGCATATTTGAGGCACCATAACAACTCGTATATATTCTGCCTGTGCGTTTTTTTTTTACTACAAAAGGCATACATAAGTAATACTAAAGACCGTAGCATTTATCACACTGTGCTGACCATCAACGCTTGCACGAAAAGGGAAATGTTTCCAACGCTTTGCTAAGATGATACGGTGGTGGCACCTACCCGTCGCCTTGCATTTTTCACCTTATCACCTCTGAGACGGGCACGAACGCCCATCTCAGAGCCGCACGCTTCGTTTTCCAAGACAACTGCCAGATAGATCTCATGTCTCACGTGTGACGGGGCTTGATGCGCTCGTTCACCTCCGCTGCACGCTCGAGGCACTCTAACGCAGTGCCTTCACAATACCATTCACAGATTTTCTTGCAGAGAACACAAACAAACGTTTTCTTCAATCTCTCCAGACGCAAGACTATCGACTTTCGACGACATTTGCAGATTAGCACGCAGGTACAGGGCCATTTTTTATGTTAGGGGATGTTTACGAGTGATTCGCGGGTTATCCTATCATCTCCGAGCAAGCTGCTCTGTCCTCACTTACTTTGCAGATATGGCAGTGATCTTTTTGTCTGTATTTTTTTAATAAATGGTTTTTTTCTGCTCCATCCTTTCGTACTACTGAATTTCATTAAAAGACCACTGTCGGCTACCATAGCGACAATATATATATATATATATATATATATATATATATATATATATATATATATATATATATATATATATATATATATATATATATATATCAACCCGACGTTTCACATTTACCGCTCCTAGGCTTTGCAGGGTGCTCACAAAAAAAGCGCTCCTTTTGACTATTAAGGTATCGTAATTCGATTATGCGCCTGTGAGACAAGCGCTTAGTTGCTTAACTGCAGCAATACGTGTAGCTTCACCCACCCTTCTTTTCGGACCAGTTCTGGTCCTTCTGGGAGGAGTCGTGCCCGGTGTCTGCTCGACTGCATGCACCATGCCCATTTTATCTGATGAGCGCGAAACCTTCTCTTGGGTGCGACGCTAACGTCGCGTTTTCCGTACTCAAAATGTAGTGGTACATGTTACAGAGAGGCTAAAAAGTAACCATGGTCATCTGGTGGTTGTGGTGCGAAGATCGGGAAGGCAACTGCATTTTATAATTTTTATGGACTGCTGTTGAATTTACGGACGTGTAAATGCCCTGCCATCCAATTTGTAGTTCCTGCTCTGGGACATAATTATTGAAACTCCGGAAGCTTCGAATTGGCTTTAGGCTTGTGTCATTCTCGTGTACGGCGTTAAATTTGCTACAACCATCTGGGAATGAAAGAAAAAATTCACCTACTTTCTGAAGCTTTGTTAATGTAAAATATGAGTGCATCTTGTTAGGTGTATTTGAAAAATATTTTGAAATCGCAGTATATGGAGGCAAGCTGTACAGGGAGACATGTTGCACTTGGGTTCAACTACAGGCCATGAATCGATGATTACCCTCATTTTATCAAGCATACAGCCCTTAAGATCACATTCTTTACGCGGTCCATGATAGTCGTAATGTATGCCTTGTATGCCTCGGTACGGAAATGGCAGGGTTCTATCGACTCGGTCGCTTTGCGTATGCTTCGGCGGTTCACACATTCAGATTATTCAGTGGGCGACTCTGAGCCTCAGCTAGGGCAGTTCGTTCAGCAGCAGCGGCAGGCGAAGCAAGTTCCTCATTGGTTGCGCCGCCCGTTGTACAGAAAAAAAAGCGTGAACGCGGCAATGTGCGGTTGTGGGGAGCACATTTTCAGGCAGCGGTGGCGCAGAAAAGGTACCTCATGCCCATCCACCTCTTCTAAATTCTTCTTCACATTGAAAAGGTAGCCATGAAATTTGTAGTCATCTATTTTTATTATTCGGCAGTCTTTTTTTTTTCGTTTGCTGCCTGCTATTTGCTTTTAAATATCCCAGAACGGCCTTCAAAAGAGCGCTATTCTGTAATCATTCAATATTGTTGGCAGCAATCGCATAAACTTTCAAACATGCATTTTGGCCAGGCGGTTTAAGGTCCTAAACAGCTTCATTTGCGAGTTGCTAAATTCATCGTTCTGTACATTTCCTTTCGCTCGAAAAGATCAACGCAGTCATCTATCTCCAAAGCCGGCTATATGCTGAGAGCTGCGTCCAGGTAGCAGACAAAAGAGTAAGCACGACACGGCACGATTCTTGGAGAAAGCCGGCGCGACAGACAAAACCATTCGTACTCGCCTTTGAATGACTCCACTGCCATTTTCTTTTTATCTCTTGTTCTTTTCCCGCGTTTGCTTCGTTTCAACACACCAAGCTACTGTTTGCAAGACTTTGTTTATTAGGGCCCAAACATTGGCTCTAGTTAAAGAATATCACGCTGATGCACGTCCATAAGTTAATAATAAAGGGGCGCAAATACTGGGCCTTTCTGCCTCGTTGCAGCGTGCACGCGTTGCAGCAGGTGCCCGTCGATGAGCAACAGTTTGATTGATTGATTGATTGATTGATTGATATGTGGGTTTTAACGTTCCAAAACCACCATATGATTATGAGAGACGTCGTAGTGGAGGACTCCGGAAATTTTGACCACCTGGTGTTCTTTAACGTGTACCCAAATCTAAGCACACGGGCCTACAACATTTCAGCCTCCATCGGAAATGCAGCCGCCGCAGCCGGGATTCAAACCCGCGACCTGCGGGTCAGCAGCCGAGTACCTTCACCACTAGACCACCACGGTGGGGCGATGGGTAACAGTCTAGTCAACAACACGTTGGTTCGACCTAGGACCACGGTGTCTCTCCGCAGGCGCCTGTGCCGCTTGCGAATGTCGTCCGTGAAAGCCGCGGAAAAACGCGGTGTTTTCGCGATACAACTAAAAGTTTTTTTATGTAAGGTATAGCGTCCCAAAACCACCATATGATTACTAGAGATGCCGTAGTAGAGGACTCCAGAAATGTCAACCACCTGGGGTTCTTTAACGTGCACCCAAATTACAATGGAATAGTTCCACACCACACAATGAGCTGCACTGCCGTAACGATGCTAAACTCTCTGTACTGGAAATCACAACCAGGTAGTAACACAGATGAAACACGTGCGATAAAAAAAGCTACGATCATATCAGTATATGAATAAATTTTAAAAATGAGGCAGGCGTGAAGTGTTCGAGAAGCTCCGGCGCATCCTGTTGTACTGCAGTGAAGCAAGCCCTGCCGTGGTGTCTAGTGGCGGAGGTACTCGGCTGCTGACCCGCAGATCGCGGAATCGAATCCCGGCTGCAGCGGCTGCATTTTCGATGGAGGCGGAAATGCCGTAGGCCCATTTGCCCAGATTTTTGCGCATTTTAAAGAACCCCAGGTGGTCGAAATTTCCGGAGCCCTCCACTACGGCGGCTCTCATAATCATATAGTGGTTTTGGGACGTTAAACCCCACATATCAATCAATTGATCCTTTGAAGACGGAGTAGATCATCCACCATACTCTCGCAAACGTTCTATGATGCACTCAAGAATTGCTGTTACCTGATAATGGAACGTCAGGGCCACGAAAGCAGTCACTTATCGCTTTCGGTCGGCAGCCGGCAGCCGCAGCATGAAGTGCAACATAGATGCAGGCGTATCAGTCATAAAGAATAATCGCTTATTTAAATGGTTAGTTATTACAAAACAGACTTCGGATATTGAGTTTGATATTGACCACCAAGGCGGATATCCTGCTGTGATTCGTGGTAAAAATCGCTAGCGTTTTTAACGCATGATTTATTACGATATTTTTTTTCTGGGGACCAGTCAAGCGTGAGATATTTCTTGTGAACACGCTAGGGGCATGTTTTCATTAAACCAGGTGCTGCGCAAAATATACATGAACATAAACAAAGAACGCAAGGGGGCTTTTTGTGCATGTTACTTTTGCGCAGCTCCTTGTTTAACGATGTATGACCGACTCGCCCAACTACATGCATTATGGAAGGCAGGCTCCCAATTGGGCCCTGGCGGCGATTAGTCTTTTAACGGAGGGTAACGATTGTGTGCAAAGTTTCAAGCCTCATATCGTCATCCATGCGGCACACAGGCGATGGTTTATTCATCTAACTGAATCTAGAATCTCTTATTTCACTCCTGTTTCTGTGTATTGTCGAAGTGGGTTTTCTTTTTTTTTCTGAAATTCTTTTCACCTGGCTCGTTTCTGGAGAATGAGATTGGTTGAAAAAAAAACAATTACTGCACTCACATTCAACATTGATAGGTCGATATATGCGACTCAAATAAGGTGTCCCCTTCCTGGGCTATTTTTAGGCCTCTTATAAAAAGTATGGACGGTGCCTGCCAGTTTTGAATCGACTGACATACAAACTACTTTGCATTCTCAGAGAAGCAATCGACGGACGTTTAATTACAATACGGAAGACGTTAACCGGCACCGATTTGTCACTCTGCTTGCAGATTCAGGTGACGACTACGGTATGGGAAACGACCCTATATGGGTACCCATCTACTCGCATTTACATTTCAAAGTAACTGAGTGTGTAGTGTACACCACACGCTCGCATAAGCCTCACTTATTTAGCTAGCTTGACATATCGTAATGTCGTTCCAACCCACCAAAAAAGCGGAATAACAAACAGCAACGGTACGTGCACTGCACTGCACTAAATGTGCGTCTTGTGTGTTGATTCCGTATTTTGTTGGTAAATGTCGATTACTTTAATGACACTTGAATATAGGGAAATGACTAGGTTTGGCTCATATGATCTCGTCCCACAGCTTGACGAGAGTTACTTACGCGAAACTTCCGGTCAAGAACGACGGCAAATATTTTCTCAAGACCATACGGGCAGTGTTGATGATGATATGTGGGGTTTACCATCCCAAAACCTATATATAATGACGAGAGACGCCATAGTGGAGGGCTCCGGAAATTTCGACCACCCGGGGTTTTTAACGCGCACACGAATCGGAGCACATGGGCCTACAGCATTTCCGCCTCTATGGAAAATGCAGCCGCCGCCGCCGAGATTCGAGCCTGCGACCTGCGGTATAGGCAGTGTTGTACACGGTTCTCTAAAACAGGAACGAAACGTCGTTCCCCATTTCTTCCCACCTCTGGAACGAGTTCCAGATGAAAGTTCCCTGAATGCAAAAAAAAAACTCGTTACAGTTACAATTCAAAAATTGGAACGTGTGCTTACTTTAAAGTTACATTTGAATATTTGCTATAAATTTAGTGCTGGAGGAACTCGAGGCCAAGTAAAGTAACAAATTTATTATTTGCTTAGCGCTACGTATATTTTATGAATTTATTATCGGAAGCGGCAGGATATATATATATATATGTATATATATATATATATATATATATATATATATATATATATATAT
Source organism: Rhipicephalus microplus (assembly GCF_043290135.1). NCBI lineage: Eukaryota > Metazoa > Arthropoda > Arachnida > Ixodida > Ixodidae > Rhipicephalus > Rhipicephalus microplus. Next base: position 363,323,388 of record NC_134710.1, read on the forward strand.
ATAGAGAGAGAGAGAGAGAGAGAGAGAGATGAGTGTATGTAAACAATCGTAGATGAACTTTTTTGGAGGTCACTGATTATTCTTCAAGTATATATAACCTTAATTTTAGTGCTCATCTAATACAACTGCAACACATATCACAGTTTCTGCATGAGTCTTCAAATGAAGTCAGAATTCTGCATTTCTGATATTATCACAATAGCGTTAGAGAGCTTGTATCCCTGAAATTCTGTTATCGCTAAGGGCATTGTTGGTTGCGAGCAAATAAGTAGGGCTGTCCCTGATTTACATAACTACGAATAAATAAATATTAAAAACAGTTCAAGTGCGAATTGAACCCAAGCCTTTTAGCAGCTGGCGTTCTACCAACCACTAAGTTACTTGCTAGAAACTGCTTCAAAAATATATAAATATATTTCAATTAGACGAGTCTTCTTGACGCATGTAGTGTTGGGTAGTATAGGAGCGTACAACTAGGCCAAACGTCAACACATAAAAACAGCACAATTAGAGGGTGCGCTCAGACAAAGTCAACTGCAATGTGGGCTCATGTTTGCCTAACCGAGGCTCAGTGAAGTTTTCCCTAAAACGCTCGTTTCTTTGCGGCTCAGTTGAAGCATTCGAAGAAAGTCGAAATCACGGTAGCTACTGATGAGGCGGCACAAATGGAGCCCGATTATGCTATCGCGTTCTACTTTTGAAGGCGAAGCTGATCCACCTTTTCTTCAATAGAAATGGTCACACATGCGCCAGTATAAATGAGGTTCATGCACAGAAAAACGCACAAAAAACAATACATCGGCATTTAACTAGTACTGATTCAACATTGCATTGTGAGTATATGAAATAATGTCCAAGATACAAGTTCTTTGTTTGCTCTTAGCAAGGGTTATTTCCACTGGATGCTTGTATCGGACAGGTAAGCTTTGTTTTGTCGTTAGCAACTCTTCGTCAATGTTTAGGAGTAATTCCATTAAGCGATTGATGGTTCTTCTATGTGTACACAAGTATCAAGAAAATCAATCGAAGTAGCAGGAGTCAGGGCAGGCTCAGCGGCTGCAACAAAAATGTATCGCTGGGTGTACTCTCAGCGTCACACGAAACCCAAACAGCGGCCAGCCTTCGCGATGGTAAATTGCGCGCCGTCCACTCGTCGCGATTGGCAGGTGGCCGCATCCTGTTCGGCAGCTCTGCGCATATGCGCACCTGGTGATAAGTGGACGGCGCGCACTATACTATCGCGAACACTTGCCGCTGTTCGGGTTTAATGTGACGCTGATTGCACGTCTATCGTTTACTCCATGACAGTCGTTATCGTTGCGGTGGCTGTTGAAAAAAAATTACAATTGAAATTACTGACCGATATCCATGAATATAACTGGCATGTTAAAGATGCCTGGCCAAACGCAACCGTCGCAGGAACTGGTCAGGCACCGCTGCGGTACCCACTATCATTACGTTTCAGTCCTCTTTCCTGCCATCCACTAACCGAAGTGTCAAAACACAGATAGCTGCCGGTGGCATGTTCAAGTACTAAAGGGAGGACTGTGCCATGGAATGAGCCATGGAAACACCCAACGACAGAAACACTCCCATGAACTATTTCGAAGTTATGCAATCTCTGAGCGCGTGATTATAAATCTATATATGACTTTCGAAGCGTACACTGCAGGCGGCAAGGGGGCTGACTTCCAAGGGATAGAACTCATGAGTGTAGCTTTGCCACCATTACGTTGGGGCCCTATACTACTCGTGCGCAATGGGACGTCACTGCGCGAAATTATGGTGGTTAGCAAATAAGACTTTACTAGTTTTGTGTGCCTCAAGCGTTGTGATTGGTTTCTCTGTCGTGTGCGCGATTAGCCCGCTTAGTGACAATCATTCCTGCCTTTCAAGTACACCAAAGAACCACACGTAAGTGTCTCGACTATGCCACCATGGTCACTTGGACGCGTTACAGAACCACCAGATTATGCAAGCACACACACACACACACACACACACACACACGCGCGCACGCACACACACACACACACTAACGCACACACAGGCACACACACACACACACACACACACACACACACACACACACAATATTACAAAAGCTACTTATGAATAACCGGCAAAGTCGGCGAGGTTAAAAATAGTGCGCGCTTTCCTGGCCTTACAAAGAAATTCGATCATTCTCGAGTGTCAAGTAAAATTCTCCAAATTCTGTCAACACTCCTACGCTTTATAGAACGGCTCTTGATTGCTGTCAGACTGGGTCATACTAATAGTAAAAGTAATCAGATGTTCTTCCCACAAATAGTCCATCTCGGCATCGCGCACTGCCGTGCGCTCCCGGTTAAAGTAAAGACCAGAATGCAGCACAGTTAAGTCACAGGTGGGTGGTCGATTGCTGCACCTCACGCGCTCACTTCTCCGCCTTAATCTGCATTATGTGCTGCGTGCGTGCACCTGTTCAATAACAACGAACGTTTATAAAAGGAACGTGGTTCTCTCTGCCGTTAACTTCAACGTGATTGTATTCCCTGACCGTTACAGTTGCCCCGATCTTGAATTGAACAGTGGCATTTCTTCGTTCATGAAAAAAAGGAACTAGTTTCTGGAACGTCGTTCTTGAGAATGCCATTTTGTACAACACTGCATATTAGTTATGACGATGCTCTTAGCGGGCACGAAACCATGCCATGGATGTATTGTACGCTGCAAAAAAAAACTGTCCGAATTTGGGGTTTTTGGGGCTAATGACCTCTGAAAACTCTCTCACGTTCAAAATTACCACCTCGTGTTGTAAGAAAAGGTGGTGCATGACAAAGTATTACCACCACCTCTGAGGCACGTAGTAAAATTATGTCAAAATCCAGTTTTACCTCGTGTGAAGTTTTCTATAACGTGATTTTTAACCTGCGTTTCAGAGTTTATTACCACGTTATTGCAAGCTGCAGATGCTTCGGCGACTTTTGTCCCATACCCTTTGCGTGACGCTCTGAGTGAATCGTGAACGTACACGAGAACCACAGATGTTTTTTTTTTATTATTTACAAAGCTTAGTATAGCATCGTTACGCCTCATGACTGACCTCCAGTCAATGCGCTTTCCCTGGAATTAGGAGCAGCGTAAGCATAACGAGTGAGGAAAGCATTCTGTGAACGAAAAAAAAACAGAGCCCGCTCTAAAAAAAAACCTGCTGGAAAGTTGTCCTGCATATTTTCGCAAATTGTTGGCTTTTTCTATGCGGCGAACTTAGAGACAGATGGTCTAACAAGCTCGGGATCTATGTGTCTGGTTGAGCTAATGTATCTCACGTGTTTCTACATCATCGAGCGACCATATGCTTTTGCGCGCGAGCCTCCGAACCTGTACGTCGCGGACACCTCGCTTCCATGCCGAATTGCGAAGAACTGCCAGAAGTAACAAAGTCGAGCTGGTGTCATCGTGTGTGGTTGCTTCCTTGAAAGTGACCGGTTACAACTCCAAAGCGATAAGCAAAAGGCTTCGTTATGTCGTCGGCACCGCGCCGGCGATATAGTGGACAGTATGAGTGCGTCGCCGCGGCAGGTGAAAGAAGCATCGCATATATTTTGTTCCACAGAAGACGATGTCTGCTGGAGTATTGTGCAGCCTGAATTGTCCACCCCATGCGCAAACGGTTGATTGATTTGATTGATTTGTGGGGTTTGACGTTCCAAAACCACCATATGTATATGAGAGACGCCGTAGTGGAGAACTCCGTAAATTTCAACCACATGGGGTTCTTTAACTTGCACCCAAATCTGAGCACACGGGCCTACAACGTTTCCGCCTCCATCGGAAATGCAGCCGCCGCAGCCGGAATTTGATCCCGCGACCTGCGGGTCAGCAGCCGAGTACCTTAGCCACTAGACCACCACGGTGGGGCGTGCGCCAACGGTTGTTAAACATGTAGCGCGAAGGCGAGAGCCGATACGCGGCAGATGGAACCAACAAGCAGCTGCCGGTGAGCATGAAGAAAACCCGGATGGTGATCCGTGTTGCGGATCTCTGCGCTGTTCACCAGTGGTAGCTTCGAATCCCAGCGCTGATCACCAGTTGTTGACGACCGGGGTCTACCCGACGCTTCCCCGCTGACGTGGGTTGCCGGAATGTCAGGGATACGTCGGACGCAGCGTCTTGTGGTAGCCTGGCGTTACTTCGAGTGGTGGAAACGAACGCTGACAAGATACGAAAAACAAACAGGTTTTTGGCACTATTTACGCTTATTCACATCATAGAGAGGTTTGGAGTTTCACAAAGCACGAGCGTGGTGGTTGAACCGTTACATGGTTCAGAGCCACGTCCAGCGCTTTGCACCATCGTTATAAACCCGGTCGTGCTCCTCCTTGATTGGAACGCCAATCACACACACAAGACACTGCCCACCAGTCATCAGTCAGTAACACATGGTCCACCGAATAGTTATTACACCTCTTGACACAATGCTCTGAGGAGAGGGGAACTGGGGTTCCTTCTTAGAACTATTTGATGGTTGAGTTGCTTGTTCGGCCTTTCCTAGGCAGGGCAGCCAAGGAGTGGATACTTCAATCGCGTTGGCACGACATGTGCAGTCGGTCTGCTTTGCCGTTTCGCTAAAACAACCCGGCCCGGAGGAATCGCTTGTAGCGACATTGGCTCACAGACTGTCTTCTAATCCTTCTGTCGCTCCCCACCGCTGGATGCTGGTTCCGAGAGAACTGGGGTTCCTGGCGTGGGAGCACGGCCCGGATACGTTTCTCAAAGAGAGCATGGCGCATACTGACGGGGGTCACAACATCCGCCTCTTTCGTTGGAAGTGCATACATCAACCCCGTCCCCGTAAGACTCTGCAGATAGCGGACACGTGTTCCTTTGTGTCTGAAATGACGACGAAATTCACTCAGGAGATGTGTTCGGTGATCTCCAGCTGTCTTTCATCTCATAGCCATGCTCCTCGAAAAGGCCTAGCACACCGTCGGTAAGAGGCTTGTATACAGGCGTGCGTCCCTCTTCTATGCCCGTTGTCATGAATACGGGCTGCTACTGTGTTTGTCCACTGCCGCTCAATGAAAATCATTGAGCTGCCATAGTTTGTGTTTGCGTAGGTATATTTTATGGGCTTGTGCATCAACAGTGCTAACATGGGTGGGGCCAACAGGCCGGTGTGCCAGCTAATCATGAGATATTCAAAAAGGTGAGATCGGGTGGGTTTAAAATAAAAGATCGGTGTGACTCCTAGCGATCTGCAGCTCACATTAGGTTTATGCTTGCACTTTTACCCGTTATTGTTAATCGATGCAAAAAACAGCTCTCCTATCGGCCCTGCATGGCAGGTCAAAATGTCGTGCCTATATACCGGATTGTCAAAACACAATCGAGTAAAGCGTTCGGTCTGTCCAAGTAGTGTTTTATTCTGCATTTGCTGTGTGCGCGTGTTTGCCTGGATGTTAATCGACGTGTCATAATTCCTGCCGTAATTCGATATTTACTAAACTTGTCCACTCTTTGGGTGAATTCACCTGTCAGCTTTCATTTTTTACACAACCTGAAATAAATCCCAGAAATCACCTAAAAAACTTCGTGAAGGCAGTAAAGACTTACTCTCTTATACTCACTCAAAACCTCAGTGGAATATGTAATTACTACCCTTCCTACGTTCAAAAACTCAGCATGAGAGTAAATGTTTACTTCGTGTGGTAACGGTAAAAAAAAACAGAAAAGGTAGTGCGCTAGAGGACACAGGGTTTACCTAGTTTTTGAGGTTATTTCAGGTTATTTTCGTTTAGTGTGTACCCACCGATGCTTGGAGCGTCGTAAGTGCCACCAGCTTTAGGTGTCCAATATAAGGCCTGCATTTACCCCGATATGCCCGTTTTCCCTCTCTACTCAGTAACTGTGGCGCAAGCGTACTCAAAGAGAAAATATATCCACCTATCACTATCAGTTAAGTTTCGTATGATGACAAGGGAACGAAAGCGATTAAGTAGCCTCATTCAAGCTCAACTGAGCGCAACTTCTTACGGCACTGTTGTTTCTGTTTCCAAGCTCAAGTGTTGTACGTACATGCGAACAAAGGAAATGAGCATGCGTTCTCTTGTCATAATTTCGCGTTCACGCTTTAATGCCAGCCCAGACTCTTAACTTTTATTACTATGCACTGCCGAGTGCCATCGTTTTTTCGTTGTTGTGCTGTTCCTCCGACATTGCTCTATGACACCCTTTTCTATCGTTCTTTTATTTTGTGACTTTCTATATATTTTATGGCACCCCTCAACATACATTTTTTGCGACAACTTTTTTTGCCTCCAATTTTCTTTGCTATGCCTTTCCATCAATTCGTCTCTATGCCTCGTTTGTTATTATTTTTCTTTTAGTTCTGGTCATCACTTGCGCGTGGCGTCACGACCGACCACCGAGTCTTTTCCGCTAAGTGCAAATGTAGCCCCCCCCCCCCCCCCCTCCCCTTCGCGCTGGTCGATGACGATGCCACCGTGCTTGCTCGTAGAACAGCACAAAAAGGGTGTGGCGCACTTCTCTTTAGAGGGACATACTAAAGAAAGTGACACAGAGAGAGAAAATAAAGAGAACATACGGCGAAAGAGGCGAAAATGGGACGAAGCAGAGCGTTATAGGTAAAGGTAAAATGCCCGACGCCCCCTCTACCACCTTGTCCCAACTATACGAACTGGCCAGTGCAGCACCACGCTCATTGATCGGGGAGAGAACCGGTGCGCTGTTATGGTAATTCGATAGCGCTTTGCTTTCCTTCCTAATGGTGCGACGACGTGCACAGCCTGAAAGAGTTCGGCCGGGTACTGCGCTGCTTCCGTGGCCAAACGGTCCGGAACGCTGCGCCCGTTCATGAACGTTTTGTCTTTGCCGGCGCCGAACACCTCCCTCCTGTCTAGTCCGACAGTGCCTGGCGCTGTTACTTTTTTTTTTGTCGTTCCCGCGGGCTCAGTAATTGGTCTGCGCGGAAGGTCTGTGTTCGAACCAAAGGAACGAGTTGCTAGAAACACGAAAAAGATAAGAGTTGCAAAGAAGAGACGCGATATGTGTATGTGTCTGAAAGCGAGAAACGAAGGTAACACAAAAAGGGAATGGCTGTGAGATGGCGCCAAAACTATCGTTAGTCACTATAACTAGTTAGCCTGATTGGGACCGGTAGCTTGGAGCCAGTATTATTCACAGCTGCCACTTCCGGGTGACTAGCGGCGTCTAGCTTTCTAAGGATTGATGTTCCCGGAAAGGGGTCCCTACCTAATAATCTGGCGTGATGAACCACCGCGGCTTCAAAACGTTCGTTCGTTTCGTATTCGGGGTCATTGGTCCGACCGCACCAATCCGATTATTTTGCGATGCAAGGTGTCGAGTAAACGATGCGACCTGATTGGCTTTTTCAAATAACGAGGATTGCAATGTTCGCTTCCGGGTGAATCATTTGAACAGCTTTGAAGTAGCGCGAGACGACAGCGAAACACAAGAAAGCAAATTGAGACAGCCCACAGCACCACCAGCAACAACATGTTTAGTTTCAAAACCAGACTGCTTACATACCACAGACACCAGGCAGACAGCTGAACACATGGATCTCTTAGAGACATGCGCGAAGAAGTCACTATGGCTAAGCGAAATGATGCCAAGGATAATATCGTAAATCAAGCTTAAGAAGCGCCACGCCTTAGACGACAATGATATTTATATTTGCTGATACACAAATAACCAAATCTGTTGTTTTTTTTTCAGTGGAATTTCACAGAGGCATGACCCGTCGTCTTGGGTCTTGAGGAGACACGCACACATAATGTTTTTCGTGGTGCTGATTATTTTATTATTCTTTTTGACAGCTCATCGGGAAATTTTAAAAACCTATACCAATGTGTCTAGTGAGTTTGGCGATGGTATTCATCACCTAGAACTGACAGCTCAATAGCCGAGCGAGCAAGGTATTTGGTTTTAACGAAATAGCGCAAAAAAGCTCGTTTCGCAGAAATTCCGGCGTCGGCGTCACCGTCGGTGATGGCATCCTTGGTTGTGAGCGAAAACTCATTATCTTGTGCGTGACATAAAACTAGACAAAAATGCAAATAAAGAAACCTGCGTCCAGGTCAGATCGAACCCGGGCCATTTGCATGGCAAGTGGGTGTTCTACTACACAGCCACCTGCCTGCTTGTGAATTCAGTGAAAATAACTCCATCTGCTTGGAAATGCAGTGAAAATAACATTCATGCTTTACAAACACATGCGTTCTGTATACATGCTTCACAATACAACATGAAACATTGCAGTAACAATGCCTGGTGCAAGCGTACATTGCCACCGCGGGCGTCATAATATGTGATTATCATAATGACGTCATAGTTTGAAGCCAGTCACTGACTACAAAAGGCGCACTCGTTGCTGCGCCTATTTCCTTAAGGCCACGTAAATATATACAGTAGGCTCAAAACATTTGATTCACTAATTGTTTGAAGTACGCACATGGGACAGGATACCGCTATCGACTTCAACTCTGAAAGGGGAAGCTTAAAGGTCCCCCAATTTTTAGACTTATGACTCCATTGTTCTGACAAACAGCCATGCTGTTGCTATGAAACGCGCGCTCAAAAAGCTTTACTCCCAATTCATTTGCTTAATTCCAAACTGACGGAAATATGTGTCACCACAACGTGCCTGAACAACGCATTGAACAAATTTTGTTTTCGCCTAGTGAAGCAGTGCTTCCAGAATCAAATCGCATGCTTAAAGCATCCGGCTATCCAGATCATGTTTCAGTGTGATTGGCAGAAGAACAGTTGAAGAGAATTTGTTTGAGCTGAAGGCACTCTAATACTCATATACCCTTATAAAAGCCGAAACAAGATGCACCGTCGTAATACAATGTTCACCAGCTGACGCTTAATCCCAAGAAGGTGGCACTTCGCGATAATATTAGGGTGGCCTTTTCAGTGCAAGATAAGCCCTGGAAGCTGTGTGTGATGAATGACAAACTCCCCTCGAACTGAGAAAGCAGGTTGTACAAAACCACATGCAAACGAATTTCTTGATTGAAAGAGATTTGCAATTTATATTGTCCGGACCTCACGCTGAAAAGAATATGGCAGACATACTAGTGTCGGAATGGGCGACTGAGGGTACACTCTTAGTCAAATCCTGGCTAGACTACACGCCTGCAGGCAGGAAATCAAGTCAAATTATTGCCGCTTCTACGCAGCTCCATAGCCGTGTCCCAGAGAAACCGGCCTGAGTTGAAGTACCCTTCAGAATAGCCGGAACAAAGATTAGCCGGGATTTTTAGTCAAATATTTCCTGGCAAAGTACGGCCTGTGGTTAGGCGCTACATTTCCGTAGGCGGCCCGGCCCTGATGCGGTGGCATAAAAAAAAAACATTACGCTTATGAGAGTGGTTTCTTGCTGATAACGCGGTGAATATTACGACTATAGGTACTTAGAAAACCATTAGTATCAGAATCACCTTCATCTGCGAGTATAAAATGCAAAGCACAATTCTGGAATTGAACTCGAGACCACGTGCACGTGAAGCAGATGTTTTGCCCATTGCTCCACAGCTCCACCGTGCGCGGGCTAGTCTTTTTGCGAGGTATATATCTACCAAGTGGCTTTTTGCAAACCGTCGGCAGAGGTTTGAAATGTTTTCGTGCCATGTACATGCATTTGATCAGCGATTAGTTTGTAGGGCTTAATGTACTCGTGACAACCACGGTGAGCGCTTTCGGCTCCGACTTCGGTTCAAGAACGATTAACGTGTGTTTGTATGTCGTTTTAGTTCTTCCACATGAACTGCGGGTGTTACACTCACTGAAATTCACGGATGAGGCTGTGTTCGGCTGTCGAAACCTGTGTATGTTTTTTGTACGTGCGTGTACTGTGAGAAATTTCGCTGATTTGTGTCGGGAGGTACACGCGTATCAGTGACAGCCGCCTATTCTCAGCTGTTTGAAGATTATGCGCTTTCGCACGTAAACGTTGCATGGGTATTTTAGCGTGTCTACTCTAACATTTGCATTGCGTACACGTGAACTGTCGTGAGCTGCAGACTGGGGTATCAGCACCTTTTTAGCATTTCGACGATTACTTATTTCCGCAATTAGAATTTAAGCGCATTATTTCGCTATGTAGAGTACTTTTTACTCATTTTAAGTCTTTAAGGGATCCTATTTATTGAGAGTGGCTACTCTTAGCTTTATTGAGCATCACACCGCTGTTCAAGTGAATGCCGAAAGGCGCGCCAAGGTCAAGTATGACGTATACACACAAATTATAGCGATGGAAAGGTCGGTTTCTCTCCAAATAAATAATGCTTCTGCACATCTCTTTCGCGAACGTCCGCGTGCAGTTGGGGTCAAGAAATGGTGCAGAAAGTACCTCAAAATCTTTGTTGTTACTGCATGCAGTTGCTCTTAAGAAGATGGGGATTTTTATAGCTGGTACATTATCTCCACATCAGTACACTGGTTGTGTTGGTCGTGGTTGACTGTTACAAATCCATGCTGCAATATGAGAACTGTACTTAATATTTAAAAGAGTGAGCAAATGTAGGTGACATATGCTCTCCTGCTGGCTTCTGTACCTGACTTCGGACTTCTGTACTTGATGTTCATCATCAAATTACGCAACCACTAATCAAACATCGACCAATGAATTTTTAATTTTGATCTTTCTCTGCCTCACAGCCTTCGCTTTGTTTCTTTTTTGCCATGCTTTCCTAAAATCATCAGTTGAACTTGTTTCGTAGAACATGAGCATGAATATACATAGGCCAGTGCTTCAGTAAGCTGTCGAGCATGCACTAGTACTCTTATATTTAGTGCATGAGTGCATGACACAAAGTCATACCTCGACAACTGATGAACGGAAAGTTGTTTGTAGTCTTCTATAGAAGTCAAAAGAGTAACAATGAGACTGCACATCCCAGTGTTTGCCCAAATGCAGACAGATGTATGATATCTTGAATAAAGTGTGCCGTATAGCACTGGAAATTTTTTTCGTCCTAGACCATCTTGTAGAAAAACGACCATCACAAGACAGCGGGACGAAACGGCGACGCACAAATGCCACGGCATGCAGGCGACAATGAACGTGATGCCGGCGCCGGGCGCTCAGATGGTGCGGCGGTGGTAGGGGGGAGGACCGTTTTTTCCGCTGTTTTTTCCGCACTCGTGCTTGTGGCTGAACGGTTCTGCGTAAGTTGATGCCGGCTCCTGGCGCCAGGCTGGCACGTGGAGATGGCCGCTCTCCCCCCCCCCCCTTTTTTTCCTTCTTGCACCTGCTCTGACCGGCTGTATGCGTTACTTCCGCGCCACACGGCTGTCACGCGTATTTTTTTATTGCTGAGCTCTCTATAAACAGGATTTTTGTCAGTACGCAGGAGCGCGCTGCCTATATACCGTTCGTTATCCGGCACCCGACTGAGAGTGTACAGAATTAAAAACCAAATAAACTGGCACCTGAAGAGTTTCTAGCCGGCAACGTTCATGTGTGCGGTTTCTGACATTTGTTTGATAACAGAGTCATTGTTGGTCGATATAAATAAGAGATCTCTCGTGTGAGTGTTGAAGCCGAACTGATCATTGCACTTAGTGATTGGTATATTAGCAAGCCATCACCACTGTCTCCTAAGAAGTTGGGTTTCTTGCGTAAATGGTGAATTACTGAATTAGCCATCTCCATATATCTGAGTGGTCCCACATGTTGTACCATCGTCGGGAGATTGTGGTACATTGGCGGCCTGGTTTTAAAAATAAACATGTAACTATAGGTAATTTGTGCAGTCCTCCCTTGCCTTCGCACGCTTTGAATCATTTTACATCATTTCAAGGCTATTTCAAAATGACCGGTAAACATAGTTTGTAAAGGTGTACACACATGGTTTAATTCCAGGGTGAACTTTTCCTATCTGTTTACGATTTTTTAAATTGTTCATAAATGACCCTTTGTCTCTGTTCAAAAGCGCCATCCGTCGGTTAGCAGGCGATGCTGAAACAACTCAGCCAAATATTGCAGCCGTGCTTTTCAAAAAGCACATAGTGGTGGAGCGTGAAGTTTCAACTTTGTCAGGCCGCTCTCTCCATACAGAGGCAAGTCCTCGATGAATTAGCTGAATAAGCCGAGTAAGCAGCTGTATTTTGCGCATGCTGACTAAGTCCCATGAAACACATGCGAAGCATTTTTTCCGTCTATCTATCTATCTATCTATCTATCTATCTATCTATCTATCTATCTATCTATCTATCTATCTATCTATCTATCTATCTATCTATCTATCTATCTATCTATCTATCTATCTAACCACCTACGTCTGGGTGCTCTTGTGATGACCCTCTTAACTTGAGGTAAATGAAAACTAGTATGAGAGGGCAAGATAGTTTGACGATTGCGACTCGCTGGTCATGACATCAATATTGTCACAATTTTGTCACGCACGTCGTTAAACACTTTCCGCCCCGCCGCGGTGGTCTAGTGGCTAAGGTACTCGGCTGCTAACCCGCACGTCGTGGGATCGAATCCCGGCTGTGGCGGTTGCATTTCCGATGGAGGCGGAAATGTTGTAGGCCCATGTGCTCAGATTTGGGTGCACGTTAAAGAACCCCAGGTGGTCAAAATTTCCGGGGCCCTCCACTATGGCGTCTCTCGTATTCATATGGTGGTTTTTGATGTTAAACCCCACATATCAATCAATCAAGCACTTTCTGACAAACAGTGGCACATACCCGCGGTGGGTATGTGCCACTAGTATGCGGGTATGTTCCACAGATGATTTACACCTAATATCTACCCAGGAATGATGAGAACACACATGGGCAATTTTAACGTGTAAGCGTTAAGAAAAAACTCACATCGGCAGCGTTTACCCGACGATTGCAAAACAATAATCTGAGGGTCCCAGCAGGAATCGAAGCCCAGTATTTTGCGGAGTAATCATGTATTTCATCACAGAGCAACACCTCGTTTCGGAACTAATTTTCAAATAGACACCAATGTTCGCGAAACGTCAATTGTGGTTGCATTGCTTGCTATCGATTTTTTTAAAGATTACATTTTTACTCCTATGCTTCAGCCGGCACGCCGGGTTAGCGTCAACTGTAGTCAGGGGCCAATCGCTGAAGTTGATCTATGTAACAGTGCTTAGTGCTTTCATCCTCACGGGCACCAGCGCTTCATGTCAGCTTACCATTTCTAGAGCTGATAATATCCATGTTTCTATTGGCACCGTTATGCAAGTACAAACAAGTGGTTATATAAAACATATGCGGCTGTTTAACGTATGTATGCGGGAGTATTTGTACACATCTTGAGCAGCAAGCAGTTCGGTATGTTTCGGTCAATAAAACAAATTCAACATAGTTACCTTTCATGGGCATTGCTTTGCATAGCAACGATTCCCAAGGCACGTGTGATCTGCCGAGTGTGTTCCGCTAACTATCGTTCATATCAAATGCTCTATCAGCGGATACTTGACCTACAAGAACGTTTTCCACTTCAGAAGCTTTCAGAATTAATGGCAACATTTTTGTTTTTTTTAAGTGATGTTTCACATCGCTTCGAAGTCATCAATAACATGTACAATAAAGTGAAACTGGCTGGCTTTTTTAAAGGAGGCATGATTAGAGCCATCCAGGCCAACAGCGTGAAAAACGTGGACGAAGAAATGTGGACAAGTCACAGCTCTGTGTCGTGTCTCTTTTTCGTCTTCGTCCGTATTCTTTGCGCTGTCAGACAAGACGAACGTGCCCCCAACTTGCCCAGTTTACATCCCACGAATTAACCGCAGAAGCTTTTCTTGGATATGAGCACTGCAGAAGCCTGAAGTCGCACTTCATCGTCCTTATTACATGAGCAAGTATGTCGAAACGGGGCTCTCGTCACTTTTTTTTTTCAAGAGACCACGTCACTATATGACTTGAAAAACCATATCAAAGCTTCACGTATCAAATCCCAACGTAGCTAATGATCGCCAAGCCTATTTGGGCTCGTTTGACAGAGTGGGAGAGAATAAATAGAATATAGACAGGAAGGTTCATCAGAGTTGTAGCATCTACTTTGCTTACTTGTCCTAAAGCTAAAGAGAAAGGAAGACCGGAAGGAAAACGAAGACGAGAGAAGACACGCGAAAAAAAATTAAAAAGTAATAAAGTAGGGAGCAAGAGGAAAGTGTACGGAGGGAGATCTACAGCCTGTTCAATAGGCCACGACCACGCAAAAAGTTTGATAAGGTCTTGATTAGTTTTCTGCGTGAAGACAATTATTTATGTCGGCGTTCGACCCCTCACTTTCATGACAAAGATCTGTCGTCAAGGTGCGCCAACACAGTAGTTAGCAGCAGACTTACTGTACGTGCTGTAACGAGGCCTGCGACAAAAAACGTGGTCTATCATTTGATCATTCCACAGAGGTCGCAAGTAGCCCTTATTTTCTGCTGATTCGGAAGGCAACATATTTGGCGAAAGCGACAACAAACCCCAGTCGGCAAAGCACCGTTGTCTCGAGTCGAGAGAGTCCGCATGGACTCCGAAGTCGATGAGATGGGTCTAGCCTGTGCAGTCGCGGTGCCGTAAACATGGTGTGTGTTCTCCAAAGATTTACACCTTCATTAGCAATATCGTATTTTCATGGCAGCTTTTGTCCTTGAGAATGAGATGGACTACTGTACAACGTCTTCGCGTGCTGATGAAGCAGCTGCGTTGGCATGTTCGTCGGCCAATATGTCGCCGTTGCTTGAAAACCACTGAAACGCTATTTTGTGTCCTCTATTTCACCTGTTTGAAAGATGGTTTAAGCTAATAGGATTGAAAGAAGGCGTCGATAATGCAGGGAAAGTATCACCCTTGTAATATTGTGTGGTGCTACGGCCATCGTTAAGTGGTTTTGTTCCGCGTTATGAAAGCGAAATCGGCAATGGTACTGGTTTACCATTCACGATATACCAACAATGGTGGCATCTGCATATACCACATTCCCGTTTCATTCACATGCGCACACACGCACGCGC
Organism: Rhipicephalus microplus; assembly: GCF_043290135.1. NCBI lineage: Eukaryota > Metazoa > Arthropoda > Arachnida > Ixodida > Ixodidae > Rhipicephalus > Rhipicephalus microplus. The sequence goes on from NC_134710.1 coordinate 363,338,396, forward strand.
TGAAGACAGTCTGAGTGCGTTGTTCTTGCGCAGAGATAACCGTTGCTGTAAAATATATCGTGTGGTGACGGGAATAACTGATAATGTAAATGTATGGGGCTTCTCAGTCGGGAAGGCAGATTACCGAGAGGAGGCGAAAAACTGATGCCAGGCAAATTCGGGCCAGTAATAAGGCGGCGTTTCTTCAGGCACTGGCTCACGGTATTGGAAAGAAGATAACACGAATAAAAGTAAACGTATATCACAAATCAGGCAGCGCTATTGGCATTGAGTAATGCAATCAACGCAGATGCTGGGAAGGGGGACGAAACAAGCGGCAGCACATAGCCACGCTTCTTGCTGCACCGAAAATAACTGAGGAGCGCCAGTATTGGAGCTGGCGTGCGTTAGCGGCGAGAGTGAGAAATTGAGACAGCCAAGCCAGAAGGAGGGAAACGGAAAAAAAAGTTTTGAAAGACTTGGAAGAAGTATAGAACGTTAGGTGAAAAGCTCCGAAGGGGGAGGAACGGTATGGAAAGAGTAAGAAAGGGGGAGGGGGGACGGTTATGTAGCACTACTGATGGTGTAAGCGAAAGGGTAAAGCGACGTCGAAGGCAGCGATTCTCTGTGCCCTTTTTCTTCCCTATGCCCTAACAGCGCTGTAAATTAACCAATCAAGGAGCGCCCGTTCTTTTACGAGCCCTGCACAGCGCTATCTTTCAAAAGCTCGCGCGTGCTTGCTGCCCTTATCATCGCTGACTGCGGCTCGCACGGCACCGCTAGAAGAGAAAGTAGTTTTTTCATTTCCACTGTTTGTTTACTTTGCTTCAGTATCTTACACACCTTTTTTTTTTATTTAAACCATCCCCTCCCACGTCTTCCCTTAGCCTTCCCCAGCACGAACCACCGAAGGCACACTCACAGACGCTTTTCGCGCTATACGCCCCGACCGCATCGCCTTGGGGATCGAAACACGAAAGGCCCTCTTCCTGCATGGTTGAAGCTCGCCGGGGCAGCACTGAATCGCTTCCATATACTTCAATTGTATGATGAACTTATGTTTTATATGATAGCTTGCGTTTCTTTTATTTTTTTCCAGGCTTGTGATTCATATCTTGATATCTCTTATTACTTTGCATGTTTCAATCTTATTTTTGCTGGATGTTTCCCGGTATTGGAGGATTTTCTTTCCATCTCACCCCCACTTCTGTTTTTATGATGGGATAAGAAAAGAGGCGAAGAACGATTTCGGAGCCACCTCATTAGTTTTATTGCGTCCTGCACCTCACCGCGTAGGCGTGGCGCCGTGCGCGTCACAGATTGTAATAGTGGCTACAGCGTGCCTCATCTCGTATCAGGCTTGATAGCGTATATATCATTCCACGGTATACGACCACAATCACGCGTTTACGTGCCATTATAATCACATATATGTATATGCGATTATATTGCATTGCATTATTCTGCAAGCTCCATCATTGCTTGTCTCTTAGGGAACTCGTCGATTCGTTTACTGTTCTCGTATTTCGGACCGCGATCTAAAAATGTCTCTCGTTCCTCGTTTAAAGCCGAACGACGTCGTTTTGTTGACGCTATATTCTTCACACAGCAACGCATATATATGCCGAAACCACATACATTGCATGCGCACGCACAGCTTCGTATCATATACGTAAAAATGAAAATTCCTTAAACCTTAATACATCACACCACACACCTGAAAGTACACGCGTGTTGTCAAATTACACTTGTAGAACACGATATCTTAACCAAGATGTGTACGCAAAAATTCATATTCGATGGCATGCAAAGAAACGGAAGTATCACTGATACAGTCAGCTCCGCTTTTCTTAATATGATAAGCCTCCAAAGCAAGTCTTGCATCTTCATTCCTGCTCCTGCCCAGAATCATCGTATCATGAAACCGTGGCGAACATCCAATGCAGGACTGCAAGTGAGCAACAAGATGTGCCCCTTTGTCTACCTTGTTAACTATTTTTTGCGCATGTTCCCTAAGACGCTCGTTTATGCAACGTCCCGTTTGCCCGATGTAGATCCTGCCACATACCAGAGGAATGCCATATACCACACAGGTGATGCAAGAAATAAAGCAGACACCGTGTTTTATTTTGCACCCAGTTTTGCTACTACCGCAGGTGCGGGAGCACAACTTCAAGAGTTTGTTGGGCGCAGAGAATACCAAGGAGACCCCATGCCTGTTAGCAACTCTCTTGAGTTGATGTGTGACCTTATGTAAATAAGGTATCACAACAGGCCTGAACGTATCACGTTCACATGTCGCCTTCTTTCTTGTTTTCCTTTTCTGAAGCAGGGCTTCAGCTACGGCTGTAAGGAGCGTCATAGGGTAACCTGCAGCCAAAATACGGCGTACCTGATTTTCAAAACTCTCCTGCATTTTATGAGCGCACGACTTTCTGAGAGCTGAATCTATGCAGGTTGAGACTATTCCTCTTTTAACCACTTTCGAGTGGGCCGACTTAAAATGTAACAGCTCTTTCTGTACACGGGGACTGTAAGCCCAACACACATGCCGGTAACATACCTCTAGACTAAGGTCAAGAGCTTGTAAGACATTTTCCTGGGGCAGCTCATGCGTGAAAGTGAGCCCTTGTCCATGTTGCTTAAAAGCATTTAAAACATCAGTCACCGTATCACTGTAGTCAGAGCCAAAATTTAAAAACACAATAAAATCATCTACATATCTAAAAACTCTTAAAACCTTAAAAACTTTAAACACATTTTGTAGAGACCTATCGACATGGGCTAAAAAAATGTTGACAAGTACAGGAGCAACACAGGATCCGATGCAAATGCCATCACGCTGAATAAAATGCTGGTCATTAAAAACTATAAAAGTGACCTTAAGATAGAAATCTAACAAACTCATAAAATTCGCCACGTTCAACCCGACCTCGTTCTGAAACGAGATAGCACCGTTTTCTTCAATGCATTCATGCACAGATAACAATAACCCTTGCTGCGGTACAGAGTAAAATAAATCCTGGACATCAACCGAGAAAACATAGCCCACTTCTTCGTTCCCACTACAAAATTTTACTATATCTTCAGAATTCTTAGTGCGGAACGGGTCGTTGACACTTAACCACCCCAGCTTTTTCTGCAAAAATTGGCTTACGTTGTGTTGCCAACACCCAGACTCACTAATAATGGTTCTAAAAGGCGTTTCAGGCTTGTGCGTTTTTGCTGTGAAAAACACATTTAAACAATTGGCTTTACTTCTCTGAATACTTCTCGCAAGCGGCGCGAGCGCCAACTTGTTACAAAATTCCACAAATCTTGATTTTACGCGAATTTCGCTTTTCTTAACCGCTACAAAATTTTTTGTCACTGCTTGTAACGCTTTTTCATGTTGGCAACACAACGTAAGCCAATTTTTGCAGAAAAAGCTGGGGTGGTTAAGTGTCAACGACCCGTTCCGCACTAAGAATTCTGAAGATATAGTAAAATTTTGTAGTGGGAACGAAGAAGTGGGCTATGTTTTCTCGGTTGATGTCCAGGATTTATTTTACTCTGTACCGCAGCAAGGGTTATTGTTATCTGTGCATGAATGCATTGAAGAAAACGGTGCTATCTCGTTTCAGAACGAGGTCGGGTTGAACGTGGCGAATTTTATGAGTTTGTTAGATTTCTATCTTAAGGTCACTTTTATAGTTTTTAATGACCAGCATTTTATTCAGCGTGATGGCATTTGCATCGGATCCTGTGTTGCTCCTGTACTTGTCAACATTTTTTTAGCCCATGTCGATAGGTCTCTACAAAATGTGTTTAAAGTTTTTAAGGTTTTAAGAGTTTTTAGATATGTAGATGATTTTATTGTGTTTTTAAATTTTGGCTCTGACTACAGTGATACGGTGACTGATGTTTTAAATGCTTTTAAGCAACATGGACAAGGGCTCACTTTCACGCATGAGCTGCCCCAGGAAAATGTCTTACAAGCTCTTGACCTTAGTCTAGAGGTATGTTACCGGCATGTGTGTTGGGCTTACAGTCCCCGTGTACAGAAAGAGCTGTTACATTTTAAGTCGGCCCACTCGAAAGTGGTTAAAAGAGGAATAGTCTCAACCTGCATAGATTCAGCTCTCAGAAAGTCGTGCGCTCATAAAATGCAGGAGAGTTTTGAAAATCAGGTACGCCGTATTTTGGCTGCAGGTTACCCTATGACGCTCCTTACAGCCGTAGCTGAAGCCCTGCTTCAGAAAAGGAAAACAAGAAAGAAGGCGACATGTGAACGTGATACGTTCAGGCCTGTTGTGATACCTTATTTACATAAGGTCACACATCAACTCAAGAGAGTTGCTAACAGGCATGGGGTCTCCTTGGTATTCTCTGCGCCCAACAAACTCTTGAAGTTGTGCTCCCGCACCTGCGGTAGTAGCAAAACTGGGTGCAAAATAAAACACGGTGTCTGCTTTATTTCTTGCATCACCTGTGTGGTATATGGCATTCCTCTGGTATGTGGCAGGATCTACATCGGGCAAACGGGACGTTGCATAAACGAGCGTCTTAGGGAACATGCGCAAAAAATAGTTAACAAGGTAGACAAAGGGGCACATCTTGTTGCTCACTTGCAGTCCTGCATTGGATGTTCGCCACGGTTTCATGATACGATGATTCTGGGCAGGAGCAGGAATGAAGATGCAAGACTTGCTTTGGAGGCTTATCATATTAAGAAAAGCGGAGCTGACTGTATCAGTGATACTTCCGTTTCTTTGCATGCCATCGAATATGAATTTTTGCGTACACATCTTGGTTAAGATATCGTGTTCTACAAGTGTAATTTGACAACACGCGTGTACTTTCAGGTGTGTGGTGTGATGTATTAAGGTTTAAGGAATTTTCATTTTTACGTATATGATACGAAGCTGTGCGTGCGCATGCAATGTATGTGGTTTCGGCATATATATGCGTTGCTGTGTGAAGAATAAAGCAGTTGTTAGTTTGGCGTCAATCTGTTTCTTTCCTCGCCTTCTTTTTTCCTTTTTCCGTATTGTTTGCGCCAAAGAAGTTAACTTCTTTTTTTGTGCTATGTACCAACTAGACCCAACGCAAGTTTTACTGAAGATTGTTGACGCTAGTATAGCACTACGTATGGCTCGTAAAGCGGGCTTTCGTCGAAGCGCCAGTCGTCACTGAGCGCACCGACGGAAGCTGTGCTCGTGGGATCGACGGGAAACGTCAAAAACCAATCTCCGGCTTCTTTTCTTTTTTATTTCTTTTTTGCTGGTGAGCGAAAAAAAAATTAAATATTTCTCAGTTCTGATGCGAAAGTGAAGGCCACATCAGAGAAAAAAAGGGAAAAAAATCGACAAAAAAGTAAGGCATATTCTCGGAGTGAATGATGAGTGGGACAAAGCATCCGTCCATCCGTCACTCTGTCTGTCTGTCTGTCTGTTCGTCCATCCATCCGTCCATCCATCCGTCCGTCCGTCCGTCCGTCCGTCCGTCCGTCCGTCCGTCTGTCTGTCTGTCTGTCTGTCTGTCTGTCTGTCTGTCTGTCTGTCTGTCTGTCTGTCTGTCTGTCTGTGCTGGCTACGCCGGAGGGATGGATTGCCCTACACCATAAAGAGCTTCGCCTCTAAAAGAAGTGGGCGAAATGTAACTAAGACGAGCCCTTAGATCAAGATGCGAAGCAACTCTCAGAATGTATACTGCCTCGATTCTTATTCGCGCGGCTCCGTGTTTCTCTATTTATCCTGAATTCCGCAATATGTTTGGCAAATCCATCCAGCTTAAGCGCTTTTCTTTGTATTGTTTACACGCGTGCATGGGTACGGTGGTTGTGCAACAGCAACGCCGACTCCTCCGTCACTTCTACATATATGTCACAGCGATGGCTCCAAGGTCGGCTGCGTCCACCCGGTAGTTTCATAGGTTGTCGCCAACTGCTGGACGCCCTCCTTGTCGGGCAGCGGCCAAATGTCAAAGACGAAGAAGACCACTAGGCACTTCGTGGGCCTCTGTCGCGTTTCAGGACGCCCGGCACCGTGTGGGACTTCCGTGGAATCGAATTTTCATCTGGGTATAGAACAAGTCTTTTGGCGTTTCCCTATTTTATGTAAGTTGGATGGGCAGCTTGATGTTTTATCATGATAAGTGCGATTCACGCTACACGCGTGGCTAATTTATTACGGCTGTTGCTATGAGTCATGCATCTGAAGGAGCCAGCCAAATTTAGTATTGAAAAAGTCAAAAACGTGATATTTCGGAAATGTATCTACATGTTACCCGTTGGAGCGACAATTCTTATCCCATTACTCCATACACGCGAATAGTTTTGTGTATACTGTGCAGTCTTAACATTCCTTGGTGACTTCATTTGTTTTTTTTCTCACTTCTTTTTTGTTTTGTATTTCGCTAAGCGCCATAGGTTTCCGGTTCATAAGCATCTAATGTCGTCACAATATGTAGTCACAGTTTACCATAAGCGGGTATGTGTCATATATATTGGGTGAATCTCCCCACTCGCCACCGGTCCTCTGAAACCGAGGGCAACAGTTAGCCCAACAAATGACCGAAGGCATTAGTCTAGCTGGAATGCGCTTCCCCGCACGTCCTAGGGAAGTAAAACCAGGTATGTAGAGAAGAAAAGGAAGAAAAATAAGCATATTCGCACAAGCTGCATTCCGACGCATTTTCCCGACGACGTGACGTCAGGGAGCTGAAACTCCTAGCTCCACATGTCCTGCTTCGGGCTTGGCTCGAGTAGTGCCTTATCGAAGAAATGTCTCAAAATGCTGCGTGCATCGCCCTTCCCCATGTTTGACATGAGTGGATTTGAAACACCCTTGCCTACTTGCTTCACCTCTCCCCAGTTATTAAAGGGGTCCATGGTCTCACGCGAAATACGTTCTTCATTCCTAACTCGACGACTGTTTTCTCGTGAAATGAAGTCCACGGTATTCTATTTATTTGTCCGTTAAATATTTTTATTTATTTATTTGTTTTTCTTACACGCAGTGGGTCGATATGCTTCAGTCGATAGTTTACTCTTGGCAAATCATTCGAGATTTTTCGCCAAGAAGCAGTCGAAAATGTGGCAAAAGGAAACATGTCAATATGAAATATGGATATTCCAAACCCGAACTACGAACCTGAATACAACCACAACTCATGTCATCATGAGCTTCGGCACCGCAAAGATGTGTAGAAAAATTTGCCAGATCCCACGTAACTTGGGAATCGATGGTAAGCAAAGCATGCGTGTGCAATCTGATTCTTTTGGAGTTTTTAAATGCGAAACATTTTTAGCGAACATCGGGGTGTTGGACCATATCTATCTATCTATCTATCTATCTATCTATCTATCTATCTATCTATCTATCTATCTATCTATCTATCTATCTATCTATCTATCTATCTATCTATCTATCTATCTATCTATCTATCTATTTGCTGGTGGTTGTTTCGCTAGCTTCCCTTACACAACATTTTGTATTGTGGGACGCGAACAGATGACGAAAATAAATAACACGTCTAAAATGATAATGATGACATGCGTGTCATGTAAGAACATTACTACATGCCATGCTCATGATGCGCTCGCGGTCGTTTGGTGAGGTTCACATTCACCAAACTTGATATTGCATAAGTTGAATGGATAATGAAGGTATATGACTGGTGCAAAGATGATAAACATCACATGCGTGTCATGTAAGAACATGACTACACGCCCCGTTCATGATGCACTCGTGGTCGTTTGGCAAGCTTCACATACACCAAATTCAGTATTACGTGAGGTTAATGGATGATGAAGATATACGACTTGTGGAAAGATGATAATCATCACATGCCCATCAAAGAAGAAGACTATATTCCACGCTTATGATTCGCTCGCGGTCATTTCGCTAGCTTTACTTCTACTAGATTTCGTAATAGGTGACACGGACGGGCGACGAAGATAAATTACACGTCCAAAAATTATAATCATGACATTCGTGCCATGTAGAACAAGACTACATGCCATGCTCATGATGCGCTCGCGGTCATTTTACTAGCTTCACATACACCTAATTCAGTATTATGTGATGTAAATGGACGATGAAGGTTTATGACTGGTGCAAACATGATAATTATCACTAGCATGTCATGTAAGAACATGGCTATATGCCACGCTTATGATGAGCTCGAGGTCGTTTCGCTAGCTTCACTTATACCACATTTCGTACTACGTGACGCGAACGAACGACGAAGATAAATACAAGTCCAAACATGATAATCAAGACATAGAAGTAATGGACGGCATATTTTCCGTCCGCCTCGTGAAGTTGTGCTGATTTTATTGTGACAATTCAACCTTCCGCGTTCGTGCTTTGCATATCACTGATTCCCACAATTCGTGGGATCTACCTTTTTTTTTTTATTGCGCGAAACGTTGCCCAGTTGCGCTAAAGATATGTACAAGTGCACGCACGCGCATACGTTAAACAGTCGCAAATGTTTTATATCACCAGTTCTTTGCAGTTGAATAACGATGCCAACAGCAACATGGATATTAGCAACACCAAAACCGGTAAGCTCATATAAAGCACTGCTGCTCGTGAGGATCGTAGTCCTAGACACTGCTACATAAATAAATTTAAGTGGATGACACCTGACTAGATTTGTTGTTAACTTGACGTGACGGCTGTATTGTACAAGTACATATGTAATGCTTATAAACTGGAAAGCTAGCACTGTAATCACAAATGACATTTCACGAATATCATTGTCTATTGGGAAAATAGTTGCCAGACCTGGCGTGGCTATTTGGTAGAATACTTGAATGACACGCAGAAGGCTAGGACTTGATTTGTGCTGGGACATTCCAATTTATTTTTGCATTCGTCGGGTCAATGCAGCCAAATGTCGGCTGTTTTTTCAACGATCAAGCCCTAAAATTACCCATGTGTGTTCTCGCTGTTCCTGAGTAGACATAAACTTTCAGAAAGCTCTGGCACATTACCCGCATACTAGTGGCACGTACTCGCCCCTGGGCATGTGCCACTGCTTATGGAAAGTGGTTGACGACGTTCGCGACGGGATCGAGACATCATTTATGTCATGGCCTGCGGGTCATGGCCAGCGCGTCGTATTTGTCAAACCCTTTTACCCTCTTATACTAACTTATTCGGATAGATAGATAGATAGATAGATAGATAGATAGATAGATAGATAGATAGATAGATAGATAGATAGATAGATAGATAGATAGATAGATAGATAGATAGATAGATAGATAGATAGATAGATAGATGTTTCACATTTAAAAACAGCACTGCCAGTGCGGAACGCCCGGCACAGTCACAGAGAAAGCTAGAAGAGTGGCCTTTCAGACTCTTTGTTAAACGCAGTTGCTGCAAGCACACTTGCAGGGTACCCACTGCCCCATAAATCATCCTAATTTCTGTGTGACAGGAAGTCGATCAGTATGCAATTCTTCTTCATTCTTTGGAGAAACATGGTAACCGGTACATACTTGCAAATAATTTTGTGCGATGTTTTTCAGCTGTCGCTGTCGAAGATGAAGAACTACGTTTGAAGCTTTTGCAATGGGTTGGAGCATTCAGTGACCCACTATAGTTACACCATTCGCATTGTATGATGCCTAGTTGTTGCTTTGCTGTTCTAAAACTCTTTATAGCTCATATTAAGGCGATTTCTTTTCCGATACCAAGCCAGTCTAATACCAGTTTGCAACGAAGTAGTTTACAATTACCGGTGTTGATTCCATCCATAATACAAGAAAAAACTGGCGTGGCTCTGTGGTAGAATACTGGACTGGCACGCAAAAGACCCGGTTTTGAATCTCATTGTGTGCATTGCGTGTTTCATTTACCCAATTTTTTTCTCTTTGTTTCGCGCGTTAGTGGTTACGGACAGCGGCGGTGGTGGACAACTATACGGTGCACGTGAGCCTTCTTGTGATCTCATGAGAGCTTTCGCTGTAAAACGCTTGATAACATCAGCGTACAATCACCGTTCGCAAACATTGGCGTGCGCTGGTTGAGTGACTCAAAAAAACAAAAAGCTCAGTGCGCGCCTAAAGAACACTTTTTTCCGGAAAGTCGCACGTGCAACTTTTGATTCAAAGTGCTGACGCAACAGCAGGCGCGAGATTACACCCGGAAAGTGTTATGCTATACCGTGGAGTATCCACTGCATATACAATAGTGAACACCCGAAGATGCATGCGAGAGATCTCTTTCGGAGGAAAGCAAACAAATATAGTAGACCATAAATAAGATACTGGGACGACGACGTGCTGGAAGATGGCAGCTCTACGCAATATAAAGAAGAACAGGCGTAGTGCGTGCCACTGAATTATATAGGAGCTCGTGACGTGAACAGAGGTGGAGGCAGCGTATCTTTCATCGTCGCAGTTATAAAAAAAGCGCGCTTAAAAATAATTCTTTTGTGCTGCTCCCACGATTCTATTTGAATAATGTTTATTCTCCACGAGCGTGTAATCAAAACGAAACTTCCTAAAAAGAGTAGAATTTGTCGGTAAATTTTGAGGCGAGACCGTGCTTCTTCTGGTTCCGTATTTTCATTTTTGTTTTGTTGCAATGTGAAGAAAAAATGGGATGTCCTGTAGAGCGTAACTTGTATTTTTCGGGCCACCATCCAGATAAAACAAAGGGCGTGTTTGCGATGTCGGTGTTTTTTTGGCATGCCAAATAAAAAAAAGAAGGACGTTCACCTAAATACGCCGCAAATAAGTTAACCATAGTGCAAGTGGATCCAGCAGCAAATCGCGGTGCTTGACTTCGCTAGAAATGCGCCCTCTGAGACTTCATTCGCAAAAAAAGAATTTAAAAAATGAGTTTTTGTACTGCTAGGTAATGGGGATGGCATTTCATGACATGTTCACGGTGTTATTGACCCTGCGTCCAATTTTGGTGTCACACATCACCGCTGGGAATGTTGCAGGTGACAATACGCAGGCAAATAAGTGCATCCAGCATTGATACGTATTTTAAGCGTTATCCGCGTAATATGTTTGTTAAGCGTCAAATAGGCACGTCAGCCCTATGCCCCACTGTATGCTTTTTCTGTTCTGGTGGCAGATCCGAGCAAGCTCGTGCTCTCGGTAGTATCTCTGTTATGGCTTGTACTTAAAACTAGCAATTCAGTAATTTTAGTAATTTTATTTATATGTGGGGTTTACCATCCCAAAACCACGTTGTGATTATGAGAGACGCTGTAGTGGAGGGCTCCGAAAATTTCAACCACCTGAGGTTCTTTAACATGCACCAAAATATGAGCACGCGAGCCCGCAACATTTCCGCCTCCATCGGAAACGCAGCCGCCACAGCTGGGATTCAATCCCGCGACCTGCTGGTCAGCAGCCGTGTACCTTAGCCACTAGGCCACCGCGGCGGGGCAATTTTAGTAATTCAGTACTAAGTCTACTGTTTCGAAGCTTTAGTTTTCAGCGCAGATTTATTCAATACTGCACACTTGTGCTACATTCAAGATGGTTATTACAAATACAATATCAAAAAAATAGGACATTCATTCTATGGTGAGGGAAACCACTGCTCCACTATGACGACAAAACATGACGTCCTCACACTTCAGGTTGCGCGATGTTCTTTCAGCTCCCATACCGAACATTCCAACACGTAGGCTAACGTCAACTAAACTGTAAAATAAAAGTTTTTCAGAAAAAGCAGCATCTTGGTTGTGGTGAAGGAAACCGTCGGCTCCACACGATTGTCAGGAAAACAGCCGCTGTTACAATGTCCGTCGAGTCACTTCCGGGGCGTCTGCATTGTCCGATACGGCCGTGCAGCGGTGCAGGTCGTTTACTATACAGTTCGAGACGATAACGAAAAGCTATCGTGTCGGGTGATTGTCAAGAGCATATATCGCCACCCCCGCTAGGCAGCTGCTTGACTATACGCAATGCATGCGTCTTTTTCCCACACGTGTCGCCCGGAAAGTCTTTTGCCAAGCTCCACAAGTCAATCGCGTCTCATTTTTTTTTCGCTACGCTGCATGCGCTGACGCGAATTCTTCGCGACAGTCTGACAAGGCAGTTTTTAAACTCAGAGGAGGTACAAGAACAAAAGAACTCGGCTGGGGGGAACTGTGTGTCACAACAACATCGTTAAACACTCCCTCCTCATTCGTTATACAGAACGTTTTGTTCGCGAATTGTTGGGCGGAAGCCGGACGCCTTCTTTTATTGCTCAAGAAACGCTGTTGCAGCGCTCGCCTCGCGTCCACAAGAAGCGGGGTAACTAGAGGCCGCGCGTCAGGAGCAACACCCTTTTCGCGGCTCTGGCTTAGCGCGCTAATGTTCTTCTTGTCAAGGTTCCTAATGACTCTGAAAGCACAGCGTCTTGAGCCTGCAAGGCCACTGCGTCTCTTGTTTTCACCGCCGAGTCCTCACGCGGATGGCGCGAGTGCACATTTTTCTGCCTTTCCACGTGTGCCTACAGCGCTATGGGAGTCTTCAAGTGTTAATGGGAAAAGTCGCGAAGAGCCGAATGCCTTTGATTAGAGAGCTATTGCGCTCCTGTATTCATTTCCCTATTGTGATCTTCCTCTCTCTCTCTCTTTATTTAGGACACGCTTTTCTGCGCGTCTCTCCGTGAGTTTGCTGAGTGTGTGCGAGATCTATATAGTGAGATAATGGTAACCGCCAACTAAAGCGAGATTTGGATGCACGTTAAAGAACCCCAGGCGGTAGAAATTTCCGGAGCCCTCCACTACGGCGTCTCTCATATTCATATGGTGGTTTTGGGACGTAAAACCCCAAATATCAATCAACTAAAGCGAGAGAGAAAAGTGTCTTGCAACTTTTGTTTACGGCCATGTTCAATATGTCAGTAGCAAACATATCAATGACCGCTACAAAAAGTTTAGTCGTGTAAATGCTAATAGCGAATGCGACCGAATGAGACGGTTGAAATCGTTTCTTATTGACGCGAAGCAAACCCTATAACAATGGCCGAATAAGCGTAACTGGAACTTTAAAACTCTAAGCCATCTCTACCCTTCGCCCTCTATCAATGTATACAATGCACATAAAACAATCATAAACAAGGTCAGAAACAACCTTTTTGTCCAGTACGTATTTTCCCTGCTCATTAGTACGCCGGGTTCACAGCGGTCGGTTACAACCTCAGAATAGCTCAGATACTAGCTCCGCCCTCCGAACCTTGGCATCACCTTGACAAGGTGGTGCCGAGGTTTTGTCAATCACATACGTAAGAGAGTCACGTAAGCTGGGTTCCTTTCAATCCATAGGCGATTTTTTTTTCTCTGCTGCGCAAATGTGATTGGCTGAGACATTTATGCTAATTTTCTCTGGAAGGGGCGGTGATGGCTGTAGGTGTAGCTTGTACTTATTCGCAGGTTGTAACCTGCTAGTTTGTTACTTGAGATCTGTAGATTCGCGTACGCACCCTCCCTACTGAAACGTTCCGTATGCGATGTCCAATATTTCCGTATGTTTCCGTAAGAATCTTACAGAAATATATGGAAAAAGATATGGAAAACATATGCATTCTTTATGAAAACATATGGAATTATTATATGCACCCTGCAGCTTCAGGGTGCAAATAAGAATTTACAGGTCTTGTTCATGAGCCAGTTGGTTCGTTACTCAAAAAAACATTGGAATGACGCGAAGAAGACAGTCGATGAGTCAAACTGACTGACACGAGCACCAACACAAACTGCATCATGCCACCCACCAAAGCCCGTGGCCAAATGACTACGAATCGGCAACGATTCGAGTTTTTTCACGCAGCATATCGCATTCACCCTTCGCCTATAGCTTCAAACGTCCTGAAACGGCTCTTGATGTTGGAGGCTCTCCTTCCGGTAATACAAGTTTTGCCAGCCCCCAATAAAAACCCCACCGAATCTACAGAGGGCAGAACGTTCTGTGCCTGCGTTCCTGTAACTGCGGTTGAGAGGAAGAATAAAGAGCGCAGAACAGAGACTGGGAGATACAGAAGAGCAGTAACACACACGCGCGCGCAATCAAGCGTGCGCACGCACACCCAGAAGTGAAATAGGCTCCGCTTCATCAGGGAAATCGGCTTTGCCCGAAAGCCTCAAGTGCTAAAGCCGCCACAGATCCCCCGTCCCTTTCATTTATGCCCAGTCGGAGCGGCAAATCAATTGCGCGTGACTTCAATTCATAGAATACGGTGCTTGTCTGCTTGTATGCTTTTGTGGTCGAAAACAGGAGGGCGGCAATGTTCGAAACAAGGACGAAAGCAGAGAGTTTAGAAAAAGAAAACAGAAACAAATTCTACGCAGAAACTCTTTCTAAAATAGTTTAATTGACGCGCAAGGGTAGAATTTCGTTTTGTGTTGCTGCATTTCCTATAACGCTGTTTTCAGTGAGCACCTGAATGGCAACTTCTTTCAGTCTGTCGTTCATTCCCGTCTGGAACGGCCCCTTGACATGCGCAATCTGTGACCGTGAAAACGCGTGTTTGAAATCAAACAGTCGCAGGGTTACAATATTCGTGATGTGTGCAATCTCGCATGTCGGCTTTACATGTTGTCCAACAGAGGGCTTTCATTTCATTGCAACAAAATCAGAAAATGCCTTTTTTGAGATTGCTGTAATTTTTTTTACATTTGTTTTGCACCAGGTATATTACGCGTCCGTATTATTCAGATGTATGTACATTGCTAAAACGTGTATGTGTAACCCAGGAATCAGAAAAAGAAGTCTGTAGCCCAGGTGTCAAGGCACATGTCTCTAGAACGTGAGTGTCAGTGTTCGAACACAGCAACGACACAAAAGATTAGTTTGTTTTTATATGTGTTTTTATAGGATAATTCACAACTAACCGAGCCAATGCCACAGCCTTCTGAGCTGTTCAGCACTCCCAGAAGTTAAGCACACATAAATGCCTTAGAACAAAGCCGACGCCCTCTGTCGTAGCTCGAGTGGTAGACTATCAGATGTGTAATTGGAAGATTGTGGGTTCGGAATAATGGACAATAAATGCTGATTTTTCGACCACTTTAATTCCTTTCCATTCAAGTGAGAGTCAGTGCACTATAGATAAAGAGCCACGAATTTAGTCCCCTGTGCTTTCCTCGGCTTAGGTGTGGTAGATTTTGTTAGTTGTGTATAATACAGAAAACAAGCCGCACGGGCAATTTCCCATCTATCGCTCTTCTTGTAAATAAGCATCTTACGCGACAGATGGACTCACGGAAACCAGACACTCTTCTCGTTTAGTCCCGTAAAGAAACGCCTGAGCAAAGAGGGGTCAAATGAATTGAGAATACAGGAAAAACGCGAAAGAAGCGCAGGAAACAAAAAATCGAAGCGCATGTTTGTCACATTCGCGTTGACACTGAAACATGGTTGCTGGACTTAGTTGCGCAGCATTTGAGTGATACAGTACTGTTTTTACCAGCTCAGATGATCACACATTTCATTCTGAAAGCTCGCATCAATTTTTCAAATACGATAATTGTACAGAACCTACTCATTTAACAGTCATGTTATGTGTGCTACTAAGACACTAATTGACACGTATCGCCAGAAAGCGCATAGCCGCTCCCACTGAGTGCATGTACACTAGGAAGCCGCTGTTTTGTTTTAATGTGACTGTTTTTATTTCTGATATATACTATTCGAAGGACGATGCCGTACATGCGCCGTGTGCTGTATTGTAGCAATGCACTTGCTTTGCTTATTCTGCGTCTCAATTATCGCAGAACTTTTCTGAGCTTGTCCTAAATTCATGCAGTGAGTTGATTTAGGTGTGTTGTTTGCTGTTTTTCACACAATAGACTTTGATCACGCCAAACAGAACAAATAAGTAAGTCTGCATGCTTAGAACAACATCAGGCAGTCAAGTTCTATAGGACAAATTGACCGCAAGCACCGTTGTTAACGCGGCGACAGTGTCATTCACAGACGGACTACACTAACGGCGAATACGCTACATCGAATATAATGAACCTTGGGCTTCAGCTGTTTAAATGGACAAAAGTAGGTCACACTCTGTTCTCGACTATGGCTAATTAGAAATATATATGTGTTGCATGCATAAAGAAGTATGGGCACACAACAGTGTTCCCACTCAATTATTACTACGCAAAATTTTTATTTCCTTATGGCCAGAGTAGTGGTTCACCGGTACCATTCCGACATTTTTTGAAATATAAACTCTGTCATTGAGTAAACTAAGACAGAGCTATTGTGTGATGTTTCATGGTGTCTCCCAAGCGTCACCTCAAGCGCTGTGCTTCCCTGTGTGATCGCAGTTTTTTTCGCCTACATTTCTTGACAGTAACGTAGATTCCAAGGACAAAATTCAAGCATAACTCATTGCAATTTACATAGTGATAGTGCCATGGTCAATGGCAGCGTGGAGTTTATAGGGTTCATCATTCATGGCACGTTCGCAGGAAATTTCTTCCACCGTAGTTTCTACCGGATGAGTCCCCATAGTGGCTCGACACTTCTGTGTCTCAACACTTTATTACAAATTGATGGGCCCCAAAACCATATTATGATTACGAGAAATGTCGTAGTGCAGGGTTTCGGAAATTTTGACGACCGTGGTTCTTCAAGCTGACCCTAAATCAGATAGACAAAGTGGAGTCCCTCAAAGTACGACCTATATAGTGAATTAAAACTTTTCATCAAAATTAAGAACAGACATTTTTGTTAGTCTTTTTTATTGGGAAAACGAGATCTTTTGAGAAAAAAAAAACTCTCTTCTCGAACCTTTATTTCTTATTTCACTCGTATTTTAGAAAAATGTTTTTTTTCTCAGAAATGTTGCAAATTCTGTTTTCTATATTTTCCACCGTTTTCAAGTTGCTCAGTTAAGCAGAAAATATGTTAAAGAGAATCAAGCTTAGCAAAGTTTTTATATGAGCTGTCTTAGTCGTTTTTTTCTCACTTTTGTCCTTTTGAGGACAGCATAAGAAACTATGGATGTAAGTGACAGTCATGCGTGTTAAAACGAGCTAAAAAAATTGCGGCATATCCGCATGCTTGGCTGCAAATGTCTTCGAAAGATGACAGCCTTCTGCAGGCCGTAATATATCATTCCTGGTCTTATCCCTAGCCATTTATTTTCTGTCTTGCCTCAGACCCCGTCTCCTACACACTGAATAGCCCGCATCTCACATGAATGGTTAAAATGGAGGAGGGGCTGAGTAAGATATGGACGCCATTTGGCAGTGGTGTTAGGAAACATCAGCATGTTAAAAGCCCAGAGACACTGCCAGGTGGCACAACCATATAGTCGGCGGAGAGATTTTTTTTTCGTGCATAGCATCGCATAAACGTACCACCCACACTATCGTCCCCGTGTTCTTCTTTCGTATGCGTGTTTATTAGCGCCCAAACATGCGTTCAAGTTAGAACAGGCTGCGGATTCATTGGCAGGAATTTCATGATTTCCGCGCATTTTGGAAATCGATGTCGTGAGAAGCAATTAGTGAGTAGTTGCCTATGCATTATTATTATTATTATTATTATTATTATTATTATTATTATTATTATTATTATTATTATTATTATTATTAAAATTCCTGTGATTAAATGCTTTTCCAGGTACCCAGGTAACGCACAACGTTGAGTCAACGTGGTTTGAATGTAACGAATGTGAGGCAACGTTAGACGGTAAACTATAACATTGCACCGATGTTTATAGTATTACGTTGCCATAACACGGTGTTTTTAATGTTGCAGCAACATTCAAATAATGACGTTGTCCGAACGTGTTGCTTTTAACGAGCGAGAACAAAACCACGACACAGAGACAAGAAGGACACGAAATCCTTGTCTCTGTGTCGTCGTTTTGTTCTCGCGCTATAACTATCGTCGTGCCATACCAACTTGCCCAAGCTACCACACTTCTAACTTTTTAACAAGGCAATAACAATCAATTTATCACGTCGCACTAACGTGATGGTAATAATGTGGCATCAACAATCAAATATTCACATTGCATCAACGCTGTATATAGACATCGAGCCCATGTTTAACAGCGAATGTAGAGACATGTAGAACATAATCGCTGAAACAACCAATAACACACATGGCAACTTTTTTCGACTACGTGTACTCAGTTGATCAATGGCTGACAGTGGCTAGTTAGTGCGGTTGAGTAAAAAATGAAAGAAGCATGAACAATACAGACAACAGTTCAGCCTATGTTCTTCACACACTAATCCTTCTATGAATTCGATTTTTTATGCAGCTGCACTCTATGTCTTTGTTTATTTATTTGTTTGACAATACACGATTGCCGTAGTGTAGGAGACACAAACACCAACAAGAGTTACCTGACTAGGTCTCTATAGATTTGCAGCATACTTTCTTCGCACATAGTGACTGCATTGGCAAAAAAAAGAAACAAAATAACAGAATCACATTGTGGAGACCATTGCGTTGCCCTCTTACGTCTGTAGCTAGATACACTAAACACTGTGAATTCATATGTGAGAAAGATTTGTGCAAGAGTAAGCCTTTTAGGACCCTAAAATTCCAGGCAACGAAAAGCCTGCTGTAGGCAGGCTTCATCTTAACCTGCATGCATGCAGACTTGAAGAATAAATTACCTGTATATTTTAAATATTACTATGTGGTTGTAAAAATAGCATGGGAACCATTACATTACGAAGTGAGCAAGCAGTAGTTGAATCAAACTCTGCCTCCATTTTGATGCATCACCACAATCATGTTTAAAGAGTGCTTTCAGATTAAACACACAAGAAACAGATCTACTAAAACGGGACCTACATGCCTGCATGATGCAAGGCAACAGCCACAACAAACCCTACGATTGGCAAGAATTATGGAAGTGGAACCAATAGGCACCATGGAGCTTAAAAAACAGTTGTTTCACAGAGCCCGTACTCTTGGCGAACATAAAAAGCAATCCAATGATTTGAGAAAAAGATGCAAACAGGAAAATCAGTAACTGGATATAGTAATAAATTAGTATTATAGTAATATAGTAATAACCGGAAAGAAAGTATCTGGTTTGCTACCTTGCATTTGGGAAGGGAGACACAAAGGTAAGAAAAATGGAATAAGAGAGAAAAAGAGAGCGGGAGGAAGCGAAAACCCACACACACACACGAGAATGTCCCAAACATTCGACGAGGCGGGTCGATTGCAGAAATTTTAGGACAGTCGAAGTCGCAATAAATGTATAGACATGCTGAGCATTCAGACAAAAAAGGGTGCCCATTCTGGTTCGAAACTTTTTTGACAACTGTTTGCAGTACTCAAGTATCCGGTAGTGTCTGTGATTGGTGAAAATGCAGTATAGAAGCTATTTCACGTGCTCTGCACTTGAAAGCATTTAATGTCTTCTTAATAATTGCGTGTAAGTAAACATCGACCAAAAATTAAGCAATCGTAAAAGAATGTGTTACTCTATCACTGCATAATCTCTCATTCACAGCACACACAGCAAATACCAGGCCTTAAAAACACACTGTCTGCAAGCAAATATCAACATCAAATTGCACCGCGATGAAAGACCACACTAATACACAAGAAAGATTACTCACAGTACACACAGGAGACACCAACCTGGAGAAAGCAGGCCTGCTGAAAACACTGTGTTGTTAGTAAGAAAACCTTAGCCACAAATTTCAGTATCGTGAAAGGGCACAGTAATTTGCAAACAGTATCACCCACAGCAAATCTGAGAGGCGCCAACAAGGAGATGCCAAGCCTGCACAACACACTATGCAGCACACAAATAACACCAGACCACTGTAGTACTCCTGCCATTTGTCCAAAGCCTGGCTTCAGGTTCACTTTGACTGTAAGGCTTATGTCGGCTTGAACAAATGCACCTACAGATTGCGATTCCCTTGCTCGAGTAGGTCGAGCGAGAAGACACACAACTGAGGCAAAGCTGCTAATGAGATGCCATTCTTTCTTCGCATGACTTCACGCAGCTTTCTATGTATTAGATGTAGAAGTAGCACCAGGTTTATACAGCTGTCTGGGCGACTGATACATTTGGTCAGCTGCAGTGTTTTTCTAGTTGGTCCAAACACAAACGGCCGAGGCATATGTCCCAGGTGTGCTCTTTTCCCCTTAACATGCTACGGTGAACTTGAATGCTGTAACTTCTGGCCGTTACTGGTTCCACAACACCACCTTTTTCCTATGGAATTCAAGGCGTGAAAGGTTGCAGTCTTAATGGAGTCTTCTTTGTTCAGTAAAGGAAGCTTCGATACTTTCTCTCTTTAGTAGTTTCTTATTAATTACATTTTTTCCAACTAAGTCTGCTAGTGCAGGGTAGCTTTTTGAAGCAGCATGTTTTATGTCGACAGGGTAGTTATGGTAACCTGTCAGCAGTTAGGCGAGCTTCTCTTTCTGTTCCAGCGTGATGTGCATGCATAAGTAGCACCACGTTTATGCAGCTGCATGGACGACTAATACATTTGGTCAACTGCAGTGTTTTTCTAGTCGGTAACAACACAACCAAGGCTTAGTTGCATTTACAAAACTGTCAAGTATTAAATTAGACTGATGATGATTTGAGCTCGAAGTCGTCTGCGAGCTGCCACTGCTTGGGGAACTTGGTGAGCTCTGTACATGACAATTGTGGACTATTGTCGATAGTTCGCACAAATTGTGATTCATACCTGGGGAGGTATGTTGTCTGATCGTGTTGTCGCGCTGCTGCTCATTGTTACATTCATGCACTTCTAGGATTGAGGCAGTGGGGGAAGAGCCGAGACGTTATTTACATTCCACTTTAGACAGCGAAGGGTGTAGCGGGTATACGTTTTATTGCGTGTCGGCGTAGAGCGTGCATGACGCGTCTTCTTCACAATAGAGAGCTCCATATCTGTTTGCAGAGTCACCTCAGTTAGAGGACTGAAGTCTAAACTGTTGTAGATAAGGACAACAGGTGCGTCTGCTACGGAAAGTCGGAATATCACTGTCCGTTCGATAGGTGCAGCTTCTTGACTTGCAACGGTGAAATAAAGCTGAAATCGCTGTGTGCACAGCATACAGTTCGCCCACAAATTGCCGATCATGCACTTACGCGCTCAGATGTCGCTGCTGTGGACGTTATTTTGTGTAGGAAGATCCGCATCAAGTGAGCTCACTAATGATGCCTAGCTGTTGCGTGGAGATACTCTGCTTTCTTCACTAGAGGTTGTCACTATCGGTCACACTTGAACAACTCCTCACGCTTGACTGGGCCAGCTTAACTTGTTAACTTGACGCCTTTGACCGAGAATGCAGAGAGAAAACACACGAAAAATAAGATGCTCCATGCTACAGTGTTTATATATATATATATATATATATATATATATATATATATATATATATATATATATATATATATTTATATATATATATATATATATATATATATATATATATATATATATATATATATATATATTGTTTTTGGAGTAAATATTGTTACACGTTAATGCCCGTGCATGTCTTTGTCTCTCAGTGTTTCTTTTTTCATTTGCAATAGAGCTTTAGTATCACACACTCACAAGCCAAAATCGCTGCGTTAACAAGTTCAGCTAGAGGCCCTCGTCCTCTGCTTTGACAAGAAAGGAGGACAGTTGCGAAATACATGTTGCGATGTCTGATACACTGGATAGCACTCACAATTCAGGCTATACACACGCTTGAATAGGTGTGGGTGACGGCGTGTTAAAGCAACAAAATTACTGATGCAACCTGCGGAGTATACTGGGCCAGTTGCTGTTTATTCTAGCCGGGAGGAACAAACTAATGTCACAATGTTCCGCAGATCCTTTTACTGATGATGTTTCAGGCCAATTTGTTGGGTAGTTTCTGCATAAGTGACTTCCTGGAAAATAGCGTGTCAGTTCGCAATTATAGTATTATGGAATTATGGTGATATGCATCATGTCCGCAAATATAGTATTTTTATATAGCCTAAGCGTTCAGAAATAAGTTCGCTGAGAAAGATACTTTTGTTCTCTTTTTTTTGTTACTGTTATTGTTGCGTGCCTGCTGAAGCCACCAAAGGCTAAGGATATTCGCGACCCATATACGAGGTTTGCTATACCAATGTTTTACAAGTTTCAAGGAAAACCTTTGTATATCTGAGAACACCTATGGGGTAGAGCAGGCATTTCTTCAGGAAGAAGCAATTGGTGTCAAGAGCAAGTTCATCGTCCTTTCTTGTGATGCTTGTAGCGGAGGTTATAGACTGCAAGCTATGTAAGTTCTTTACAGGGTGGCAGCAACTCTTATTCGAAAATGCGAAAGACAAATAAAACAGAGGAGTTTGGCCCGCTAGATTTCGTGAACAAGGCAAATGAGAAAATATGATATTGAAACAATTCTTTTACAGACCTAAGTGCTCTTTGGCCAAAAATTGTCGTCAAAATTGAGACCGGAGATTTATAGTTAGTATGCTTTGTAAAATAAGCTTTTACGGAAAAGTTTGCCTATTTAACAACTTTTTTTTAAATTCTACAAGCACCTCAGCAGTTCAGCCAAGCAAGGAAAGTCCTTGAAGGTGTCAGAAGACGCTCCAAAACACCCCCAACCGTTCACTTTCGGCTGACAGCAACAGCTGCCTGAGTCGGCGCAGCAACATGCTGGCGCCTCGCACTAGCGCGCCTGGGAGAGAACTGAACATGGCGACCAACATGTCGAAGCGGGAGGAAGGCCGAGCCGGGAAGACAAGACGGCTGCAGCTGCTGTGGAAATCCAGAAATCAGCAAAGCCGTCGTCAGACGAGCATGAGCTCGGCGAGCATGTTATTGACGAGCGTGCACCGACATCGTCAAACTTTCCGGAGCACACTCAGCAGCAAACGTTCTCGATGCCGGCAGGTGTCGTCGGTCGAGGGCGAAACAGCCGGAGCCGCAAAGCCAAGGCGGACCACGGTGGAGCGCTCCCCAAGTCGCCCAGGCCCTCGGGCCCGGGCTTGCATAAGGCTGGCATGAGGCGCCCTTAATGCAGTGCCAGAAAGGTATGACGTGACACCGCGGGGCACCCAAGAGGCTGCACTTCGGGGAGCCAACACGAAGAGGTCACGTCAAAACAACATCCGGGTCGAGAGCCGGTAGCTGATGACATGGACACTGACGACTTTTAAAGACGATAATCCTTTAAAGATGATCGTCTTTCTTGGGGACCTTCGACGCAAAAAGTTTGGTCTGTCTGTCCATCTGTCTGTTTGTCCACTCTTAACGATACCGGGTGCTTTAAACAGCACCAGCCACTACACCAAACGGCCGACCCTATCCGCAGCGCCCACCAATGTTGTTGAAGATTCAGTCTCATACTTGCGCGATTATCAATAAAAAAGCAATTATGGCGCATATCTGAGGCACCATGACAACACAAATGTATTCTGTAAGTGCGTCGTTTACTAGAAAAGGCATACCTAAGTAATTTTAGGGACCGTAGCGTTTTTCACGCTGCGCTGACCCTGCAACGCTTGCACGAAAATCCAAGTGTTTCCAACGCTTTGCTAAGACGACACGGTGGTGGTACCTACCCGTCACCTTGCGTTGTACAACTTATCATCTCTGAGACGGGCGCGCACGCCCGTCTCAGAGCCAGACGCTTCGTTTTTCAAGATAACTGCCTGATAGCGCTCATGTCTCACTTGTGACGTGACTTGATGCGGTCGTTCGCCTCTGGTGCACGCTCGAGGCACTATAACGCAGCGCCTCAAGAATACCATTCACCAAGTTTCTTGCGCAGAACATCAAATAAACGTTTTGTTCGCTCTCTCCCGACGCAAGACTATCCTCTTTCGACGACATTTGGAGATTAACTTAGAGATACGGGGCCAATTTTTTTTTTAATAGTTGGGTGCTTTCCATGCTTTCACACCGTCATGTGTTTCCACGGCCACCCGTATCATAAAGGGGCCGAGGGCTGAACGTTTCCTTAGCGACGCTAGCACGCTAGCCCCAGTGACTCTGCAATAATTGTCACGCGGTTCTTTGCGAGATTATGAACGCTCAGTAACGCGAAGATGAAGTGTAAATGATTTGAAGAAATAGGCAATAAACGAGTCCCAACAGTTTAGTGCCCTGAAAGAGTCATGCATGCATGGCGGTGTGTGAACATGTCGGACCCCCGTGTCCTTGGTTTTCTTTTTGCTTCTTCTTTGCCTTTTTCTCTGTTTTTTTTTTTGTTGTAAAATTGTACCTTGATGTTCCTGCCGTGACGGTGTTGTTTCTTCGGTGGTTTATTACCGGCAAAGGGTTAGTGCACGTGGTGTGTTTTTTTTTATCACTTGTCTCAAACTGTGCAACGTATTTATTGCACTCTGGTACTTATGGTCCCCAAGAAAGACTATATCGTCTTTAAAAATCAAATGCTGAATAATAAACATGAACAGCACTTACTAGTGCAGAGCGAGAATCATTATTTGCCGTCGGACATTGATGCAGTGTGTGTTTCGTCTTTCTTTCGGTCAACTTTTTTTATTCTTTAGAGTTTCGATCTCCCCCATGCTATTCAAAGCTGGTTAACATCCCTGCCTTTTATCTCTCCTACTGCTTTCCTTTCCCATTAACTCTCCCCATGGAGGAGGGGGTACCAGACGCGCTTCTGGTTGGCCTTCCATCGTTTCCTTCTCTTCTCTTCCTCTCCGCCAGTACATGCTCTACAGAGGGCAGCCCTTAATTGACATTGCAGGATATCTTCACACAAACATAGCCTGCACAGGGCTTTTCACATCACCCTGAGCGTATTTCTCGTTTTTTTTTTTGGCGTTCTTTCGTTTTGTTCATCGTGCAAACACATAAACTATTGTAACGAACATGGTGCATGGACCAACTGACGAGAAGCGTGGAGCTCTACGCAGTCTGCTTAGCTACACGCGTAATCGATGTTCTACGCAGAGGAGCTGTGGTCAACGTTGCAACAAGGGCTTAAGCATTCCCGTCTGCTCAGAGACTTAACCGATATTTCCAACACTTTCGCGTTACTTCACCTAAGACGATTCGAGAGGCATGCGACATACCGAAGCTCTGGGAAGTGGAACCTAATACCTGATCTGTGGCTGTTCCCCGCCCCTCTTGTACCTTCACGGCACATACATTCAAGCAAGCTATGTCTAAGCTCATGCAATACTCTTACTCTGAAAAAAAAGGGCCATAGTTAGGATGCTACAGTATACTCCGAATCGAAACAAAACCAAATTGTAAAAAAAGTGTGCAGCTGTGCTTTTTTTTTAACCGCGTAAAAATACGCTGGGTGAGGCACGACAAACACGCACGAACATGTTGCTGTGTGCTGTTAAAAAGTGCTGTTCACAGTATAACGAAGTGTGCACTAATCATGCCGAATTAGCTCTCCCGCTGCCGGCTGTTCCAACTCGGACCGCTTACTCCCCGGTGGGATCTCGTACACGAACGGGCGACCCGTGCAAACACGCGCCTCTTTTATCTGTAGGTGCCCTCCCAGGTGCAGTTTTACTGGAAAAGCAATTAACCTGAGTGGTGAGGCTTGGAAGCTCCGCACCGCTTCTCAGCGTGCATGCTGCAGTGGCCGTCAAGGTTGTATGAAATGCGCCATCATCCACATCACCTCGTGCGACCAGCCACGAAAGTGCTACTCGATCAGCCTTACCTGGGTGATGGCCAATGTCATCGAGAAATGCAACAATGCACTACCCGCCACACACTCACCTATACCATAGCTGTGCAGAAAGGCAACTTCCGCATTTTAAACTCCGGACCTTCAAATAAAAAAATTAATAAACAGCTAATAATCAAGCGCGCTTTTTCTAGAATTTGTATTGTGATTCAGTATGTATGTGTTCGGCGTTCTGTGTGGTCTATCGGTTGCGGTGCTCGGCTGCTGATCGGCTGGTCGAGGGATCGAATCCCGGCCACGGCAGCCGGATTTTGGAAGGCGAAAATGATCCGTGCATACTTAAGATATAGGCGCAGGTTAAACAGAGCCCTTGGTGGTCAAAATTTCCAAAACGCTACAACGGCGTCTCTCATATTGATATAATGTTTTGGGATGGTAACCCATATGAATTATTTTTGTTTTGTATGTATCTGTTTTTTGCGTGAGCGTATGGCGTCTGTGTGTGCATAAGTACTAATGAATGTGCGTGCTTGTTTGGAGTGTGTGCGTGCCAATTTTCGCACGTGCGTAAGACATGCTGCTAAATTTGTGCATATTGTTAACCTGCGACTTAGTAGGGGTGGGAAAAGGAGTCAAAGGGGGCACACAGATTGCGTCTGTGTAACGTTAAGACTCATATTAACCATGCAACCACGAACAGGTCAGCTCGTGCGTCGTCTACGGTGCTCTACCCAGTCATTTGAATGCGTCAGCAGCGATTGCCCGTGTCCGCCACTTGCATGACATGGGCTGGTAACCACTGGGCCATTACGGGAGTTGACCAGCTCAAACAATACGCCAAAGCTTCCACATTGACAGCAAGTACAGCACATATTGTTGCCTTCTTGTCTCACCGATTCATCCTGCATCATGGTTCACCCCAGTAGCATGGCACTGATCGCGGTCATACCTTCTTGACCGAAGCAGTTGAAGGCGTCGTCAAAACATCACGTTGTTCCTCACATAACTACAGCATAGCCCCGTGAAACCAATGACCTTAAGTATCGCTTCAAACCTATGCTCGGCGACAGATTTTCTATGCATGTGGCCGCCGATTGCCCTGATGGGAATAAAGTGGTTGCTTGGGCGAGTTGGGACGGCATAGTTCACATACAAACAGCCCCAAAAAAGAAGGACAAGACAAATAGGGGAAGGGAGTGATTCTTAAGGAAAAAAAAAACGCGGACAGCGGCGCTGACCGGAGAAGAAAGGAGAAATTTTGTGCATTGTACACGGCACGAACGCGCATGGCGACAATGACACTTGGTTGCACGGTGAACCATTTAAAATAGCCCATTATGCTAGAAGTAAAAGTAGATAAAGTGGTCGCATGGGCGCGTTCACACAAGATAATGTCAGTGTGCTTCTATATTTTGTCCTCTGTTTTGGTGCTGTTTTTATGTGAACCAATGGAACGTCACTTTGCCATTCGTAACATGTGCGTACAATACGAGTACTCAGGATCTTTATTTTACAACTTCTTAATATCCGCATGAACCTATGAAGGACAAAATGATGTGTTAGGCTGACTTCCTAGGAAAGAAATTGCGTGACAGGAAATGCGCACGTAGACATTCATTCAAGTATTGAATTGTGACCAGGGGCAGCAATCGCGTATAAAAAATCATGAAAATTATACGCTTCATTGTTCTGTTCTCGTGCATTATATAGTGACAGGTGTTTGGAAAGAATAAATAAATAAATAAATCATTACACACGCACCTTCCCGTCTCTTTTCTGGAACGAGAATACGCGTATTGAAACCGGTGGTTTAATTATGTCGCTTTACCGAAATTCGCCACAAGCTGACAGCTGAAACAAGGCAGCTCAAGCGTGCTCTCAAATCTGACCTTGAGATTTGAAAATAATAATTATAAGGTAGACAACGCAGAGGTCTGAAAAACTGGCTAGGATTCTCGACGTTGATACAGCCATAGCGCAGCTCTCGGGCACCGATTCGTCCCTTGCACCGTCCTGCTGGAAGGTGCACAGCGAGTGCCATCTCGTGGCGTCGAGAGAAGGTTTAGAGTTCTGCGACGGCGAGCGAGAACGCCTGGAGTCGTTTGAGGAGTCGCCCCTCTGCCGATCACTAATTCGAGCAGTGAGCGACGCTGAGAGCTCACAAAGCCGCTGCACTGTGCCGCCGGCGTTTTGAGTGCCCCCCAACCAAAAAAAGCGCCGCGGAGATCGCGGGTAGTGAAAGCGATTTGCTTTCTGCTAGGCATTGAAGTTTACGGCAGCCGCAGTAATGTTTCCTGCCACGGCGGTAGTCGTGTATTCAGTTTCCGCACAGCGTCTCGTGCTACTTTTGTGTATTCAACCATACCAGATTCCTGCGAGTTCTTTCTCTCCTTCGGTTTCTTTTTTCGTTCCCTCTTTTATCCCCATTCACGCGCTCCTTAATATACACTTCCCCAGAATACCCATCACTCAATTCCATTGCTTGATAGTGTGTGTGTGTGTGTGTGTGTGTGTGTGTGTGTGTGTGTGTGTGTGTTTGTGTGTGCATGCATGCGCGCGCATTGTAACATTTATACATACATACATACATACATACATACATACATACATACATACATACATACATACATACATACATACATACATACATACATACATACATACATACATACATTACATACTTCGTTGACCGATCAGATGCTAGGGGTTTTACATAGCAGTGAAATCAGCCATACGGCAACTTGCGCCGCAGCGGCAGTCTTTTGGCTCTCCTCTCACCCTCGGCTCGCAATAAAATTTTGACTGAGAGTTTCCGAAAACAATCTTTACATCCGACTCCGTGGGCGTTGAAAGCGCCAGAATTATGGAGTTTGGCAAAGAAAAGCATAAAAAAAGCAGCGCACGAGGTGATCGCAAACACAGGCTAAGGAAGAAGCGCTCGCCAGGGACGATGCAACGCCGCCACGATCAAATTGTCGCCGTCAGGCGCACACTCTGGCCCGATAACGCCTTTATTGCGTCGCCCCTTATATCTACGAATGCACCGTCAAGGCGACGCACCACGCATACAGAAATGCGCCTCTTGGAGTTTTCTTTTTTAATTTTCAACGTGGCACGCACAGGAACTCGGGGCAGTGCATGCCATCGATTTGTCATTTACTTCACGGAAAAAACAAGTTACAAATCATTTTCCGATGAAAGCATAGTGTTTTTTTTTAATTTTTTCTTTCTCTCTCTCTCTCTTCGAGCTCTTTTTTCCCCGGTTTTGCCTTTCTCGACGCCTCTCTTTGTTTACCATTTCAAAATACCACGGCACGTTCACTCTTGCGAACATATTATATGTGTGCGCCTTCCGAAGCGGCGGACGCACCCTCGACTGCTTTCATCAATACGCATGAATGCGATATTGCAGCGACTGCGGTGTCCGCTCTTGCCTCGTTCAGGCTTCTTCACTTCATTTGTTTTTGCTTTGTTTTTATGAGACGCAGACAGCGAACAAATAGCTCGGGGGTACTGAATCAATCGAGATTCTTTCTATCCAAAATAACCCCAATGCAAATGAGGATGCAGTGAGCAGCATTATGGATACCCCGCTAGATGTGTATAAACTTCTAACGATAAAGTATTTTTTTTTGCCGTCACCGGATGTGTGTTTCTTGCTCCTAAATGGCAGCCACAGTTCAGTGTACGCGAGGGCATCAAGGTTTGTTTACGGTCGTCATAACAAAGATTTCTACATTAAACTGCGCTTGCCAAGTTGTTTAAACGCAACTTTTTTATTTATTGATGTTCCAGTAGGAACTATATGGAAAATAACTTGAACGCAACATCGGTACTTGCGCTTTCAGGTTCTTCCGGGCAGTATTGATTGATTTAGGTTTTCTCATACTTCATGTGAGGAGACTGATTATGGCTCATAAATAGGGCGCGGGTTACTCCTCAGCCATCGAAGAGGTCGATCCCGCAACACACGAATTTCTCACAGTAATGTGTGCGAACTCTCTCATATGTGTTTCTCTTTCTTTATCGTTAAAATTCACCTACCCCTCTTTCTCTTCTACAGGGTAGCACACCAGTCCTCCTAGACTATACTTAACAGCCATGCTTTTCCTCTTCTCCTGCTTCTTCCTTCTCATTCTCACATTAATACAGAGGGCAACATCATATGAAGGTGTCCGCACGTAGGATTCCCGATATTATTGTTGGTGAATTTGCCGAAACTGTTTGTACTGATAACCGCTGTGTCCAGCTGATATGCAGGTATTCTCAAATGATGGTGACAATCGTTCAGCCAATCTGGAGTGGTGTGATGCTCAGTGCAGCGAAGCTTTCAAGGCGA
Source organism: Rhipicephalus microplus (assembly GCF_043290135.1). NCBI lineage: Eukaryota > Metazoa > Arthropoda > Arachnida > Ixodida > Ixodidae > Rhipicephalus > Rhipicephalus microplus. The sequence continues at coordinate 363,368,284 of NC_134710.1, forward strand.
GTGTCTCCCAGAAACGCTGAACGGCTGCAGCAGTACCGACTACCGCGAAAACAGGCACAATATGAAGGCGTACAAGAGAGTATGCAACATCATATGAAGGTGTCCGCACGTAGGATTCCCGATATTATTGTTGGTGAATTTGCCGAAACTGTTTGTACTGATAACCGCTGTGTCCATCTGATATGCAGGTATTCTCAAATGATGGTGACAATCGTTCAGCCAATCTGGAGTGGTGTGATGCTCAGTGCAGCGAAGCTTTCAAGGCGAGTGTCTCCCAGAAACGCTGAACGGCTGCAGCAGTACCGACTACCGCGAAAACAGGCACAATATGAAGGCGTACAAGAGAGTATGCAACATCATATGAAGGTGTCCGCACGTAGGATTCCCGATATTATTGTTGGTGAATTTGCCGAAACTGTTTGTACTGATAACCGCTGTGTCCATCTGATATGCAGGTATTCTCAAATGATGGTGACAATCGTTCAGCCAATCTGGAGTGGTGTGATGCTCAGTGCAGCGAAGCTTTCAAAGCGAGTGTCTCCCAGAAACGCTGAACGGCTGCAGCAGTACCGACTACCGCGAAAACAGGCACAATATGAAGGCGTACAAGAGAGTATGCAACATCATATGAAGGTGTCCGCACGTAGGATTCCCGATATTATTGTTGGTGAATTTGCCGAAACTGTTTGTACTGATAACCGCTGTGTCCATCTGATATGCAGGTATTCTCAAATGATGGTGACAATCGTTCAGCCAATCTGGAGTGGTGTGATGTTCAGTGCAGCGAAGCTTTCAAGGCGAGTGTCTCCCAGAAACGCTGCACGGCTGCAGCAGTACCGACTACCGCGAAAACAGGCACAATATGAAAGCGTACAAGAGAGTTTGCATAATCATTATGCAGTCTTGCTCATCTCCCCACTTTTCTCACGTCTCTTTCATTAGCACGCTGAAGGCCGCAAAAGCAAAATTATTGGTGATTGTATCATTCGTCATTGTGAAATGTAAGCGCACCCACGCTCTTTTTTTTTTAATTTGAAGCAGCTGCGTTACTTTTCATTTCGACGATATATCGGACTAAGAACTTCAGAGGCATGTAAATACGTGTTATTGTAGATTAGTTTCTATATATAAATATTTTATATTTTCATTTATTACATTTTAATTTTCTGTATGTGATTTTTGTTTAGTTTTACATTTATTATACATTACATCGGTGCGCGAAACGCAGTTGCGTACGCTTTCTTTTTTTGCTTTTTTTTACTTTTGCGTTCATTTTTGTTCAAGTTCGCTTATTGTTTCGGTGCAAACGTTTTCAAGCAATCTGGCCAGCGTCGGCAAAAAAAGAGAGAAAGAAACATAAACCTCGCAGGTCCTATTAACCATTCACCTAGGACTATTTGAAGACGGAATAACACTACATGTTGTTTTTCTTAAATTGTTTTCCTCATTCGAAGCATCGACCTTACCCCGCCCTCCTCAGAAAGCGTTCTCCACCTTGATTGTTTTCTACTGTCCCCGTGATAAGCCCACATTCGACCGAGTGCCTATGTGACGTGTGACTTCATCACGCGACGTCACGTTATGGGAAGTCATATTGACATCATGTTGTCGTTAAACAATTTGGCTATCTGTGAAATCCTAATGACGTCATTACGTGATGATAATTTTCTTCATCATTCGTTGTTGACACCGCCGAAGCCGAAGCTGATGGTCAACTTTCGAGCTTGGTGTGGCGTCTAAGGCAGGCTCGGGCCTTAATAGGAGCGTCAAGTGGCTTGAGGAGCGCCAGACAGAGGCGAAAAAGGAACTACGGTCAATGACAGAGGCCAAAGGGACGACGAGTGCAAGTGGCCCCACGCCTGCGCATACTTGAACAGCCCCAGCGGAGTTTTCGCAGAATATTCAGCATCAGTGCAAACTAGCGCTTTCATCAAGCACCATGTTCGTTCGTGAAGGTAATAAAGTAAATACGAGACAACAAAGCAAAGATCACGAACAGTGATGACACAATGTCTGCATCTATAATAATAGGGAGACTCTGTGTTGTAAAGTATCTCTGTCTGTCTTTTAGTTCATTATTCGACTGCCCATGTTTAGCGTAACAAACTTAATGTAGTCTAGTAAACCTTCCTATACCTTCCTACATCCCTTCTCTCTCTAGATGAACTGTCAAGGTGGGGCATACTAAAAATCCAAACGTTTTTCATCCGTCACAATTACCAATATAATCGACACATCATCATCATCATAACATAAAACGAGGCCAAAAAGCTACTATTTGAACAAGACTTCTGTGCTGTAAGGGAGGAGTTTAGTAGTATTATTGACTCTGCTAAGTCAGTGAAGTCGCGAAGTTTGTATGAATGGGCAATTGATGGCAAATATACACAAAAAAATCAAATAAAAACGCACATCATGTGAGAATTACGTAAGGCTTCTTGAAGCCTAGTTTTCTCTACTTATAGCTATTTCTGCTTAGCGTACGTCATGCTTAGTTCTTCACAGTTTTTCTACAGAGAGCTTTGAGAGCTTTACTACGCTATATCCGCATAGGTAAACTACGTAGAGAACGGGATGAAAGTCCACTGCGTGAAGCGCTTTTTGAAACCCAAGATATGCACGTGTTTGAGCGCGATTCAATTATATCGACACATACTGAAATGCGGGATGCGGGAGCCGTGGCAGCAGATCAAATATTCCACGTCCCGGGGGCTTAGCATCTAAAGGCCAAAGCCACCAATCGATGGCTGAATGTTGGATCGCGATAAAAATTTCAAGCAATAGAGACGGCAATCTGGCATTAGTGGCTCTCCTGACTCATGAGGAAGTCAGTGTTCCGCTTTGGAACTGGGGCCTCGCATTTACGAATATTCCTTCATTCCTTACATAAAAATGATCATCGGCGCTGCGTCCCGTCCTTGAGGGTAACGGAGCCATAACATGTACAGACGGCACTATGTGCGATTGAGTGTCACATCCTTGAATTTTCAGGGACATATGTTCAACGTAGCAGTTACCCTCGACAATATAAGCATACTAGGTTCGATTAAACGTCATCATTTTCTTAACAACTGAAGGGAGATGCATTGACTAATTAATCATTTTTTTTAAATTTAGGTCCCAAGAACACGATATGATTATAAGGGACACCTCAGAGGAGGGCTCCGTAAATTTTTATCATCTGGCGTTTTTTACCACGTTTACTGTGTCGTGGATCACCGTTTGGTCACGGCATGTGCTACCCTACGCGACTTCAAAGCTACGTTTCGTAGCAAAGTTTTCCCGCAGTTATCGAAGTATGTGCCGCTGGACTAAGAGTAGGTGTTTTCCCGGTTGCTCCCTAACTTTATAGCGCACCTAGTGGAAGCACGGGCCTTTTGAGGGAACGAAAAAAAAAGCACACCTCTGAGGAAAGTAACCAACTTATTGCAGAAACTGCTTTAACGTGTTTTTCGTGCTAAGATATTTGTATTTATACAGCTACAGCATTACTGAAAAAAAAAAGCCGGTAAACAGCTCTGTATCTCTCAAATGAATGCGCCATACGCCCGCTGCAAAGGTGGCAGCGACATGACTTTGGTCGATATTCCTACTAAGTTTAAACTTTTATTAAGATTATGAATATTTATATCCCATGAACTAATTATATGTGTTTTCTTCTGGCATGCACTTGATATTTAACCACAAAATCACGCGAAAAAGTCAGAAAACAGTTTCGCATCATTCAAATAAACGCGCCATACGCCCACTGCAAAAGTGGCAGCAGCATCTCGAGCCCCGCCGCGGTGGTCTAGTGGCTAAGGTACTCGGCTGCTGACCCGCAGGTCGCGGGATTAAATCCAGGCGGCGGCGGCGGCTGCTTTTCCGTCGGAGGGGGAAATGTTGTAGGCCCGTGTGCTCAAATTTGGGCGCACGTTAAAGAACCCCAGGTGGTCGAAATTTCCGGAGCCCTCCACTATGGCGTCTCTCATAATCATATAGTGCTTTTGGCTGGTTAAACCCCACATATCAATCAATCAATCAACCAATCAATTAATCAATCAAGCGCCATCTCGAGAGAGCAAGAGATAGAGGGATAGCCACCTGTCCCGCCGGTTGGTTCCTCCGCACCTAAAACCAGACCAACAAAAAGTGTGCCAAGTGAACGAGGCATAGACTTCACGAGCCAATGGCCTACTGCCTCTGACAAAATGCGGACTTCATGACTGGGATTTGAACACGCGACCTTTGGTTCAACAGTAGAGCACCATAACCGCTCATATACCACCATGGCCACCGTTTTGTGCAAGGAGGCAAGGGCAACAATGCCTTTAGTAGGGCAAGCGGTGGGGGATGAAATTTTTTCGATGGATCAGCATAGTGCACGCACGCAAGCAAACAGACAAACCCACGCACGAACGTACATAAGGTGGCAGAACCCCCCTCCCTCTCCGTAAAAACTTCTCGCTGCGCTCCAGATTAAACGCTTGCACGCCTGAAATAGGTGAACGCCTTCATATGCACTTCCGTTAACAACGAAAATTCTTCTTCAAAGTGCATTTCTCTTTTACACAAGGTTTATTTGTATTATAAAGAAGGCAAGACAAGCACTCGTTTAAACTGCATATGTCCAATATGCGCGTATCTAGTAACAAGCACTCGTTTAAACTGCATATGTCCAATATGCGCGTATCTAGTTGGAAATAATATTTCAATAGTACTTATAATCGCATCTCTTGGGGGCCAGAGTTGGTTGTGCTAGTAATTGGTGCGAGATATCTCAATATCTAGAAACTGTAACAAAGTTGTACGGTATAGGGGCTCGCCAATTCAGATTTCATTTAGATGGGTACAGTGTCTGTCTGCATAAGTGTTCACTCTCCTGTAGTCCTCGATCAGCCCCCACAAAACACATCTACAGGCCGTGTACACCAGTCTATACATTTTCATGAGCTTTGTAAAATACACATAAGTAAACACCTATGCACGGGTGCTCGCTCTTAATATTTCAGAAATATTTACTGAATACTTGCAAGCATCAAAGGAGTCTAAGCAGCGGAAATTTCGTGGGAACCGTGCAAGAGTACGTGTCCTGATCAGAGCAATGCAGAAATAGATACCTGCATGACCACTGTGCAACTTGGATGGCACACGTTTAGGTTTTCCTTCTTCTTAAATCATTATTACCACGACGAGAGTAAGCTCTGCGGAACCCATGTTAGTGCTACGCAAATGACTTTGCAATAGGAGCACAGTGGGCTATCCAATTAAATTATGTTTACTTTCGTTGCTTTCCATTTCAGTGATATTCCAGGCGTTCGTCTCAGATGTTCTAATAAGTGACCCCGATTTCCCTTTTTTATTGTGGTGGTTATATTGGACATAATGGCAAAGTATCATTTCAGATGAAGTATTCCGTAATTATGTCATGGCTTTATTTGCCTTCAGTTCTAGCTTTTTTTGTTTTCTTTTTAGTTCAAAGCAATTGGAGAGCCCGGCTTGTCTTCCATTCGTACTTCTCATGCGGCGTGATCACGTTCACAATCACGATACTTGTACAGGCCATAACAACGCTAGTAGTCGGGCTCAAACAAAAGCTAAAATGAACGAACAAGGTCTAGCTTGCTATAATTACCAGAAATAATCTGATGAGTATTAGAATTATAAACATAAAATGTCTCAAACGCTTCGTAAACATAGGGCTCACTCTAGCGGGGTGCGAGGGAGGGTGGCACCAACAGGCCGCGCGACCAATTCCGTTCTTCCTCCTGCGAAGAGCTTAAATATATATATATATATATATATATATATATATATATATATATATATATATATATATATAGATGAAATAGATGATCAGAGTTTCTTCCGGCTACCGTAAAAAAAGTTATAAACTTCGAGAATAGTGCAGTATAGGAAACAAAACAATCCACCAGCCGAAACTGTTAGGATTAAATATATATATATATATATATATATATATATATATATATATATATATATATATATATATATATATATATATATATATATATACATATTTATATATATATATATATATATATATATATATATATATAATTCGAACCAAATCAACTGCTTCACGCAAGCCTTTCTCTACCATTCTTTCTCACCCGTTTCTACTCTGAAGATATAAATTCGTTTCTGTTTTGGCCCCCCTTTTCCTGTCCGGTGTCGATATCCATTAAATCACTCGTCCCTTTGGAGTGGAGCAAGTATACTGCAGAGCCAACACTTCACGTCGTCAGACACCTACAGGACTACGCCGACCAGATGCCACTCGGCTTTGCCGTTTATGGCTAAAGGTGGCTTTCACGAAGTGGTTATCCTTTCGAATAAAAATGGCTGAGGACCCTTTTGGAAAATTGTGTTAGCGAGAAGACAATTGAGCCCATTTTCTGCGACTTTCTTTGCTACAATGCGCTGAAAAAATCACTCGTGGTCACTCTAGCTCGCATGGATCAAGAGAGCGATGACGGTTAAAACCATTTTGGAATGTCGTCTTGAGAGGTGATCCAGGAATGATGAAGGCGGCGAAGGCATTGCTCGAATTTTCGACAGCCTCAGATTTTCATTAGCGATTACTGACCAATGGCATCATCATGACTGTTAGGTATGTGACTTTGTGCGTCAGTGTATGCTCTCACCCTCCCTCCCTCTCTCTCTCTCTCTCTCTCTCTCTCTCTCTCTCTTTATTTACAGCTTTATTTAGATCGTCTAAACGACGCCCTTTTTTTCCCCAACATGCCAGTTCCTGTAAACTGGTTAACATCCCTGCCTTTCCTTTCTCTCCGGCTAGTGCCGCACAAACACGAACGCACATACGCATACACACATACGTGTGTGTGTGTGTCGCATGCTTATCGCATGCTATAGTCCCAAAAAAGTAGTCAAGCGCAAGGCTGATGGCCCCGTTCATTTATTCAGCAGCAATGCATCGCGGTTAAAAATCGGCGCTGCTACCGCTGTCGACAAGCAAGAATAATGCTGCGAGGAAAGGAGACTTCCTGAAAAGAAAAAAAAAAGGAGTGAAAAGAAACAAAAGGAGGAAAAAGCAGCAGAAAAAAAAGCAGTGAAAAGAACCATAAATTTATTGCTGTTGTGCGAAAAGTAGGTTCCACACTTGCACACGACGTCTTCTCTCTTTTATTGCCTTTTTATTGAAGGAGGACCGTTGCTCCGCACTTCGTACAAGCGTTTGGATTCCTTCTCGCCACGTTTTTTTTTATTCTTACATCGTTACGTCTTAATGCACGTTCCAGCCAATAGCGATTAGTGGCTTTGGGAAACATAGCAGTGCGAGCAGTTTACCGCCTTAGTATTATCTCCCTCTTCGTTGTTACTTTTTTCTCCATGTGGTTCGTGGCAGCGGTTGGGTATAGCGGGCTGTTGTGCGCGCGAAGCTCGTTTGTGACCCCCCCCCCCCCCCACCCCTACTTTCAGATGCAGACACATGCTCAGCATGTATTCGTCGTTAAACCGATTGGAGAACACAAATAGCAGTCGCCGTTACATCACCGGTTGCTGGTTGGCGCACACGCCCTCTTGATACGAATTAACCTGACGGCCATACAGCATGCAGGCCACGGTGACACCGCAGAGTATTTGTCGCCATGAAACTTGCAGTGCGCGTGCATTTCATTTAACAAACACGTACACACGTCGATTTATATATACACGCCTGAAGAGCATTGGTGCACCTCCAAGACTTGAAATACCATTATGTCCTGGAAGACTTGTTGAAGTATGTATCTATGTATATATATATATAAATATATATATATATATATATATATATATATATATATATATATTGCGGCAGTTCGTCTTCTTTCATAAAACTGGACGATTTATCGCAAGAATCGTCACCCAACCATTGTGGTCTAGTGGCTAAGGTACTCGGCTGCTGACCCACAGGTCGCGGGATTGAATACCGGCTGCGGCGGCTGCATTACCGATGGAGGCGGAAATGCTGTGGGCCCGTGTACTCAGATTTAGGTGAACGTTGAAGAACCCCAGGTGGTCAAAATTTCCGGAGCCCTCCACTACGATTTCTTTCATATTCTTATGGTGGTTTTGGGACGTTGAACCCCACATATCACTCAAATCGCAAGCATCGTTGGCTGCTTGCTTCTCTTGGCAGCTGTTCTTGTGACTCATCTAAGCATACGTCAGCGGCCCTACGCAATTCTGATTCTTGGCTTCATTTTTCCCGAGAAATGTGAAATGACATTGCAGATCGACTGTTATTGCTGGCTTTTTATAATATATGAAGCTGTCTTCCTGCCTCTAAACGCCGCACGTAACATTTGTTGTTTCGTGGCTCCTTCATTTATACTCCGATTTTTCTTCGGTTCATTTCAAGTTTCTCTCTCATACGCTGATACCGGTAGAATGCGATGACTTTTGAAATATAATTTCAAGGTTAGTATCAATCCGCTGATTATCAATTTATATTACCTTAAATATCAATTCCAAACGCACTTTATTTGTCCAACCCTATTTCACATAATTAGTGAGTAATAGATGTGAAACCAACAAACCTTTCACTGATCGCACCAAGTTGTCAAAGACATATTTTTATATGCACTAGTGCCCCTCCGCGGTGGCCTAGTGACTAAGGTACTGGGCTGCTGGCCCACATGTCGTGGGATCAAATCCCGGCTGTGGCGGCTGCATTTCTGATGGAGGCGGAAATGTTGTAGGCCCGTGTACTTCTATAGATTGGAGTGTACGTTTAAGAACCCCAGGTGGTCGAAATTTCCGGAGCCCTTTACTAGGGCTTCTCTCATAATCATATGGTGGTTTTGGGACGTTAAACCCCCACAAATTAATCAAATCTATATGCACTAGCAACTTAAGCCACCTTGTCAAAGTTTATCTGCCAAGCCAGCTTATCACGCTTTTTGAATCTTTTAGAGAAAAATCTTTGCAATCATTATATGATCCATAGGAAGGAGGGCATTAGTGGCAACGAGCCAAGCTAGATAAAATAAAATAACGCTTCATGATATCAGATGAATATCGAAAATGACGTGTTGACTTAAGTCGCCCGCTGCGAAGTGTGCTAGTATAAGCGAATGTCGATAAGCTAGTCAGGATTCATGATAACTGCCCCGATATTAGAATCCATTTTTCCCACGAATGGCGTCGACTAGATGACCTCTGCACACCACCAGTGTGGCAAATCACTACATCATCCTTGTGGCTGCATGTTATTAGCCGAAATACGAACAAGTGGGCCGCCGCCCCATTTCTTGAGTCCACTGTAATTTTTTATTTTTGTCAAACTCAAGTGTAGAATAGCTTAAAAAACAGCAGATAAGTATCACACCGTGCTGCGACATATCTCCGTCGTGTACTGCTAAAGTACTTCAGTAGAGCAGGGGTGCACCACCATTACGCATCCACATATCATTCACAGATGCGCACGTTGAACTGACCGACGCATTCGGACAAGACTCGCGTCTTCCTCGAAAATATTGACAAAAATGTGGGGCCTATACTTGGAGGTTGACCTTCAGTCAACTGCTTATGCCACCGACACAGCACTGCATTCCTACACCGGGACGACGACGCCCTACAAAACCGCCTGCAGGAAGCTGAAAGTGGTGCTCAAGCTCGACACGCCCATTAGCGTCACTCACTGCGTGGACCGCGCCTAACGATAGACCACAACTGCGGCGACGAAAGGAGCTTCACGAAGGCAAGTAACGCAGACGCGTCGCCGTATAATAACCTTTCTCGACGTCCCGCCACAATGGGATCACGTCGGCGACTACATTTGGGTAAAAACGAAGGTGGTGTCTTTTCGGCAAGCAGCTTTTGGCGATTATCCAGGGGTTCCTCTTTTTTACCGAGGGGATAGGAGTCAACACCTGACGTGTGATCAACTGAGTTCCTGTAACTTCGGGGTCGACCGTGTGTAAAAGACGTAACTTCTGCGTTCACAGGTTACGGCTCGGCAAAAGGTCCCACTGATATAACATACTGTACAATGCTCTTGCATATGCCTTGGGTGTTGCTGTGTGAAGACAAGAAAGTGCCGGTGAGTACCGGAAGAAAACAAGAATCGCAAAACAAAGCATTTGATACAGCGAAAGAGGGAGTCGTTTCACTATTGTTCACTATTTCTGTAAAGATCGCACAGCGTTCTTAGTAGGCTTTCGTTTGCGCAGACTACGCTTTGTGAATAAGCAATTCGCTTCATGTAATGCTGTGAAACGCAACTTTTGTCTGCGCAAAATGTACGCTAGCGTCTATGATCGTACCTGCTTGGGCCATCATAACATTCGTCCATTCTTTCCTTCTAAACGACTCTATTCCTACATTATCTTGTCACCTCGAGCCCTGGGTTTGCACTGCAATAACAAGTTTGAACCCAGGCGAAATTATTTATCACTTAAGTAAATCATTTCACACTAAAACATCACGTATAGGTATTTTTATTCGCCATGTGAAGGTATAGCGAGATTGCCATCCGTGAATTCTAGGCCATGAATATTTCACAGACTGAGTTCAGAAGAAAGGACATTTTCGGCTTCTTGCATTTGCTATCGTGCATGTTCTTGATGTGCTCAATAAGCAAAGAATGGACCCTATGCACCCACCTTCGTTTACTTACACTTCTTGTCGTATTTCGGGTTAGAATTTACAACCTATTTAAATATGCATTTGAGCATAGTGCCATCAGAAACGTTCAGTACATGTAAAGGCTATCGCACGTTATATAATTTTGTGTGCGTTTAGAAAGGACATAGGTATTTTTGCAGAATTTATGTGATATCTTTGTCTCCAGGTTATGGGACTCTTAAAAACTGCGTTTTTATTGTATTTACTTACTTCACGCACTGCCTCATTTTTCCCTTTTTCGCCACGTCCTAATGAGATATGCTATGACTGTAATAATTCTTCCGTGTGCGTTATATCCTTTTATCTCAGTCGTCTGTAAAAGTGAAATACAGAAAGATTAATATATGATGTTTAACGTCCCAAAACCACCATGTGATTATAAAAGACACTGTAGTGGAGGGCTCCGGCAATTCTGACCACTTAGGTTTGTTTAACGTGTACCAAATCTGAGCACACGAGCCTGCAGCATTTCCGCCTTCATGGATAATATAGCCGCCGCAGCTGGAACTCACTCCCGCGACCTGTGGGTAAGTAGCGGAATACCTTTGGCACTAGACTGCCACGGCGGGGTGCTGAAACACAGAAATAAATGTTCATTTTATAAGGGTGTTCCAAACGATGCCTGATATAAACCTGACACACACATTTTTAAAGCAACGTCCACTAGTATTCTGCGAATCTTTAAAACTCTCTCGATAACAGGAAATGCACATGAAAGTAGTGCCATAGATAGATAGATAGATAGATAGATAGATAGATAGATAGATAGATAGATAGATAGATAGATAGATAGATAGATAGATAGATAGATAGATAGATAGATGAGGATGACCATAATCTCTCTAATACGTCTACTAAAATTAAATTTATCAGACTGATCACCGCATTTCAGCAACATGCACGTGTTAACATTCTTCCCATATAGCCAGACTTCTCAGGAAACAATATTTGGTTTATTCTATTATCAGTGAAAGTGAAGTGCACGGCAAAAGAATTGACCACTGGGCTACACCAACTCCACATTCCCCACTTCCACCGCAATTTCAAGGTAAAGAAACAGAAAAAAACCCCGTCAAATTCTTTTCAGGTGATGTTCCTTTGGCCTAACCGTTCTAAAATATTTTGTCTTTACTCCGAATTCTTGGAAACCCTAATCATCTGACTACGACCGCTGCATAGCATTTGCCTCTCAAATATTTCTCCATTTGACCTGGTCGTGCACTTCTGTGAGAAGGTTATCTCCGCAAACATATTCACCTTATCGGCACGTCTTTTTTCTGCCCCCTGCCACACTGTTTCGTACTCGCCAAATAACTTTCCAATGCCCATTTCTGCTCGATTTCAACTAAGATGCGTTTGTAAGAAGGTTATTGCCTCACGAATTACCCACCGCAAAAGTTTTAGTATCTTTTCTGTATGAGCAGAGTTACCAAGATATATCGCATGCCGCAATTACATCCTAGAAGAAAGCGATTCCCGCATTAAGCCTCCATCCTATTTGAAAGGGCTAATCCGCGCGATCATCCCTGACTAACTTCGATACCCGGAACAGCAGTGGTCCACTGACGTCTCCCCTCCACCCGCACTATTCTACTTGCGGAATCTTGTGAAGCAGGAGTTAACGGCCATGACAACACCGACAGCGCCGGTCGCTCCACCAGCACACCCGCTACCCACATATATATGCTGATGTGGCCTCCATGACAACACCTACCGCATCGGTTGACCAACCACTGACGCCCACATACGCGGATATAGCTGCAGTGCGAGCTCCTGCAATCACATCTGGGTCTGCTGACATTACTTGTGGCCATTTGGCTTTTGTGCTGTGTGGAGTACCTGCTCCAACCTCGTATCCTCAGTGGTGTTCGTCCCGTCCTGTTCATACGTAGTGACTTGTGCTCGCGGCTCCGTAAAGTAAGAACCCTTTATGTAGGACCTGTGTTGCGTAACGCAATTAAGGTACTCATTCAACCTGAAGGACAGTGTATGGCTCACATTTTCATCGATGGCTTACGTGATCATATCGGAATGATTGTGCTACGCACGTGCATTCATCAATTTATCCTGGGCTGGGACTTCCTACATTCCGCCTTCGCTGTCATATTATGCAAAGAACACGTCATTCACATCGGGGATACATCGGAAGCATCTCTGTCAGATCCACCTTCATTGGTCTTCCACTTGGCTGTCACTGAAGACTGTGTTTTGCACTCTGGTCATGAACAAGTCGTTGCTGTTGCATCTAGCCAAGTAGCCAATGGTGACGCCCTAGTTGCCCCTGCTCCTCGCTGCACTTCTCGTGGGATTCTCGTCACCTCCTGTCTTCTTCGGTTGTCCCATGGCCACGCGCTTCTGCCCATGTGCAACACAGCTGCAGAATCAATGACGTTACACAAGTGGATGACTGCAGCGACGATAGACGCCTCTCGACTGACCTCCATCGCAGCACTTCGCCTGTCTTCATTGACACAGCCCACATCACGTGAGAGTTCTTCCTCTTTTCGCGCAATCATCGGTTCAGATATAACACCTGCCCAGTCCGCAGCGTTAATAGCGCTTTTAGATAAGCATAAGGCTTCCTTTTATAGCTGTGTCGTGACACTTAGCCAGAATCCGTGGCTGTACACCGCATTGAAACCGATGGTTCTGGTGTTAGACGCCGTCAGCCTTATTGTGTCTCGCAATCTGAAAGTAAAACCAATCATGAACAAGCTGACGATATGCTGTCACGCAAGATAATATGGCCATCTTCCACTTCCTGGGCTTCTCCGGTCACCTTAGTAAAAAAAAAAAGATGGTTTCGTTCATTTCTTTGTTGATTCTCGTGCGCTAAATGAGATCACGCGCAAGCATGTATATCCCATGCCTCGAATAGATGACGCCTTGGGCACACTACAAGGAGCGAATTAATTTTACACCCTTGGCCTACGATCAGGGTATAGGCAAATCCCCATGAATGAGGCTGACAAGGAAAAGAAACCGCCTTTGTACGCCGAATGGACTCTACGAATTTAAAGTAATGCCATTTCGCCTGTGCAACGCTCCGGTAACAATGAGCGCATGATAGATACTGTTCTTCATGGCCTAAAATGGAAGACCTGCCTTTGTTATTCAGAAGATATTGTTGTGTTTTCGTCTACCTTTACACAACACGTTCACCGATTAGACGAAGTACGCTGGCTTTGGGATAAATACCACAAAGTGGGTGTTTGCCAGCAAAAGTGTAGAAGTTCTCGGTCACGTCGTTTCCAAAGACGGAGTCCGGCCAGATCCTAACAAGATAGCCGCTGCATTGTAGTTTCCTCGGCCTTCCACCCAAAATACGTTGCGCGTATTTCTTGGCCTGGCGTCCTACTTTGTCCCTTTATACGCAACTTCGCGACAATAGTGGCTCCACTAAATAAGCTATTAGTCGCTGGTGCTCCTTTCGCTTGGTCTGATGACTGCGAGTTCGCATTTAAAGTCCTTAAAGAACACTTGAATTTAGGACCAGTGCTTCGCCACTTTGAAGAGAGAGCACCTACTATCTTCCACACTGACGCAAGCACGCAAGGTGTCGGAGCTGTACTTTTGCAGCATGATGCCGCCTCTAAAGAGCAGGTTGTGGCATACGCCAGTCGGACTTGGTCAACAGCGGAGAACTACACAATCACGGAGGAAGAGTGCCTGGCTATGATCTGGTAATACGGAAATTCCACCCGCACCTCTATGGTCGGCACTTCACTATCCTCACAGACCATCACGCACTGTGTTGGCTGTCCTCAATAAAGAATACGTCAGGGCGTCTAGGCCGGTGGGTGCTGCGCTTGCAAGAATATCAATTTACCGTCGCAAAGAAGTCTGGAATATGTCATCATAATGCCGACGTGCTATCCCGATGCCCACTTTCACTTTCTCTCGACAATACGCTCTTCGCATCGAATCCTGGGAGCTCCAACAGCCCGCCTGCCTCACGACACCTCTCGATCACCTCACTAGACCAAATTCCACCTTCTTCGCAATCCGGTTCGGTTCATTTCAGCTGGCCGACTTCTATTGTCGAACATCCGTTCACTACATTCGCGGCATCACTAAACCACCCAACAGCCGCTTCAAACGCCAAATTCGACAATTTCGCCTCAACGACGGTGTGCTCGAACGCTTATTTATCATCTCACGGGTAACAAGTGGGTGCCAGTCCTTCCCCGCTGCCTTCGTCTTCGCGTTTTAGAAGCATTTCACGATGGTATTGCTTCTAGTCATGCAGTGTTTCGCAAGACATACGACCGCATCGGAACCCGCTGCTTCTGGCCTGGCTTGTTGTCTACGTCAGCAGCCAAATACGTTGGCTCGTGCGCATCATGTCAGCATCGTAAGCGATCCACGTCTCTGCCCGCCGGTTTACTGCAGCCTCTTCCCTGTCCAACAACACCTTTTGAATTTGTCGGAATTAACTTGTATGGTCTCTTGCGTTGACGTCTATTGGTCACCATTGGAATCGTCACTGCAGTCGATCATTTGACAAGATACGCCGAGACTGCATCTCTTTGCTCCGATATGGCTACAGAAGACGCCGAATACTTTTTGCAGTCCATCATCTTAAACCATGGAGCTCCACGCAATCATCCGAGCAACTGGGGCAAAGCCTTCATTTCCCACGTCCTCGAAGAAGTCCTATGGGACAGTAAAACAACGCATAAAACCACTTCTACGTACCACCCACAGACGAACGGCCTTACTGAGCGCTTTCACCGAACGCTGTCTGACATGATCTTTATGTACCTACGTCTGGACGAAAAAAAAATTGGGACAATATTTTACCAATTGTCACCTTCGCATATCATACCGCAACACGAAGATCTACTGGTCACAGCCCTTTCTTCTTTGTATACGGACGATCTGCATCCTCAGTCTTCGACACGACACTCTTCTTTGCACAAGCTCCGTCTAGTACTTTCCTACCAGAACAGTTCGCAACTCGAGCCGCACAATGCCGTGAAATCGCTCGGCGCAACACGGAACCCACTCAAGAAGAACGCAAACTTCACTGCGATAGCAAAAGACGCCAGGTGACCTTTCATTCCGAAAATAAAGTCTTACTATGGACCCTGACTCGAATGTTAGGGCTGTGCGAAAAATGTCTTCACCGGTACGTTGGCCCATACACCTACGACAGTTTCCCCATGAACTATTCGTGACCCCACTTCAATCCGTCACTGACTGCCGTCGTCGCAGCACAGAAATCGTTCACTTGTCATGCATGAAGCCTTTTATTACTCGTTCAGCTGATCTTTGAGCTGTGGCCAGGCTGGCCCCTTCGAAGAGGGGGAAAATTAGTGTAAGCACATTTATCGTACTTGATCGTTTTCACTGGTACATGACCATCATCATCGCGATTGGGCTCGTTTGTTGCTTTTCTGAGCCAAGGCAACCATCGTTGAGAAAACGCTCCTGCTGGTGCTGCCTAGTGAAGTCTCCCTGCGTCTTTCAGTATATATATATATATATATATATATATATATATATATATATATATATATATATATATATAGAGAGAGAGAGAGAGAGAGAGAGTCGTAACGCTTTTCACTGACACACAGAGGTAGTGTTTAGTGTTTATGACGTACTGTTTGTTTTCGGGCCCACATTATTTGGTATTTGGCAAGAACTAGAAGTCCGCAAAACCAGTTACACAGTACAAACAGTCATTCAAGCACGCGCAAACATAGAAACAAATGTATAAGGTGTGTTTTTGTGTAAGTGATTTTTTTTGGCCGATGAACATCGTAGGTTGTTCTGTCGAGACGTCGTATGATACTATCGCGGCGAACTGCATTTGTGCAATTCTTTGTTCTGTTTAAATTTAAAAAAATCCTGCTTGAGGAGTTAAGCACACAACCTTTATTTTGCTCAAATTGAGGTGAAAAACAAAAATCCAAGGAACGCAGCAAGCTGTAAAGCTCTGCCAATCGACGCATCTGTTTGGTGTCAAGAAGCACGGGAAGTTTTCTATGTAGTACAGTTCGCCAAGTGCCGGAAATGAATTTTCGCTTCGATAATCCAAGTCGCTATACGTAGATGTTAGCACGTCTTGGTACGCACGATGCGCCTGTTTTTGATGAAGCAGTGCTGGGACAATCATTTCTATGCTTAAAAGAAACACGCGCAACGCATACGACACATCTACGATCTATGAACTGGCTACAGAAAGTTAAAGAAAAGTGACTTCAGTGACCGTGAAAGTGAAATTCAGCACATCGCATTCGCCAAAAAACTTCACCCCATATTCCCGCCCACACTTCGCCTCGATGGTATCTAGTGGTAGGTTTAGGGCGTAATACCAATATAAAAATCAATAATTATTTGTTACTGTGGTTATGGCGCTGGTCTATTGACTCAAATGTGACGGGATCAAATCCCGGCGCGACAGCCACATCTACAATGGAAGCGAAAATGCTTGAGGGCCGTGTACCTAGGTTTAAGTGCACGTTAATTAACCCCAAGTGGTCGATAGTTCATTATCCCTCCACTATACCACCACCCATAATCTTATCGCATCTTTTAGACGTTAAACCAAAACAATTATATAGGTTAGTTAATGTATGACAATACAGAGACCTGTTTAAAAGAGAGCCCAGCGCAGCAAAATGAGAGGGTACAAAAATTACTTAGTTTGTTTGACGAGGCCTTATGAGAGATATAGCACGTCGAAAAGCCATTTGTTACGCCATGCCAGTGTGAGATCTCGGTACATTCGGAATCGCCTTGATAACATCGCTTGTCAGACGCTGTTGACGAGCTCCTAACGAACCACTCTTTCACACATGACACACCCAGGCGTAAGAAGTGCGAACGAAAATTGGCTCTTTATTTCTAGCAAATAAATGGTGATAGCGACGTGGTGTTGGCATACGTATGCGCTGTCTTAGGTGCTTGCGTACAGTGGTCATTCTTTCTACTGTACACCAATTCTTTAAAGTGAAAGCATTTTAAACCCATTGCTTACTATTTTCATGCGGAAAGTAGATGGTTATAGACACAAACATAACAGCTTCGTAGGCGAGCAACAGCGTGGCTCCTCTACAGTTTTAATTTACATTCCCGGGAAAAAAAATCTCCAGGTTAGGGTATCCGTGGCAAATGCGAAATTATGCTCCCTTCATGAATGTTATATAAATTACTGGATACTAGGGGCACAAACACTACTGCAATTTCAGACATTTAACGACATAGTATGCATTCTAAAAATGCTACTTAAAGTTAGAGGTACGTTTTGTCTCTTCGTTTACTCCTGCAGTGCGTGCCAAAATTGGAATTAGTTGATTTAGCCTTTACATCTTGCTTCGGAACTAGCTGTGATAAATAATCGCGATGCGAATATTACAAAAGCCAGTTTACCCATTCATGGCCCCACAACTGTGAGGCTATAACTATAGTCAAGAAAAGAAATGATAAAAATAACAGCGTAAATAATTTACACTCCCAAAGAACGTAATGTATTGGAAGCGTATAAAAAACTGCCCCCGGCATAACTTGATCAATGCACTAGCTATAGATATCAGGCACTAATGGGGGCGCAGTTGCAACTTCACGAAGTCTATGCGCTATTCGTCATTCTGCCGGCGGAACTCAACTTCACTTACAAGGCTTTGTGTTTATTTACTGTTTTAGCGTGGTAGAATGGCTGTAACCTGATAATAATTTATGCATTGATATGTAATGCAGAGGGCTCCATCAGTGAACAATGCACATCATGTTCTTCGAATAATACAAGTTGGTATGAAATAGTTACTGTAATTACACACGCTGAATTATTGTAAGCGTCATTGGCTGTTGCCGCAGCCATCCGCGAAGCGCTTCAAGCAGAACACTGGGAGGTTGTCAGCCACTCTAGATTGCGTCACCTTAAAATTCAGAGTCACTTACTGCTAGCACCCCGTAGAACGCGTCACACACTGAGATGAAAAAAGAATCATGTGTCCTAAATACGTGAATAAAAAACCGCCTACGCAGCCAATTCAACATAACAATGGTTCACCTATTTGTGTGAATTTTTTAAAACGCGAAAAAGATTTCCAGATGAAGAGAAATAATTTTTTTGCGTTAATTACGACCAAACATCGCGTCAGTTATGGGACGCACGAACGGAGCAAAACAATTTGCTGCGCGTAAGGTTGGTACGTATTTGGCATTGAGAAAAGGGAATCAGGAAAAGCAGTCTAGAGTATTTGTAACTTGGAATGAGCGTTATTATAAGGACGCCGCACAGAAAATCGTGAATCCTCTGTAGTGCTCAACGCGTAATTCTGATTTATTGTAAATGTGCCGCTACCATATTTTCACGTGAACCATTATTTTTACTAAGGCAAAACGAACGTATGCATTATTATTTTACCTCTCGTCAGTGTCCCATACAATCAGGCTGCCGGCAGTATATCGTTCTGTTTTCGTCATGCAGGAATCGAAGAAGCGCATTAACGCGAGAACTCTTCACGCGTGACAACAGTTTTCCTTTCTTCTTACTAAGTATAGGGAAAACTGTTGTGATCTGCGAGCCAAAATCGCAAATTATAGCTTGCTTCAATGGTGCCCCATTATACATCAGGCATG
This sequence comes from Rhipicephalus microplus, assembly GCF_043290135.1. Taxonomy (NCBI): domain Eukaryota; kingdom Metazoa; phylum Arthropoda; class Arachnida; order Ixodida; family Ixodidae; genus Rhipicephalus; species Rhipicephalus microplus. Next base: position 363,387,508 of record NC_134710.1, read on the forward strand.
CACGCACGCCCAGACACGCGAGCAGACGCGAGAAAAGAAAGAGAGAGCATGCTCAATGTCACGCACCTGGAAAGTAGAAGAGTACAGCAGTGGCGGTGTTGTGTTGAACGCGCTCAGTCGCGCACATGCAGGTGAGTGAATAAACACCAGCCAGCAGTTTTGAACAGCAGCGCAGTTCAGGAACAAATTACAAACCAACTTGGCGGGAAAACGAGTGATGGCCTGCACCGCATTGATTTGTGAGGGAGAAACAATGTGCGCACACACACAGTTCGCGAGGAATCGAAAAAAAAAACAGATATCGCAATGTAGTCCAGCAGACAACAGCCACACACTGACAGCGTATCGGACACCTCAGGGTTACACAGGTCAGCGCGAGATGCACAGCAGTGATGCTACCACGGCTGGGTCTTGCGAGTGCATCCTTTCGGTCTTGTCGAGGAACACGAGAAATCGCGGATGCACGAAGACGGGTCACAACAATTGGCGTCGCGAGACGTGACGAGTCAGTGGGGTTTCCGTATGAGGCGGACTGCTCACGATGAGGTTAAAGCTACTGTGACAACTAGTCAGTGAAAATCATTAGCGACGCCTCCAAGAATGACACTTTAGAAAAATTGGCGACGTTTAAGGAAGACGCGCTGAAGTGAAAATGTCCTTGCTGGCGATGTCCTCCGACTGTGCCGGTTGCCGCAGTCGTGGGAGGCAAAACGGAACCGGCGGCCGCGCGGCGCTCCGTTCCTGCTGTGCGGAGCTGGCGGGAGCGGAGAGCGTCGACAGAGCGCAGTGCACGAGTCTCTGTCGGGGACTGTGCGAGCCGCGATCCAGGGCGCTTAGACTTAGGGGGCCGGAGACCCGGAGTTCCGATCACGTGGCCACCGGAAAGGGGGAAGAGGACGCATGAGAGGGAGCGACGGGGGCAATCCCGCGCGCGTGCGAAGGGAACAACAAACGCCGACCCTGGGAGACGGCGGACAGGGAAAGGAAAAATGCACATATCAAGCACTAGCAACCAAGACGAACGTAGCGCCACCTCTCGACAGTGGGACGAAACTGATACCCGAAACTAGAAATGAAGTAACTAAATAAAAGCGGCCTGGGTGAGCATAAGTAATTTTTTTTACTCTTTTGCGTATTATCTTTAGTTAGGGCCAAGTTTCTTGGCAATGGCTTCTTTTCCCTTTTCTTTTGTGCGCGACGCCACGAGCGTATATGCATAACTTTTCTTGTCATATTTCTAGTCTCTTTAATGTTGTGTTCTTGTTCTCCCAGCCTAGAATTGAGGCTAATGATACAAGACACGCCCTACAAAATGGATGACAGCTTCGAGTGTACACATATTTCACAGTTTACTTGCTTTTTCACTTGTATTTCGCGTGCGTGAGAAAAAATTCTTCGAGATTCATCAAGTTTAAAGCAGCGTTTTTTGCGAATCTAGTTTTGCCGCCATCCCCTGGCGTTTGTTGGGCGTTAGATAACAATACGCTTCCATAAAGAACGGGTAAGTTGCGAAGTGCAAAAGCCGACGATCCATTTCGTGATATACGCGTCAGCGTAGATGATTGCTTTTGTTTTCGCACTGCAGACGAAGTTGATAGCAGAAGGTTCTGCTGCCGTATGACTATAGCAAGAGTTAGTATTGGGTGAGTAAATGACTTACGTTTCCTTCTCATTATTGTCGTGATATTTATCACCAATGATATATGAACCTGGGCTGCAGAATGGAGGCAGTCCACATAATATGTAGTAATATGATATGAAAACAATCCCAGCGATATGCAGTCACACGTTCTTGCACCAGGTTAATCCAACAAATGCATGCAGAGTTTCCAAATCAATCACGCCACCTGATCATCTCCCGTCATCGATCGCAGCTTGTTTCCTTCTTTCCCGAATGCCCTAAGTAATAAATTACCTGCCGTGCTTCGTTTTAACACAATAGCGTTATAGAGCACTCTGCACGCAAATTATGGCATTGGTGTCATGTTGGCGTCATTGGCTTTGAGCAAACAATTCTCACTTTTCCCGTGACCTAAAAATCTAGAAACCCGCTAATAAACCAAATAAATAAATAACTAAATAAATAAAAACATTATTATTTAATAAAATATTTGATAAAACATTCAGTGTTAGTATGAATCCAACATAAACCGTCGGCGTAAAAGCAGATGTTCTTCCAGAGAGTGATGCTATCACTTGAAACTGCATTAAAAAACACTATATAAATGCCGTATAGTCGAACGAGTCTCCTTAACCCAGGTAACGCAGAACGTTGAGTCAACGTTGTTTGAATGTAACGATTGTGAGGCAACGTTAGACGGTAAAATATAACATTGCACCGACGTTTATAGTATTACGTTGCGATAACAGAGTGTTTTTAACGTTGCAGCAAAATTCAAATAATGACGTTGTCCTAACGTGTTGTTTTTAACGAGGCAATAACACTCAAATTATCCCGTTGCCCTAACGTGATTGTAATAATGTAACAACAACAATCAAATAATTACATTGCATCAACGTTGTATATAGACATCAAGCCCATGTTTAACAACGAACGTAGAGACAACATCGAGAACAAATTGACTGAAACATCCATTAACACTATTGACAACTTTTTCAACTTCGTGTACTAATTTGATTAATGGCTGACAGTGGCTAGTTAGTGTGGTTGAGTAAGAAATGTAACAAGCATGAACAATACAGACAACAGCTCGGCCTATGTTCTTCACATACTAATCCTTCAATGAATCTGATTTCTTTATACAGCTTCACTCCATGTTAATATTTATTTATTTGCTTGACAATGCATGATTGCTGTAGTGCAGGAGACAAAAAACACCACCACGAGTCACCTGACTAGGCCTCTATAGCTCCACATCATACGTTCTTCACACAGTGTGACTGCATTGGCAAAAAAGAAACAAGAACAGAATCACATGGTGCAGACCATTGCGTCACTTTCTTACGTCTGTAGCTAGATACACTAAACAGAGTGAATTCATAAGTGAGAAGGTATGTGCAAGAGCAAGCCTTTTAGGACCCCAAACTTCCAGGCTACAAAAACCTGCTGTAGGCAGGCTTCATCTTCACATGTATTAGTGATTGATTGATATGTGGGGTTTAACGTCCCAAAACCACTATATGATTATGAGAGACGCCGTAGTGGAGGGCTCCGGAAATTTAGACCACCTGGGGTTCTTTAACGTGCACCCAAATCTGAGCACACGGGCCTACAACATTTCCGCCTCCATCGGAAATGCAGCCGCCGCAGCCGGGATTCGAACCCGCGCCCTGCGGGTCAGCAGCCGAGTACCTTAGCCACTAGACCACCGCGGCAACATGTATTAGTGGAGACTTGAAGAATAAATTACCTGTCTATTTTAATTATTACTGTGTGGTTGTAAAAATAACATGGGAACCATTACATAATGAAGTGAGCAAGCAGTAGTGGAATTCAACTATGCCTTCATTTTGATGCTTCACCACAATCATGTTTAAAGAGTGTTTTCGGATTAAACATAACAGAAACAGATCTACTAAAACGGTACCTATATGCTTGAATGATGCAAGGCAACAGCCGCAACAAATCTTACGATTGGCAAGATATATGGAAGTGGAACCATTAGGAACCATGGGGCTAAAAAAAGATCTGTTTCACAGAGCCCTTACTCTTGGCGAACACAAAAAGCAATCCCATGTTTTGGGAAGAAGATGCAAACAAGAAAATTAGTAACTGGATATTGGAATAGGTTAAAATCAAGGTCGAAAGAGAGAGAGAGAGATGGTATGAAGAAAGGAAGGGAGGTTCACCGGAAAGCAATTATCTGGTTTGCTACCTTGCACTTGGGAAGGGAGACCGAAAGGTAAAAAAAACGGAATGAGAGAGAAAAAGAGAGCGGGAGGAAGCGAAAACACACACATACTGGAATGTCACAAACGTTCGACGAGGCGGGTCGATCGCAGAAATTTTAGGAGGACGGTTGAAGTCGCAATAAATGTATAGACATGTTGAGCTTTCGGACAAAAAAGGGTACCCATTCTGGTTCGAAACTGCCTTGACAACTGCCTGCAGTACTCAATTATCTTATAGTGTCTGTGACTGATGAAGTGCAATAGAGCAGCTATTTCACGTGGTCTGCTCTTACGGCTTTGTTGGGAAGTCGCATCGTCATGAAAGCATTTCATGTCTTCTTAATAACTGCGTGTAAGTAAACATCGGCCAAAAATTAGGCAATCGTAAAGAAGTGTGTTATTCTGTCACTGCCAAATCTATCATTCACGACATACACAGCAAAGACCAGGCCTGCAGAACACACTGTCTGCAAGCAAATATAAACATCAAATTGCACCGCGATGAAACGCCACACTAGTACAGAAAGAAGATCACTCATAACGAACACAATAGACACCAACATAGAGAAAGCACGCCTGCTGAAAACACTGTGTTGTTTGTAAGAAAACCTAAACCACAAATTGCAGTATCGTGAAACGTTAAAGAACCCCAGGTGGTCGAAATTTCCGGAGCCCTCCACTACGGCGTCTCTCATAATCATAAGGTGGTTTTGGGACGTTAAACCCCACAAATCAATCAATCAATTAGTATCGTGAAAGGGCACAGTAAACTCTAAACAATATCACCCACAGCAAATCTGTGAGACGCCAACAATGAGATGCCAAGCCTGCACAACACTATGCAGCACAAAAAGTAAATAAAAAAAAATAACACCAGACCACTGCAGTCCCCGCAGGGGCGCCTGTGAAAGCAGGCGTTTGGTGTGTAGCGACACCACGGACCCGAGCTAACGGGGAAGTTTCTACTCCCTCCCACGCCTAGCCGTGCGTGGCTTTGCCATGTCCGGGGAAAGGGGATCCTGGGGGTTGAGTCGACGCTGGGTGATCGGACCATTAAGGCCCCCCGGCAGAGGCAACACACCTCTTTGGCCCCGGCTTCACGTAGAGGGCACCCCTGGGCTGACCCACCAAGGGGAAATCGGCAGTCGCCTTTTCCTATCTCTCTCTCCCTACATCTTCGTCTTTATCTCTTACTATTTATCTGTCCTGTCTTCTACTCTCTTCCGTTTACTTCCAAACTTCCTGGCGGCTAGGGTTAACCCTGTGCAAATAGCCTACCTTGGTCTAGGCGCATTGTGTTATAGTGGCGTTGTACGGCTGGCGTCTGCAGTTTTCAGCATCTGTAAACTTGTAGCGTCCCCTCGTTGGGCTCCGTGGTGGGTGGCCGCCAACGCTGCTGAGCAAAAGTAAGAAAGGCATGCATAGAGCATTCCCCCTACTGTCTGATCGTACCGGCTTAAAGCGGGTACGCACCGATGATATAAACTTTTTCAACCAGCCAAAAGAAACATATCCTCACTTTCATGTTATCCACTGTGAAAAAACTGAAAAGCAGGCCAGGACCATCTCTCCTTTTCTAGTTTCTAGATGTCTCACCGAAACTCTTGGCACAGAATACAGGGTAACCAAAATGGCTAGTGGAGACCTTCTCCTCGAAATCCGCGACAAAGAACAATTTGAAAAGCTAGACCGTCTTTCAGATTTCGGTGGCATACCAATAACCATAACACCACATAGATCAATGAACACAACTCGCGGAGTGGTATCTGACATGGACTTAATTGACTTGACTGAGACTGAACTTTTGGAGGGGTGGAAAAGCCAAAATGTCACTAATGTACAGAGAATCATCATCAGAAGAGATAATAAGGAAACACCGACTAAACACTTAATACTCACGTTTGCATCCAGTAAACTACCGGAATCTATTCAAACAGGGTACACGAAGACATCTATCAGGTCGTACATACCAAACCCTCGTCGTTGCTTTCAATGCCAGAGCTATGGCCATAGCTCTAAAACCTGTCGTGGTCGCCCGACTTGTGCACAATGTGGAGTCTTAGGCCACGTGTCTGAGAACTGCAAACAACCGCCACACTGTGTAAACTGCGAAGGAAACCATGCCGCATATTCACGCTCCTGCACATGCTGGAAAAAAATGAAATAATTACATTGAAGGTGAAGGATAACATTGCATTTAAGGAAGCACGGCGAAGAGTCGCTCCATTCTATGGACCTACCTACGCTGAGGTGGCGCGTCAGGGGGTACCGCCGCACCAGCCCTCGCCACACCTTCGGCCCGCGCATACCGAGCCGGTGGTTGTGGCACCTGCCCCCAAGGCGGCTGTAGCCCAGGCTACACCGCCTACTCCCAAACAGAGACCGGAGACTCCAGAGTCCTCGGGTCTCAAGGCCTCACCTCACCAGGCGAGGCCCGAAATTTGAACTAACAGCCCGCACGTGCGGGCATCCAGTGCCTCTGAGGAGGCAATGGATACGTCGGTACCCGTGGTGCCGAAAGAGCAGCGTGGCTCCTTGGAGCGTGCCAAGAAAACAAAAAAGCAGATAACAAGGCCTGGTGACGGCCCTGTTAAGTGAACTCAAACTCGCTGTCTAAACAGCCACTCGCTCTTCGTACACACAGCACTATTTTACATTCATCATGAACACTCAAATTATACAATGGAACGTCAGGGGCCTTCTCAGAAACCTTGACGACATCCAAGAACTCTTACACGAACACTCACCAAAAGTGCTGTGTGTACAAGAAACACACCTTAATTCAAAACACACAAATTTTCTTCGTAAATACGTTATTTTCCGAAAGGACCGTGTTGATGCCATGACATAATCCGGAGGTGTTGCCATCATAGTGAATCAAGGAATTGCATGCACACACTTACAACTGCAAACATTCCTTGAGGCAGTGGCTGTTCGAGCAGTTCTTTTTGATAAACTGATCACAATCTGCACTATTTACATTCCTCCTAGCTATCAGCTGCAAAGACGTGATTTACACTCTCTTATTGATGAACTTCCGGAGCCTTATGTTCTCCTTGGAGACTTTAATGCACATAGCAGGCTATGGGGTGACTCTCGGTATGACGCGCGAAGTCGACTGATCGAACAGTTCCTTCTGTCGTCGAGCGCGTGTCTCCTGAATCGAAAAGAACCAACCTATTATAATCTCGCTCATAACACCTACTCCTCTATAGACCTAAGCATAGCATCTCCATCTCTTGTGCCTCTACTCCAGTGGAATGTCGTCAGTAATCTGTACGGAAGTGACCACTTCCCTGTAGTTTTGAGCACAACTACAGTAACTGAGTGCCCACCACGTGTACCCAAGTGGCTCATAAATAGAACCGACTGGGAACAGTTTTATACTGTCGCTCGTCTAGGTTGGAATGACATATGTACTTTGAACATTGATGTTGCTGTCAACTACTTCACAGCCTTTTTGATTGATGCTGCAACAAAGTGCATCCCACAAACAAATGGACACCCTGGAAAACAGCGTGTGCCATGGTGGAACTCTGAATGCCGAAACGCGCGCAAACAGCAAAACAGAGCTTGGAGGCTGCTTCGGAACTCACCGACAGCCGAAAATCTCGACACTTTCAAGAAAATAAAGTCTCAAGGCAGGAAAACGCGTCGGCAGGCCAGAAGGGAAAGCTGGCAAAAGTTTTTGTCAGGGATCAATTCATACACACAGGAGGCTAAAGTCAGGAACATGGTCGGTAGGATTGTAGGAAAACAAGTACACACACTTCCACTCGTAAACACTCACGGTGATACCTTGGAAGATCAGGCAAACTTCCTCGGTGCACACTTCGAACAGGTGTCCAGCTCATCCCACTATACTGACACTTTCCAAAAATACAGAACAAGAATAGAAAAGCAAAAACTCGAACACAAATGCACTAGATACGAGGCATATAAGCAAGCTTTCAGTCTAGCTGAGCTGCGAACGTCTCTAAACTCCTGTAGTACTTCTGCCCCAGGTTCTGACCATGTGGTGTTTGAAATGTTAAAAAACCTACCAATCGAAACAAGAAAAACCTTACTTTGTTTGTACAATGCTATCTGGTTTTCTGGCACTATCCCTACCTCCTGGAATGAGGCTATTATTATTCCCATTTTGAAAGAGGGCTAGAACCCTTCTTTACCTTCGAGTTATAGGCCCATTGCATTTACAAGCTGCTTGTGCAAAGTCTTCAAAAAATGATAAACTGCCGACTTGTACATATCCTTGAAACAAACAATTTGCTCGACCCATTTCAGTGCGGGTTTCGAGAAAGTAGATCCACCACAGACCACCTTGTTCGTATTGAGGCACAGATCAGGGACGTCTTCGTCCATAAACAATATTTTTTCTCTGTATTCCTCGATATCGAAAAGGCTTATGATACAACATGGCGTTTAGGAATTCTAAGATACCTGTCCCGCCTTGGCGTGCACGGAAGAATGTTTCACATAATCGAAAATTACCTGCCAAACCGGACATTCCGTGTCCGAGTGGGCACGGTTCTTTCCCAAACACTTGTCCAGGAAACAGGCGGGCCACAAACTGGTGTACTTAGCTGCACACTTTTTCTCATCAAAATGAATTCCTTGCGCTTGTCCATTCCTCGCAATATGTTTTATTGTACATATGTCGATGACGTCCAGCTTGGCTTTAGATCTTGCAATCTGGCAATGTGTGAGCGGCAGGTTCAGTTAGGTTTAAACAGGGTCTCCAAATGGGCAGAGGAAAACGGATTCCGACTGAACCCACAAAAAAGCACGTGTGTCTTGTTCTACCGAAAGAGAGGCATGCACTCAGAACCTGACATTGAACTGAACGGTCAACGTCTGTCTGTTAATACGGAGCATAAATTCTTAGGATTAATCTTGGACAACAAGTTGACCTTCGTACCGCACATCAAGTATCTAAAAACAAAATGTTTAAAAGCTATAAAGGTTTTAAAAGTGTTGTCACGTACTAGGTGGGGTAGTGACAGGCAATGTCTCATGGACCTATATAGAAGCCTAATTCGCACCCACTTAGATTATGGGGCCGTTGTTTATCAGTCTGCGACTCAAAGTGCTTTGAAGATGCTGGACCCTGTGCACCATTTGGGCATCCGCCTTTCTACGGGTGCTTTTCGCACCAGCGCCGTAGAAAGCCTTTATGTTGAGTCAAATGAGTGGTCGCTTCATCTGCAGAGAACTTACATGTCCTTTGTTTATTTCCTTAAGGTAGAAGCAGACAAGAAGCACCGCTCATACTCTACTATTAATGATTTGTCGAGCTCAATTCTGTTTCAAAACAGGCCTTCGATGAGGCAGCCCTTCTCAGTTCGCCTGAAGGGTCTAACTGAGGAAACTGGAGTCTCACTTGAACACAGTTTAATGGCTCCTGTAGCATACCCGCCACCGTGGCAATGCAGACTATAGACTGCGATATGTCTTTTCTAGAAGTTACAAAACATGCGCCTATTGCCCATATCCGAACACACTTCCTGGAACTTCAACACAAATACACACGTCCTGAGTTCTTTACAGATGCCTCCAAGTCTAACTCCTCTGTGTCCTACACTGCTGTCGGCCCATCCTTTTCGGATGCTGGCCCTCTACATCCAGACACAAGTATCTTCACAGCGGAAGCTTATGCGATACTTGTGGCGGCTAAACACATCAAGCAATTACAAATACAAAAAGCAGTAATTTATACGGACTTCCTCAGTGTGGTAACAGCTCTGCACACTCTTAAAAACACAAAAACCCAGTCTTTGTCTCACTTTACTCCATTTTCTGCACACTCTACACACTCAAACAACATGTTGTAGTGTGCTGGGTGCCAGGGCACCGTGAGATTCAAGGCAACGTGAGGGCGGATCAGCTCGTCGCATCCGTCCACAAAAGCACTGCCCCTACACCCATATCAATCCCGGCCCTTGATCTTAAGCCGTCTCTGAAACGAAACCTCAAGGTATACTGGCAGAGCAAGTGGGATACACACACACAAAACAAACTACACATTATTAAGCCACACCTTGGTCATTGGCTGCCTGTATCGAAATCGCGTCATACAGAGGTAATACTAACGAGACTCAGGATAGGACACACATACGCGACACACACTTATCTTTTGTCTGGTGACGATCCACCATTGTGTGACAAATGTGGTGAAGCATTAACAGTCCTTCACATACTAATCCAGTGCAAACACTTAGAAACTCTAAGAAAACAACATTTTCCATTACCCTACCGACAACACATACCTTTACACCCAGCAATGTCCGTCGGTAGGGAACCGCTTTTTAGTCACAAATCATTGTTAGAGTTTTTAAAAGAAATTCACAGTTTTCATATCAAATACCCGGGCATTCCGTAGCACGACCTCTCCAGAGAGGTTGTTGCTGCGGTGGCTACACAAGAAAGCACTTGCCTCACAGCCCTTGGACGCAAGGGTATGAACGAGTGAGGCACTTGTGATAATGCCATACATATCCACCATTGTCTTTTATTATCATCAACTTTTGTCATCTATTCACACCACACGCACCTTTCACGGCATGGTCATGATTTTATTACTTGTATGTTCTTACCTGCCTTACCGCGAGGAATTTTATGGCCCCTATACAGCCGCTTATCACAATCATTGTCCATATTTTTAGTAAAATGAACTGGCACTCTTTGGCCGTGAAATGGCCCTTGCGCCACAAAACATCAAACATCATCATCATCAGACCACTGCAGTCCTCTTGCCATTTGTCCAAGGCCTGGCTTCAGCTTCGCTTTGACTGTAACTTAAGTCGGCTTGAACAAAGACACTTACCAATTGTGATTCCCTTATTCGAGTAGCTCGAGCGAGAAGACACAAAACTGAGGCAAAGCTGCTAATGAGATGCCATTCTTTCTTCACAAGACTTTACGCAGCTTTCTACGTAGTAGATGTAGAAGTAGCATCAGGTTTATGCAACTGTCTGGCCGACTGATATAATTGGTCAACTGCAGTGTTGTTCTAGTTGTCAACACAAATAGCTGAGGCATATGTCACAGGTGTTCTCCTTTCTCCTCAACATGCTACCGTGCACTTGAAGGCTGTAAGTTCTGGCCGTTACTGGTCTAATGACACTACCTTTATGCTATGGAATTCAGGGCGTTAACGGTTGCAGTCTTAATGGAGTCTTCTTTCTTCTGTAAAGGAAGCTTCGGTGCTTTCTCTCAGTAATGGTTTCTTACTAATTCCATTTTTTCCTACTAGGTCTCCTAGTGCAGGGAAGGTTTTTGAAGCAGCATGTTTGTTGTCGACAGAGTAGGTATGGTAGCCTGTCAGCAGTTAGGCGAGCTTCCTTTTCTGTTCCAGTGTGATGTACACGCATAAGTAGCACCAGGTTCATGGGGCTGTCTGGACGACTAATACATTTGGTCAACTGCAGTGTTTTTTTAGTTGGTCAGAACACAACGAAGGCTCAGCTGCATTTATCAAACTGTCAACTATGAAATTAAACTGAGGCTGATTTGAGCTTGAAGTCGTGTGCGAGCTGCCACTGCTTGGTGAACTTGGCGAGCTCTGTACATGACAATTCTGGACTATTGTCGCTAGTTCGCACAAATGGTGTTTCATACCTGGGGAGGTCTGTTGTCTGATCATCTTGTCGCGCTGCTGCTCATTGTTACATTCATGTACTTTTAGGATTGAGGCAGTGGGGGAAGAGCCAAGTCGTTTTTCAGCTTGTCGCTTTAAGCACCGAAGGGTGCAGCGGGTATACCCTTTCTGGCGTGTCAGCGTAGAGTGTGCATGAAGTGTTCATTTCTGATTGTGGAGTCACCTCAGTTGGAGGACCGAAATCTTAACTGTTGTATATAAGGACAAGAAGTCCACCGGCTACGAAAAGTCGGAGTATCACCATCCGTTCGATAGATACAGTTTCTTGACTACAAAAGGAAGTTGTTTGCAAAGGATCGAATTACTGTACGCGCTTAAATATCTATCCGTAGGACAACGCTATGAATTGTACACTGTAACTGAGATTTCAGTTATGCACTCGTCACGTTGTTTTTTTTTCGCACCCTCTTGATGTGTTTTCACGATGGTTTCTATGTTGCGCTCATCAGATGTCGCAAAACAACAATGCAGTCATGATTGAAAATGATATTATGATTTGCACGAAGTATACTTAAAATTACCTAGTTATAAAACAAGCAGTAGCCTTTAAGATTGGCATTGGCTTTATTTGTCTTGGAGGATGTACACTGTCAACATTGGGTCCCGCTTTGCATCACGGGCTGTTATAGTCACGTGATAGCAATTCGCACTCAAAATAATGAAGGGCTCCGCCACGGTCCCTTAATCAGTAGTTAACAATGTGAAATTTTAGTTTATGTAGAGCCTGCGTGGCTGCATTTATCGGTTTTGTGTTCTGCAGTGCCCCCTTCTGACCGTGTACAACTAAGCAAGGGGTTCGGCGGCGGCAACGGCTTCCACCTGACCACTCCTCACGCTGCATGATCGGGTACGTAGCGGGGTCTGCAGTCTTCTCTTTTGTAGCCCTTTTTGCCATCGCATGTTTCGTCGCACTAATTGTGTTGTAATTCACTGCCGGTGTCACACGGGCACTTTTGATCGTGATTTGGCTCCCGAATCGCGGTTTGACTCTCGTTTCGAGCAAACTCGATCCAGATTAATTTGCACCGCTTAGCAACGATCATTGTTTATCGCGATCAAGAAATCAGACCTGTCGTCATTCTGTTCTCGCTCTATAACTATTGTCATGTCGTACGAACTAGCCCAAACTGCCACACTTCCAAATCAACCCTTCTGACATGCCCACAATAATATGATTTTCAATATTGAAAATATTATTATCGTTTTCAATACGACACCTATTTGATACACCTATTCAAAAGCAATCCCACAGCAACCCTCATATTTCACATCAAAAGTATCATAACTATCGGTGTTTTTTTCTTGCTTTTGGAGAGGATGTTGAAGAATTCATGCCTTGCTGCACTCTGAAAGTAGTGAATTTGGTCCACTAAGGACAGATTTACAATTATTAGAAATTTGCACTTTTTGTCAGTTTTATGTTAAAATGATTAGTTGTCATCTACTAGTCGATCAAAATTGGCAGATCCCACGCACATTGTTAATCGATGATATGCGAAGCACGAAAAAGAAAGGTATGCACGACTTCAAACTCAGCACAACTTTACGAACACGAGGTTTTAAAGAAATACTGCTGACCACATACTTCCTTCTTTTCAGTCCTTGTGTTGCTTCCTCATCGTTTCCAAAGCATGTGCAATAAGACCACACGCGATGACACTAATGGGCGAGACAACGAATGCAGAGAGCGAATAAAAGGCAAGTAAGTAAGGGAAAGAAATATCTGCTGAAAAAATACTTGGCGAGGAGAGATTGCAACCCACTTATCCATGAGTAAAACTCGCGAGAGCGAGCGCTCTAGCCATTTGACTGTCCAAGCACGTTAGCGAGCATCGAATGGTACAGTAGAGCAACGGGGTAGAAAAGTGTTGCGAAAGGGTGTTGAGGTCGAAATGAGATACGGGAAGGGCAGGAGGGAAATGGTAAGGTAGATGAGGATGGTATAAAATAGAAATAAAGAAACAAATAGAGAGAAAATGATAATAAACCTAAAAAAGAGAGAAAGAAGTAGATAATAGTGTTATCGGACGTTTTACTTGCAAAATCACCACATGAATATGAGCGGTGTGAACAATGGAATTAGAAAAAGTGGGAGCGTTAAAAAGAGAGAGAAAGAACCAAGACAAAGAAGGATAAGAAGAGTGAGAAAAAGAAGGAAATGGAAGTAAACAGAAACGAAAAGGAAAAAGAGACGAAGCATAGGCATTTTTAGTATTTAAGGTAGAAGCCGAGTGAAGCGATACCCAGCAAGTAGCTGGGTGCCCATCAGCCTAAATGTATTCTAGCCTTGTGCGAAATTCTGCAACGTCATATATTTATTTATTTATTTATTTGAATATACTGCCGCCCTAATGCGGGGCTATAGCAGGAGTGGATGAGTTATACAAAACTAATACAAACAGAGCAACAACAATAAAACTGATATACAAAAGAAAACATGACTATGGTATTGTAAACACGCCTTTACCTATTTTCTAAATGGGCATTAGCGACATCACTGAAATTTTGTAAAGATAGTGAACGTATACTGCCCGGTAGGGAATTCCAGAGGTCTATAGTACGTGGTTGAAAAACTAAATTTGAATGTGTTAGTACGAGCAAATAAAGGCTTTATGTTCAAGATGTGGGAGCTGCGGGTGCAAGATTCTTCCATAAATGTGCTGTAGTTACCACCAAAGATGCCAGGAGAGGAGTTGATGACTGTTTATAATAAATATACAATAATATATATATATATATATATATATATATATATATATATATATATATATATATATATATATGACGTAAGAAGGCAGGGATGGTTGGTAGAGAAAGAAGAAGGAGAATGGAATAAACATGGCGTATGAGCCAGGCCACGTCGCCCATTCATCATAGCGTTACACGAGTCGGCGGGATGAAGACCTGGCAGCCACTTCATCGCCCGGCCATCATCGTCAAAGACCTCAGCGAGACGCAGTGACCGAACGCGAACCACAGAAGAACGCGGTCCACCAAGACCAGCAAAGATAATGACAGCAGCATCAGCCGACCTTGACATTCCTAAGTACACCGGATCAGGGCACGACGGAGCCGTACAGGATTGCTTCAACCTGTTCGAGCTCCATGCCACCGCTGCATCATGATCGGAACGGGAAATGACCACCAACTTCACTGACTACATCTCCGGTGAGGCATATAAGTTTTACCTGATACACATATTCAAAAACAACGAATCATAGCTAAAAATCAGAGAAGAGATGATTGCCCGTTTTAACGACAACGACAAGGACTTCCTATTTACCGGCCATCGGCATACAACCACACGTGGCCGTCACAGTCCACGCCTATTTCTCCAGAATCGTAGCTTTCCACCAGGTTTCTCTTCACGAAGGCTGGTATTTTCAAAGTCGTCGCTCCAGCACACGACCCGAGACGTCGCTTACCCACCTCATGCACTTCATTTCTCGTCTCGAATACGTGGTCCACCACCCGGTTTTCCATCATGCGGCTCTTCAAGTGTTCCTGACGCTCACCGTTTGCCTCATAAGGACACCATGTTCACGATAGACGAGTTGACGCATCGGAAAAATACCCTGTCAAGCCATTCTTCTTCTGTACGGTTTCATGCATCACCGTCCGGCGCACACACTCTCGAGAGTCCAAACAAAACAGAAGGCTCAGACGCATCGAATCGCCGCACGCTACCAGGCGCAAGAACTACTCGCAGTGAACAGCGAAAAAGAAGCGCCTGAAGAGCTTCGTGTCAATTCTACGGCACCTGAGACTTGCCAAAATTTGCAGTTCAAACCTAATAATGCCATGTCACCTGTAGTGCCCTCATGCAGAGCTCAACAATTCATGAATCGAACAAATTCAGAAGTGCATGATACATCAAACCTCGTACACAGTTGTCTTTTGGAAGCGCCCTTAATGAACCCCGTCACCGAAGCCTCTGAAGAGCATGCTAGCAATGATGACGCATTGCCAACTATGCCCGACAAGCAAGGCACTAGTTCACCATACACCAGCTGTCTCCAGGACGCGTCAAACACCGAAGGAAATGAATGCCCCATTCCGGACTGGGTGCCACTACAGCCATTTCCTGAGCAACCTCAGCAAAGCAAGCGATGCCCAGTTCACAAACTCATGCTACAACGAGAGAGACTGCAACGAGGGTATCGACGAACGCAAAATTCGACGGAAGCGCACTCTCCGATTGGAGAACATCGGAAAATAAGTTCTCTAATTCAAGACGTCACACACTTTCGCACAAAGAAAAGTCACCAGAGACACTCTCTGCACTTGCTGTTACACCGACTGCATTACCGCAGAAAACGCCGAGAAAGACGCGGAAGCCCTGCTTGCACACCGCTATCACTCAGGCACTTCGTCACAGTCTGTCGAAAAGCACGAAAGTAAGAAGCACTGGGATGGCACCATTCACGACGAAAAAGACAACCCCGACGACATCCGAACTTAAAATGGTACAGGCACTCCCAACCTTGTCCGTTCCTCACAAAAACTCAATCGATGTCATCACCAGTTCAGATTTCCAGGGTGTGGTTATGCCATTCAGGATGCAACAGTCAAGCTTGTCCACCAGAGTCGTCATAGAAATAAACGGACTGCTCCCTCAGCCTTGAAGATTCAGTGAGATTGTGAAACTCCGTCGGGCTGTGAAACTGTGAACTTGGCCATGGTTTTGTTTATTCTTTTTTTCAATTTGTTGTAGTTTGTAACCGGTGCCATCTTTCAGGGGGAGGGGGAATCATGTGACGTAAGAAGGCAGGGATGGTTGGTAGAGGAAGAAGATGGAGAATGAAATAAACGTGGTGTATAAGCCAGGCAACGTCGCCTATTCATCATACCGTTACACACACACACACACACATAACACACACACACACACACACACACACACACACACACACACACACACACATATATATATATATATATATATATATATATATATATATATATATATATATATATATATATATATATATATATATATATATATATATATGGCAAAGAAGTGTATACCCAAGGGCTCGTTTTGCCGTGCTTTGACTCGATAATAATGATTACTCCAGCAATCGAACCTACGACCTTTGAAATTTGAAGGTCGTAGTTTCGATTCCTGCTCACGGCAAGTTATTTTTTCACCCACTTTTCTTTCTTCTTGTTTACAATACATTGGTACTTATAACTTCCCCTATGCATTCCTTGGCATAATTGTCTGTTAAATTATTACCTTGCCATGGGTTCCTGGACCTATGAACTGAACCTGCGACCTTCCAATAACAGGTTCGAAGCTCTACCAGATAGGTAGATCTGGTAGAGCATCTGTTGAGCAATGTACCAAAATGATTATAAGAGATGCCATAGTGGAGGGCTCTGGGAATTCCGACCACCTGAAGTTGTTTAACGAGCACCTCAATCTAAGTACACGGGTCTCAAACATTTTGGTCTCCATCAAAAATGCGACCACAGCAGCCAGGACTTGATCCCGCAAGCTGCGTGTTATGAGTTGAGTGTCATAACCAGTAGTATGCGCACGCCCACTGTTGCGGGGCGCACGCCCACTGTTGCGGGACCACTGTTGCGGGGCGTGCGCATACTGCTTTCTTCAAGCAAATTGTGTCAGCTCTCCTCATTTTCCAGTTTGTACCGATACTTTTCTCATGGTACTAATCCCAATTAGCATGCATAGGAGGGGGTTCGCTATGGGAACTGATGTACCTAGTAATTTTTTAGAAGACTTCGAGGTGTTTGCGTCTCCACGAAGAGAATGATATGTAACGTGTGAACTCACTGTCGCTCCCCAAATTAGTATTTGTGTTCCTAGTTCACCGGTTGATATTTTGGGTTTAACGTCCCAAAACCACTATATGATTATGAGAGACGCCGTAGTGGAGGGCTCCGGAAATTTAGACCACCTGGGGTTCTTTAACGTGCACCCAAATCTGAGCACACGGGCCTACAACATTTCCGCCTCCATCGGAAATGCAGCCGCCGCAGCCGGGATTCGAACCCGCGCCCTGCGGGTCCTAGTTCACCGGTAAAGTTGCCTTCTCGAAAATGCATGCATCATGTGATCATTATGTCGGAGCATACGTCAACTGCCGCGCCAAGTCTACAGTGGTGGGTCTCGCGCATAATAGCATTAAGAGATACAGGAAGCGGAACTTCAATTGCAAATTACGCAATTGTGATCAAATGAACTTCATTGTTGCTGTGAACTTGGCTCTAACGAGAAAGAAAATTACGATAAACTAAAGAATATGATATAATGATGTCAAAATAAGTATGAACAGCGGTAAGTAATAAAAGTCGAATACTGCGCGCTTTCCAGTCACCAATATTGATAGGTGCGCATCAGTCCTGTTATGCATCACTGCACATTTCCGCGGTGATGACTGCACGGCACACACTAGACTGTTGCTAGAGTGATTGTCGACCTTCGCGTTCTATATTCCATGCCCATTGTACCAACATCTCTTCATGTTTCTCGTAATGATCACAAACGCAGTCCAGACATTCTTTGCCGAGAGTTGGTCATCTTGATATCTCGCACATTCATTTTGTTTTGTTTTCGTGCTTCTGCCGGTGAGCATGTTGGCAATAACAGCAACCACAGTTGGCTCCAGTGATGTTGAGACTGTTGATATGAGCCAGCCCCGCAGTGATTCAGCGTCGGATTTTACACGTGTTATACCGCTGATTGCCGCGAATTATAGGGCTTCGATTGTTTTGATCTCATGTTACATTTCTTCTCACTGGTACCCTCCCCGCAGCTTTTAGGATGCGTGCAGCATTCCAGGGGTGGGTTGAGCAGCTCTGAATAGTTCTGCTTTCACTGCTCTGCCGCGATCATTTTCACAGAAGGGTGCCTCTGCTCGAGTTGTACAAAACGAAAACATCAATAATAAAAACAAAAAATTAATTACGCGTGTGCATAAAGAAGTATTCGGCAGTCGGGCACCTCGCGTACGCCGTAGATAAAAATGACAGAGCCGGGGTTCATTTGCAGAAAGAGCTGCTGCCGCCGCGAGTGCACGGGGATCAATGCAGACTCACTGAAATGCGCTCTTGCATCCATGTTGAGAACTCCGCTGCGAGGTTTGAAGCCTGCAACCACATCAATCACGGAAATCATTAAAGCAGTGACTTCACTGCACCATGACCAAGCAGCGACCAATTGGACGTGTGGTGAGGCGCGATGGCACTTTCTAATTCGCTATGAGCTATCAGATTCGTGACGGCATTCATTCAGCACAGAGTCTGAGGCGAGGTACATTGAGTATAAAAGAGATATTTGACCGCTACTTGATCTCTTTTGTTAACTTATCTTTTCACACCTAACCAAAACTGCACGCATTCTTCAATGCCCCTGCTAATTCCACATCAACTTGACGTTTCTCGTTAGCGTATCTTTGAGATCCCTGACTGGGTGTATCGGATACCTTACCAGAAGAGTTACACCAGAAAATATCTATACGCTCATGTTTTCCCATGACCATGGGAAACAACGTGTTCTCGAACATCGACTTCCCTGTCGGTTTCAGTAAAGCGGCAAGCTGCAATGACATTTTATTTTCTGCTAATACAGTTTAAGGTTTTTTGTTGGATGTGCCACATAAACGGGTTATGGTAACCGGTTAAATGATAAGGCATCAGTGTAATCTGGTCGATATTGACTCCGGACAGGGCACAAAAGATACACAAAAGAGACTAGGTTTCAAATTTCTAGCATTACCATTTGAAATACATTTGCCTATCTCACATATGGGTGATTTCTTAAGGCGATTTAGCACTAGGATTCCAACTATATATATATAAATATATATATATATATATATATATATATATATATATATATATATAGTTTACCGTTAGCGTGTTAGAGGGGGTCAAGGGAATAGCGTTATCGTGGCGCAAACGTTTCTTGCGGAGAGCGCCTTGTAGTTTAGCGGGGTAGCGTTTACGTGCTTCAACTTTAACAGTGGTGCCACCAGTTGGATGGTGAATAACTTGAAGAACAGTGAAAATGAAAAAAAAACGAGAATGCCTGCCTGTGTCACCGTGCGAAGCAGTGTTGCAAGTTCTTTTGTAATATTAAAAGTAAATTAGTGTGAACCACCCACAAAACGCAAAAACATTGGTGTTGCTGATTTGTTTACATCGATCTTCTATTTAGGCCTTGAGACGTTTGAAATTGGAAGCTACCTAAAAACTCACGCAATTATACCCGTAATACTCGGTCATCGAATCTAACTGAAGGCAAGATAAGCCATTTAAAACAGTCGTTTGCTGCAAACGAAGTGGATCTTCACAGAATTGCGTCCAAATCGCTTCAAAGCATGCGTCCGAAACCACCACCGTGTTCTACGTACACTGCGTAAACAATACTAACACGGTAACGTTAAATCTGAAAAACAGCGAGCTTGCGGTAAGCGGAATAGTTCACGTACGTTAATGTGCATGCGCACTTTGACCCCGCTATCCCGGTAAGCTACCTACCCCGCTAAGCCCGGTAAGCTATAACTGTTTAATATCTGGACGATGTGTTTCTGAAATATACAGTTTTATTTTGTGGTTATGCCCCGCCGCGGTGGTTGAGTGGCTAGGGTACTCGGCTGCTGACCCACAGGTCGCGGGATCGAATCCCGGCTGCAGCGGCTGCATTTCCGATGGAGGCGGAAATGTTGTAGGCTCATGTGCTCCAGTTCGGGTGCACGTTAAAGAACCCCAGCTGGTCGAAATTTCTGGAGCCCTCCACGACAACGTCTCTCATAATCATATGGTGGTTTTGGGACGTTAAACCCCACATATCTATCTATCTATTTTGTGGTTATGTACCAGCACGTGCTTACTGCAGCCATCCCATCAAGAAAAAATGCTCTAGACGACTCATACCTCTGTAGCTTATGACCGCACCCTGTCAAGAAAAAAAAACGAAGAAGAAAACATTGATGGAGATGACTACGTTTGAGCTGCAGCTCATTGGCGAGAGGTCTGCTGGCCATGAGTTGGAACCTCTTGGTGTATATAGGGCAGCCGAGGGCGGTAATGCATGACCCAAAAGGACAGCTCCTTTCGTGACGCCCCTGTGTCATCTTTTGTGTCAAATATAAAGAACGTGTTCCCTTTACGACCATTAATCTCTGCCAAGATTAACACTGGTGCCACAAAACACATATTATATGCAACAACAGAATTTGCCAGAACGAACTTGTGGATGCATCGTTAGCATTAATAAAAAATAGTAACCAGTAACCGTAGTGTGCAGATGTGATTTAAGTATTAAATTATTCAAAAACACGTTTTATGCTTTTGTATCTAAAAACAACAAGAACCCCTTGTTTGCCTGCTTCTTTATTTTTATTCTTTATACTTTATTCAATAATTACCCCGGTTAGCACGAAGGCACTGCAGCAGGAGGTTACAATATTGAGAGAAAAGCATCTTCCTTTATACTGCACACTTGTTCATTAAATAAGACATGCCATTCTCTACTGGAATCAACAAAAATGAATTAGCATAAAAATACATCTTGTACGGTACTCTAGATTTTTGAAACTATGATCATTTTGCGATGAAATATAATAGGGACCATGAAGGTAATTTTCTCTTCAATTGCCGGTTTTACCATGAAAGATTTTGTACAAAAGCTTTAGCCGTAGTTTTTTTCGACGCGACGAGAGTAATTCTTATCATAACTAATTGTTTATATTGGTGCAACTGTCGTTTCTTGAGTACAGATATAGGACAAACCTTGCAGCTCTATTTTGTATTTTTCGAGTCTGTCACTTAGGTACTTTGCCAGGGGTCCCCGCAGCACAAGCGTATTTAGGCATAGCTCGAGTTTATATTAAGTACGCCGTTCATTTTAAGTATGACAGCGCATATCTCAGGTTGCGCTGTATAAAATTTACTGACTTGGTGGCCTTCGCAAGAATTGAGTTAACGTGTGCATTATACGAACAGTCGGTTTAAAAAGTTACACCTATATATTTATAATGAGGTTTTTTTGTTAGTATACTTTTGCAGATTACATATACTAAAGCTAAGTTGTTGTTTTTATGTGTGAAAGTAGCGTGAATGCATTTATGGGCATTTATTGTCATTTTCTACCTTCGACACTATTCTTAAGTGCGCGATAAGTCACTTTGAAGCAGGGCGACGTATCTGTCGTTTCTAATTTTTCTCTACAAGACACAGTCATCTGCAAACAACCGTATATTATAATCAATTCCTGAGCAAATGCCATTTATATATATTAAAAGTAAAAGTGGTCTAAGGACTGAGCCCTGTGGCACTCCTCAAGTGATGTTTACAAAGCACAATTTTTGCCATTTATAGTATACACTGTTGGCGGCCTGAAAGGGAATTTTCTATCCACATCACAACTTCACGATGAGTGTTTAGTGTGGCATGCTTACTTAAAAGAAAAGAGTGCGATACGGTGTCGAAAGTTCTTAGGAAGTCTAGGAAAAGGCAATCAATTTGTCCATGATTGTTAATTTC
Organism: Rhipicephalus microplus; assembly: GCF_043290135.1. Lineage (NCBI taxonomy): Eukaryota > Metazoa > Arthropoda > Arachnida > Ixodida > Ixodidae > Rhipicephalus > Rhipicephalus microplus. The sequence goes on from NC_134710.1 coordinate 363,409,532, forward strand.
AGATACTAAGTCATGTTAAAATTTAATTATTTGCGTTGTACAAGATAAGCGTTTACAAAACCCATGTTGAGACGTCAGAAAGCTGTTTGTCGATAAATTATACAGGATATGCTCTATTACCTTGCAGGGTATGGACGTAAGTGAAATAGGTCTATAGCTGATTACGCCTCGCTTGGACCCATTTTTATGAATAAGAACTGTATGTACAATTTTTCAGTCATCTAGAAGGGCACTGGAGGACAAAGACTATGTGTAAATTATGTGCAGGTAAAGAACAATTGACTGAGCACACTGCATTAAGACTCGAGGTGAAATTCCGTCTGGTCCAACCGCCTGATTATCACTAAGTTTGTTGAGTATTCTATTGAAACTTAACTCTACTGATTAAATTTTCGGCATGGAACTTGGGCATTGCGAAGCACTAGAACTATAGTTAGGCAAGTGTACGGGAAAAAAAGTCGTTTAAACATGTAGCTTTCTCAGTGTCGTCTAATATCTCCTCACTATTGAATACATTTTTGGCCACTGCCGAGATGTCTGCTCCATGGCCCTTTATATATTGCCAGGGCGCCTATGAATTAGTTTTTATTCTGTTTCCAAGTTTTTCGAAATCTTGCCGCTTAGCCTCCTTTATATCAAGCTTGAACTCTCGAGTCGCGTCACTCAAGCTTTCAAAGTGACGGTGGCATTTAGTCGTTTTGCATTTTAAATATATGCGCCTTCTTTTGCTTACTATTCTTAAGATACGCGCTGTCGTCCATAGTTTATTTCCCTTTTCAAGTCTACCGCGTTTCATACTGGGAATGTAGGTTTCAGTAAGCTTTTGATATTTTGTTTAAACTTATCTCATAATCTTTGTACGTCACAGACAACTGAGAAACATTCAGAAAGCGGCATATAATGGAGAAGCTTCCTTGATATGCAAGCCTAATCCCCTTTGTCTAATAGGTACACCGTTGTTGTCTCCTGTTTGTTCGCTTTTCTATTTCTAATGGCGACGACAGCATGGCGGTTACTTATACCTGTTACGACACTTACTGAAATCACTGTATGTGGCGAAATGCAAAAAATAAAGTCAAATGTGTTGTTGCCTCGTGTTGGAGCAGAAACACATTGGATTAACCCGTAAGCATCTATATTATGCTTTATTTCAAGGTTTAAAATTCCCCGCGGCTAGGTTCCTGGGCTCAAATTTTGTTACACGTTAAAGAACCCCAGGTGCTCGAAGTTTCTGGAGCCCTCCACTACGGCTTCTCTCATAATCATATGGGGGTTTTGGGGCGCTAAACCCCACATATCATACCATCATAGGATTGCCCCCGCTGTCATTTCACAAGTTCTGTCACACTAAGATAAATTAGGCAAGGTAAAGTCTCCCGCCAACATGAACGCGTGACAAGGAGATTCCAAAATTATTTCATGAATATGTTGTAACGTGATTACGGACGAGTTTAGAGACCGATGGAAAGTACCTGCTATGAACGAGGAATTTTCTCGCATAGTAACTTTGCACCACGCCGATTTTTCTTCTTCATGACCTATATCTAATTCTAATGAATTTAAAAAGTAACGAACTAACAGAAAAAACTCCCTCGCCGGCGTGAGATCTATCTGTTCGATAAGCAGTAAAGTCTTTCGGAAACACTTCGCCATCTCTAATCGAAGGGTCCAGCCATCATTCAGTTCTGTATACTAGATTAGCTTTCACAGAATTGATAAGAGCCGCGACTTCATCAACTTTACTCACGAAGCTTCTGCAGTTCACTGTCAGTGTAACGAGATGTTGAATTTGACGCCCCCTTTTTCCAGTCAAGGGTCTTTTTTTTGCAATTTGAACAACTTCTCTTTTTTTTCTTTGATCCACCTCTATGTTTTACCATACCCCATTAACCTATAAAACTTCTGGTGGCCTAGTGGATAAGGTACTCGGCTGCTGACGCGCAGAGCGCGGGATCAAATCGTGGCTGCAGCGGCAACATTTTTGTTGGAGGTAAAGATGCTGTACGCCCGTGTGCTCAGATTTGGGTGCACGTTTAAGAACTCCAGGTGGTCGAAATATCCGGAGCCCTCTACTACGGTGTCTCTCATAATCATATGGTGGTTTTGGGACGTTAAACCCCACATATCAATCAAAACTATGAAACTTGAACCTAGCGCGATGTTTCTCATTCAAATTGTTGGTTTTGACTTATTCCCAAAGTCTTCTCCGAATATGCCTTGTTTTTGGTACATATTATTGCTCAACACTGTGCGCCCTTCCCTTGAATTTCTTAGCTTCGGAAAGAACACGGCACTTCTCTTAGTAGGATGCAATGTTGGCGATTATAGGCCTGTTTGTTGATGCATTATTGCAAACTATACGATGTACTCATTCCACTGACTGCAATTCTAATATCATATTTTCTTTGCAGACGCTTTTGATCAATAGTTCAGACAGTTGCCATGTTTCTGATTCAGAATCACTGACCCCATAAAACACCAGGTTCTTTCTCCGGCTTCTATGTTCCGATATGACGCTCCTGTCGTGCAGCTTCTTAACTTCTTTTCTTATTATCTTATTGGTTCTTTCTTGGTCGCTTAATTGTTTTTTCAGCGTGGTAATTTGACGATATGGTGCTCGTAGTTTGCCGTTCATTTCTGCCATCATTTCTTCATGCTCCATCGTTCTCTCTCATGAGGATGCGTGTAATTTACAAATTTCGCATTTTTTGTGTAAAGATACACGACAAGTGGTCGTCAAGGTCGATTTCTTCTTTCACAATTTTTCTAACCTTGTGGACATTTGGTGTGTCGTACAATGCGTGGACGTCCAAGGCGGCTTTAGTCTTTTGTATTGAATCAGCAATAAATAAACAAATAAATCAATACATCCATATTCCAATCAATGAATGAACCAACCAATGAATCAACCAAGAGATCGCTGATTCACTAGGCCAAAACAGGCAGACGTTTCATCGCACAAAGAACAATAATAATGACAAGATAAGGAATCTCTGTCATTACGATCATAAGGGACGCGGTAATATACTTGCCACGGGTGCCGGCCTATCTAGTTACGCCACAGCGTGAACGTAGGTGTAAATTCACGTGAAATAACCCGAGATGATCGAAAGTTCAGGCACCCTTCTCTGCCGCAACAAAGAGATAAACTATGCCCCAAAGGGCTTCAGCACATGCATGGTGTAGCCTGTGGGGCATAGTTTTTCTGGTCCAGTCCCCCTATACGGCGCTCCTCATTAACGTATCGTAGTTTCGGCACGTGAATCTGCAGCAATGTTTCCTAATAGTGCGTCATGTCCTGCACAACTGTGACTGCGCACATATTAGCACGCATATAAAAAGGAGCTTTTATTTCAATAAAGTCAGTTGCAAGCTGAGGCTGTATTCTTTCTCCATTGTTTTTTTTCGTCTATGTAGATTGCGTCCTTAATATTTGTTCGTTGCTGAAGATTAAGTTGCTTGTTTTTTTACTAAAGCAGTGCACCCAGAATTTTTTCTTTAGTGCTGGTTCATCGTTTGGAAACAGAGCAAGTAATCTTCAGACGTCTTATTATTCCTTATTACGGAAGCCATTATTTTAACAACAAAAGGGGAACAAAGGGTCTAGTTCAGTTCACTGTGGCACCACAAAGGTAATTTGTCTTGGATTCAAGGAAAGCACCAGGAAAGCTATTTGTAGCCTAATTTAGCGTAAGTATTACGCATTATAATATTACACTCTGGCGAGCAATGACAGAACCAGCACAAAGCTTGTGTTGCCAACTTGACGTTTTCTTTTGTTTAGTTTTTTTCTAGATGAGCAATATTCTCTGCTTCGGAATGCAGTGGCGCTTTTGGTCTTTACGATAGGCAGTTTTAAGATAACATGCGCCACGCTTTGAATTAGCATTGCTCACCACTGCGCATGTGTCATACGATAAGCTTTAGTGGCTTCAAATTGAGTGGCCGAAATAGCGGGCAATCACAAGGACCGCAAAGAAAACAGTGTTCTAAAACTCCCTACGTACTTCTTTTCAGAAGTAAAGCCATCCTCGGTGATTGCGGACAGAACACCACAGTACAGTGATAGAAAAAATTTAGCAGTTACATATGCGCAATCTTATGCTTCAAAATTGTTAAATAATACATTACAAGAACGCTCAAGTGCCTTGACGACCGGGCATATAGCTCAGAAGCCACAAACCTCAACTCAAATCAAATATAATGACGTAATGATATTTTATTTCCACCATGTACAATATACAGATGAAGGACAACGAAAAAAAGCTGCCGAAAACCGGCTTGACTAGTCCGTAGCCTAAACCAATCTATAGCACGTAGCCAACATCAAAGAAAAACAGTTCACAAACGAAAACATGGAAATGTGTGGAAACTCATTCAAGGCCATGCAACGCTAAAAAGCTTCGAGACATCTAGATGGTGCGTTTGAAGCTTCTAGAAGCTGTGGTGTGATAACGGGCTCGCTGGCGACCTTATTGAATGCTTAGCAGCTTGGGACATGGCCGTTGACTCACTTACATAAGCGTGGAAAGGATGTATTAGGCGTTACGTACTGGAGGCCTCAAGTCCTCATAGGAAGAAGACAGGGGAGAGTCTAGTCCTGGTATGCGTACGGGTGCTTTTAGTGTATACGTCATGAATGGTATCACACGATCCCAGTCTTAGTAATTGGAAGCGACTTACATTGTAGCAAATCTCTTGATGTTCAAATAAACATTTCTGCAGAACCATTCATTTCATGATGTTAAGATGCACTGGCCCGGTGAAAAACCTTGCATTTCTCTTGACTTGACGACATTCGACAGAAACACACCTCCTTCAGTCAATGAGCACCTTGCGCACTGCGCCAACCTGTACAATGACGTCATGTAAATAAGAGGGAACATATAATAACTTTATTAAAAATAGTAGAAGTGTAACGTCCCAAAACAACCATATGATTATGCAAGACACCGTAGTGAAGTGATTCAATGATTTAGACTACCTGATGTTCTTTACGTGTGCCTAAAACTAAGCACATGGACCTCAAGCCTTCTCGCTTTCACCGAAAATTCGACCGCCACAGTCGTAGTTTCTACATTGAGCCAAACTTTAAAATCACACCATGTTATTTCGTGGTACCAATTCTCAGACGCGGAGGCCATATTTACATTGACGCAATCTGCTAGAATCCCGTGTGCTCAGATTTAGAAACATGTTAACCACACATCGTCTAACTATCGAGCCTTCTACTACGGTATCTCTCACATTCAAATAACGTTTTTGGACGCAAAACCACCAACAATGATTATAAGAAGTCAAGCCACTTTCTGTGCAGCAAAAAAAAAAAGGCGAAGTATTGAAGAAATCTTGAAAACCACGAGGATGACAAGTTAGCCTGTGCGACACGTTAAAAGTAACCTAGATCTCGAAATTGCGAAAATGCTATCATTGAACTGTTGAGTCATTAAATGTATAACAACCACTTCAAGATCAGCCATCGGCCGAGCCTTTCGACATGGTAAAAATTTGCTCAGCTTTCACCGAGTTGTGCAAGGCCGGGGCGTAGCAGAGTTAGTCGGCACTGGCTTTTCTGCAGGCTTTACTAGACACACGGTCACTCACCCGCTGATGCACAAATTTTTCACATGATCGCATTGTGATTCAGGTAGATTGGCTACACTCTTAATCTGGATCCACATAAGATTCTCTTAGTAGCTGGAACTTTTTTACAAAAAAGTTCCAGTTATGTGTTTGGAACCCTGTTCCACATACTTCAACAAATAGATGGAGCAGTGCACCACTTATTTTCACTATTTGTGGATCATCGTTCCATATAAGAATATATAGAACCCTGTTCCAATTGAAAGTGCTGTTTCAGTTTCTGGAATAGTGATCCACATAAGAATATATGGAAACCTGTTCCAAATAAAATGCTGTTATAGTTTCTGGAACAGTGATCCACATAAGAATATATAAAACCCTGTTCCAAATAAACTGTGTTTTAGTTACTGGAACGGTGATCCACATAAAATAGTGATGGACATATTCGGTATGCCGTTTCAGGTACCTTCAGACCTTCTATTTATATAAAGCAGTGTTCTAATAAAGAGTTAGGAAGCTGTCTATGGTTCACACTCCTGCAATGTTTTTGCTTTCCCCTGTCAGTAAAACACAGATCATATGCCAAGCTGGCTTGGCATGTAGCCTGTGGTAATATCAACAATCGGAAAGGAGAAATTTTAGCAGAAATGTGGTCCCAGGCAGTTAGTTCTCAAGAGTCCCCTAGTAGAGCACAGTTCTATACAAAAGTAGGTTTGAACTACCTTGAATGGCATAGTGGTAACTTTGGCATTGCCTGCCGTATCCTGTTCTACCCTTTACCTGCATATGAAAGAAACGAAGTGCATGAATGAGAGAAATTTTATCACACTGCTTTTCAAAACCAGTGAAATTATTGAGTGAGAGTATTGTCTGCCTTGAAGACATGTTTGTTTCAAAGTTCACAGAAAATGACTAGTTAACAGAGGACAAATACCAAATATAAAAGAGACTAGGTGTTAAGTGGAATTTACACATACGCCCCTAAATTAAAAAGTTAGTAATAAAATGGACAGCAACATAGGGGCGGAACATGCAAATAAGCTTGCACATCTGCTTTGAAATAAAGGAACATTTAATACTGCTATAAAAATGCAGTCTTATCACAGAAATAAAATAACTCACATGCACAAGTACCCATCTGCCATTTACTGAGTTTACACATCTCCATTCAAAAAAAAAATTCAGTACTCTAAGAAATATACGAAAAAGGCGTAACAGGCTTGACCCCATTGAAATAGAACAAGAAAAAATGTAGTGAACAAGTTAATAAAAGAAAAAAGTGCAAGGCAATTTAAATAATGACTCGATTTCACACGGAAGTTTGTCAGAAGGATGTGGCAAATTACCAACACAAAAACATGAACACCAGAAACAATGCAGTTGGCAGATCAGTGTTGAATGAATATGCAAAGTTAATCGTAACCAAAAAACTTCATTAACCCCTAAAAATGCCCCTCAGTCCTGGCGGGTTACTCGACCCACAGTTGTGTAGTTCAACGTAACTCATCCCAATCACTACCATGAAAGCCAGTCTATATGTTATTCAAACATAATTCCACAATTTTATCTGAAACAATGTTGATGATGTGTGGCGCTTTGTGGCGCGAGGGCCAATTGATGGCCAGAGAGCACCATTTTGATGAGTAGAGATGCGGACAATGATATGTTGCGTTGCTGTATAGGGGCCTTAAAATTCCTCGCGATAATGTGGGTAAAAACATAAAAATTAAGATCATAGCAGTGGCGTGATATGCATAGTAAAAAAGGGTGACAAAAGTTTTGATAATAAAAACGTGTAAAAATATTTGGCACTAGCACAAGTGCCTCATCAGCACCCTTGCGTCCAAGGGCTGCAAGGCAAGTGCTTTTAAAGGTAGTCACTGCAGCAGCAACCTCTCTTAAGAGGTCACGCTACGCATTGCCTGGGTATATGACATGATAAAAGCGAACATCTCTTAAAAAAAGCTAGCACTGATTTATGAGTGAACAGTGGTTCCCTACCGACGAACATTGCAGGATGTAAAGGTATTTGTTGTCGGTAGCGTAATAAAAAGTGTTGTTTTCTTAGAGTGTCTAGTTGTTTGCACTGGAATAAAATATGAAGAACTGTTAGTGCTTCACCACATCTGTCACACAATGGTGGATCGCCACCGGACAAGAGATGTGGGTGTGTCGTGTATGTGTGTCCTATCCTGAGCCTCGTTAGTGTTACCTCTGTGTGACGTGATTTGGATACTGGCGGCCAATGGCCAAGGTGTGGCTTAATAACGTGTAGTTTGTTTTGTGTGTGTCTATCCCACTTGCTCTGCCAGTAATCTTTGAGCTTTCGTTTGAGAAACCGCTTCAGATCAAGGGCTGGGATTGATATGGGTGTAGTGGCAGTGCTTTCATGGATGGATGCAGCAAACTGATCCGCCATCACGTTGCCTTGTATCTCACGGTGCCCTGGCACCCAGCACACTACAACATGTTGTTTGAGTGTGTACAGTGTGCATACAGTGGAGTAAAGTGAGACGAGTACAGGGTTTTTTCGTTTTTTAGGATTGTGCAGAGCCATTACCACACTGAGGGAGTCCGTATAAATTACTGCTTTTTGTATTTGTAGTTGTTTGGTGTGTTTATTAGCCACAAGTATCGCGTAAGCTTCCGCTGTGAAGGTACTTGTGCCTGGATGTAGAGGGCCAGCATCCGAAAAGGATGGGACGACAGCAGCGTAGGACACAGAGGAGTTAGACTTAGAAGCATCTGTAAACAACTCAGGACGTGTGTATTTGTGTTGAAGTTCCAGGAAGTATGTTTGGATATGGGCAATAGGCGCATGTTTTCTAACATCTAGAAAAGACACATCGCAGTCTATAGTCTGCCACTGCCACGGTGGCGGTTATGCTACTGGAGACATTAAACTGTGTTCAAGTGACCCTCCAGTTTCTTAAGCTAGACCCTTCAGGCGTACTGAGAAGGGCTGCCTCATCGAAGGCCTGTTTAGAAACAGAATGGAGCTCGACAAA